>NW_022681456.1:82006192-82446192 GCF_009764315.1 Trachypithecus francoisi | reverse complement strand
GGGTTCCAGGTTGGAGCATGTTTTCCAGCAGAGGGAGCCTCTCTGCCTTGGAGAAGACCCACCCCTCCAATCCCTGGCCATCTCCAGGGCAGTTAGAGTCCCCAGACTTCACTCTAGCAACTCCCTCTCTCAGGCCAAGTCATTTCTGTCTAATCCTCTAATAGCTCCTAACAATAGCCTTCTCTCCTCCATCCCTTCAGGCTGATCAGAGGGTGAGAAGTCTCGAGGCCTGGAGTTGCTCTGGCCTGTGCCTCCCAAAGTCAACTTCTCCTCTAACATCTCTGCCTCCCCCTCCCTCGTCACAGCTCCTGAGGCTGCCGAACTCAGTTCCTGTCAGCAGAGGCCAAGAAATCCATGGTGAGGCCCCTGGCTGTGCAGAATGCAGGCACCACAAAGCCTCTGGAGTCAGACAGACCTGGGTTTCAGTCCTGGCTCTGCCTCTCCCAACTTGAGTGTCACCTCGTGTGTAACATCAGATGATGAGACCATAATCGCTGCCGCCAAGGGCTGTCTGTAGCCTGAGCAGTGAGGGGTATGAGAGGCACCGCCTGGCACATGGTCAGGGCATGGTGGGTCAACAGCAGCCTGGGATTGTACCTGAGCAGCAGGTGGGGAGGGAACAGCTCAGGGTGCAGCTCCGTGGAGGAGGCTGGTAGATGTGCCCTTGGGGCCGCATGGCCTGCCCTGTGATTCTAGGATACTATTCTGGTGGCCCAGGAAATGAAAACACACGTCTCTGCATCCCCTACCCTAGGCCCACTCCCAGCCCACCTCGTCACCACATGCTGGTGGCTGGAGGAGCTGCTCCCGGAGTGTGTACATGTCCTCCCTCCACCTGGCAGGCAGAGGGCTCCTATACGTGGGACTGCAGAGTTGGCTTTCCCGACACACACTGGGATGTCAGCCAGGCTTGTGGAGACTGCTGGGGAACCCTACTCACTCCCGTGTGGGCAGGGACCATGTCTGTGTCCCTAGCTCCTGGCTCAGCATGGGACCCATCCCAGGCTCAAAACATGTGCATAGGGAAGAACCTTGTTCAGGCTCCTGTAAGGTCCTGGATGCTCAGAGGGGCCTTTATCATCTCCCTCCTTCTCTCAGGGGCCGCTCTTATCCATGGACCGGCAGTGGGCATTCCAGGGCATGCCCCAGGAAGCCCTTTGCCAGAAAAAGGCAAGGGAGTACATATATGTAGGGAGGACAGAGGACAGGTGGGGACTCACTGGTCTGTGTCCTCTTTTCTCCATACTGGGGAACCTGGACAGGATGTCCCCTCTCCAGCAGTCACACTTTCCAAATGGTTGGGGCCACACATGCATCATCCACCACATCAACTACCAAGCCAGCCACACCCTCACCCTGGCCTGTCTGGACCTTCCCCCTATCAGATCTCAGCTGGTCACACTGAGAGAGACCTAACTGGCCACAGCTCACACAGAAGTTTACACCTGCTCTCCTCTCACCTTTCCTTCAGGGAGACCTTTTCATCACGAGGAAAATACCCAGATCTGAAGGAGAGGGCTTGAGGACAAGGTTTAGGCCCTCCTCAACACCCCCGCTCCTGCCAACTTCTACTCCGGAAGGTTGGACAGACACATGCCGACAAGCCGTCAGTGAGGGGTTTACAGGCACGGACATCTGCACAGCCCATTGGTCCACAAACACCCAGCTGCATGTAGCGGGGCCTCGCATGCAGGCACACATATACACACTTGGTCACATAGTTGCACAAACACTCACTGACCAGGAAAAAATAAAACAGCCCCCTTTACCCTAGATTCCTGGCCCATGCCCTGCTCTGCCCTGTCTGCCCCATAACACTGCATCCATTGCCCCAGCCATTCAGCACCGAAAATTGTCTGTGTGACGGGTTGGAGTTTCATGGTCCATCTATTGGAGCAGGAGTTGGGGTGCTAGGGGGGCCCAGGCCCTGCCCTTAAGTCCTTCCTTCAGAATTTGGCGTCCTCCTTAACTGTGAAGGGCCATGATGCCTCCAAGGGAAAGGAGAGCTGTAAGCAGGTCTAAACCTCACTCCTTCTTTGTTCCTATTTACTCCAGACCCACCTTGGATACCCCTGACCCCTATTTCCTACATCCATGCCAGTGCCCTGCTTTTGGGGGAAAAGGGGCAGAGGCCTGTGGATTTGGGGGTCCTGGAAATAAGCACTCACCTGAGGGCCCTCAGTCCCAGGCCCTCTGGTCCTGAGAAGGGCAGAGCCTGGGCACGGATGCTGGAGGGGTGGGAACGGGGCAGGATTTATGGCATTTCCCCTTCAGCTGGAAACAAAGGCAGATTCCTGTGTCCAGCATGAGCAATCCGGTCCCACCCGCCGGAGTGGCTGGAGTTGAAGGAAATCCCGCTGGCTCTGACCTCTCCCAGACGTACAGCCCCTCTTCCAAACATTCTCTCCCAGCCGGGGCCATTACCTACTCTTAGATGCTGGGGACCTTTTCTGGTCCACACTGGGGATGGTCACCTTAATACCTCAAACTCTCTCCCCAGGCGGTAAGGGTTCTCTCAGCACCACCCAAGAGCCTGCCAGGCTCCCACCCCCTTGCCAGTCAACTCTGCCCTTCCTCATCCAAGCAAACTCAGGCCTTGCTGTTCATTGGAGTGGGGAAGTCTTGATGCCTCCAGGAACTCCTACGCCATCTGGAATGCTCAGCACGGCCGTCAGAGCATCTCCACCTTCAGGAGTTTCAGCTGAACGCCCCCCATAACAAGATGGTTCATCTTAGGTGATTGATATGTCTTCCCTCATTGCAGCTCAGGGAAGCGCAGGGTGCCACTATCCTCAATCAGTACAGTCAAGAGATACTTTCTAATACCGTAAATAGGAACTAGAGGTTGGGGTATATTACTTAAATTTATAAAATTATAATATAGGCTGGGTGCGGTGGCTCACATCTGTAATCCCTGCACTTTGGGAGGCTGAGGTGGGCGGATCACAAGGTCAAGAGATCGAGACCATCCTGGCTAACATGCTGAAACCCCATCTCTATTAAAAATACAAAAAATCAGCTGGGTGTGGTGGCGTGCACCTATAGTACCAGCTACTTGGGAGGCTGAGGCAGGAGAATGGCATGAACCTGGGAGGCACAGCTTACAGTGAGCCAAGATTGCGCCACTGCAATCCAGCCTGGGCGACACAGCGAGACTCCGTCTCAAAATAAATAAATAAATAAATAAATATCAATAATTAGAGGGAGAAGAGGCCAAGGTGGGAGAACCACTTAAGCCCAGGAGTTCAAGACCAGCTGGGCAACATAGCAACACCTCATCTCCACAAAGAATTAAAAAATTAGCTGGGCATGGTGGTGCATGCCTGTAGTCCCAGCTACTTGGGAGGCTGAGGTGGGAGGATCACTTGAGCCAGGGAGTTTGAGCCTGCAGTGAGCCATGACCTCGCCACTGCACTCCATCCGGGATGACAGAGTACACAGTGAGACCCCGTCTCAAAAAAAAAAAAAAGTTAGAGAGAACCTAACTGGCCTAAATCCTGAAACTTTTAAATCTAGAGACAGCAGTGTACACATATTACTGAGGGTTTGTTCAGGTAAATGTCAAAAAAACTAGTATCTGGAAATTTGAGACAAGGATTGGCCCTAGCAACGCGGTCTGGGGATGGGTACGGTTGCTTCTCATTATAAACTCTTCTGCAAAGTTGTATTTATTTTACTCTGAACTTATCTGGGATTCTTTCAATTTTTTTCAAAATGGATGCCTCCTCCTTTGCAGCCTCTTCAGGGGCTATATTCATCTGTATCATAACCTCTCATGTAGCCAGTAGTAGAAAGGGCAATATGTATTATTCGTCTTTGAGCAGACAAGGAAATAGAGGCTCCTCCACTGTGTACGGCCAAGCCTCAGGTCTCCTGACTCCTGGTTCAGCACCCTTTCTCCTAGCCCACACCTCTGCCCCCTCCCTCCACACAAACCAGTGTCCCTGTGGGTTTTACAGTCGGCTGGTTGAGGGCTTTTGCACATAGTTTGCTTAGTTTGAGAATGTGGTAGAGAAGGAATTATCCATCTTTTCCTACAGGAATGAAAACAGGCTCACACACAGGTGTTCCAACTCCAAGTCTGAGCTCTTTGCACTAACTTTCCTCTTCCTCAGTGCTGGGGCCAATTTGGAGGGGGACAGTCAAAGCCTATAGGAAGCCTGCAGGGAAGGGCAACGCGGAGCTCACTGAACTGCCGGGCAGGCAGCGCTGGAACAGCTTCTCCACAGAGACCAGGCTTCAGGCCCACCCACCTCCATGTCATCGTGTGGGCACTGTCCAACCTTAAGACTCTCCTACCCTGACGTGGCATCCCTTCCTCAAGAGGTTCCATCCTGAGAAGAGCCATCCTAAGGGCGGGGGTGGGAGGGGAGTGGACAAGCCCATGGGGAGATCTGGAAGAGCTGGAGAGGAAGAGGAAGATGACTTGGCGGCTCAAAGTCTGGGAATCTGCCAGCCTCTTCCTGAGTTGCCGGGCAGAGCTCTGGCTACCCCCCATCCTCCCCAAACCTAGGCACCAGCCAAACTGTCTTTTTTACCTGAGTTCTAGTGACCAGTTCTGGGACCAGCTAGTATTCCCGAATCTTAGAGCCAAAAGAGAGCATATAAGGCAGGCAAGGACCTTCACGATTGTCTGGTCGAAACCCCTCAGTGTACAGAGGAGGAAACTGAGGCCCAGATAAATGATTCAGGCTTGGAACCCAGGGCCCATGTCTCACGGTTTATGCTTTTTCAGGACACAATCATGCTTTCTGCCCTGAGCTGAAGAAGACCTAGAGAGGTCATTTCTTCTCCCTTTTCCTCCAGGCAAAACCCAGACTCCATTTGCCCACAAAACTGATCATCTCCCCTATGTGTTGAATAGATGGATAAATGGAATTTACAGACATCTGTCCCACTTCTCCCCTAAAGGAGACCCACAGTTCTTCCTCCTTGGGTACCCTGCTCTACTGTTTCCATGTTTCTTTTGTTTAAAAAGTCCCTAGGTTGGCTGGGTGCGGTGGCTTACACCTGTAATCCCAGCACTTTGGGAGGCCGAGGCGGGTGGATCACCTGAGGTCAGGAGTTCGAGACCAGTCTGGCCAACATGGTGAAACCCCGTCTCTACTAAAAATACCAAAAAATTAGCCAGGCCTGGTGGCTCATGTCTGTAATCCCAGCTATTTGGGAGGCTGAGGCAGGAAAATTGCTTGAACCTGGTAGGCCGAGGTTGCATTGAGCGGTGATCGTGCCACTGCACTCCAGCCTCCAGCCTGGGCAACAGAGCAAGACTCTGTCTCAAAAACCAAAAAAAAAAAAAAAAAGAAAAAGAAAAAAGAAAAAATCCCTAGCTTGTCTGATAGAATTCTCCCACCCTGCAATTTTAGTGGAGCAAAGCCCATCTCATGCCCTGTTAGTTTTCCTCCCTTGCTGTTTCTCCTTACCCTTCCTGGTGCAGAACCAGCTATATAATTTGTGAGGCCCAACGCTGAATGAAAATGCTGAACCCTTTGTTCAAACATCATTAAGAATAGCATTAAGAGGCCGCTCAGCGCGCAGGCTCCGGTGGCAGCAAGTTCGAACCCCCCTCCTGCTCCGCTTCGGTTCTCGCTCCTCCGGCCCTAGGGCCTTGAAATACCAGTCCCTGGCAGTTCATTGCGCATTGCGCTCTCCCTGCCACCAGGATGCCGGTGACCAGGAAGGATCTGGCAGAGGACGTGCCGTGGAAGAAGATCCAGCAGAACACTTTCACACGCTGGTGAAAGGAGCACCTCAAATGTGTGAACAAATGCATTGGCACTGACCTGAGCGACAGCCTGTGGCCCATCGTGCTGCTCGAGGTGCTCAGCCAAAGCACATGTACCTCAAGTACCAATCAGCGGTCCACCTTTCGCCAGATGCAGCTGGAGAACCTGTCCATGGCGCTCGAGTTCCTGGACCAGGAGAGCATCAAGCTTGCGTCCATCGACAGCAAAGCCATTGTGGATGGGAACCTGAAGCTCATCTTGGGTCTGGTGTGGACGCTGATCCTCCACTACTCCATCTCCATGCCTGTGTGCAAGGATAAAGGGGATGATGATGCCAAGAAGCAGATGCCAAAGCAGAGGCTGCTGGGGTGGATTCAGAACAAGATCCCCTACTTGCCCATCACCAACTTTAACCAGAACTGGCAAGACAGCAAAGTCCTGAGAGCCCTGGTAGACAGCTGTGCTCCAGGTCTGTGCCCAGAATGGGAATCCTGAGACCCACAGAAGCCTGTGGATAAATCAGGAGAAACCATGCAGCAGGCAGACGACGGCTGGGTGTCCCACAGGTCACCACTCCTGAAGAAATCATTCACCCGATGTGGATGAACACTCAGTTATGACTTACCTGTCCCAGTTCCCCAAAGCCAAGCTCAAGCCAGGGGCTCCTCTCAAACCTAAACTTAACCCGAAGAAAGCCAGGGCCTATGGCAGAGAATTGGAGCCAAAGAAGCAGACAACCTGAAAATACCAGTGGGCACAAACATAGAAAGTGCCAACAAAAGCTGCCCTCTCCAACCAGAAGACCAGGAAACAGCAGCCCAATGAGGCAGAAAACTTTTAAACAATCGCTGCTCTACTCCAGTGCCATACCACAGAAAAAACTGTGCAGTCCCACACTTACACCCGCAAAGGTGAAAGGGGAGCCTAGACTTTGACCACAGTCTAGCAATAAGGAAGCCACTCCCCGGGAAGGTGTCAGTAGAGGCCATGGGGGAGCAGTAATGAGGCACTCCTACTCCCTCCAGTAGAACTCCCACTCCCACATGCCAGTAATGAGCATCAGTAGAGGTTGAAAGGAGAACCTAGACTTCTTCCCCCACTGTAACAAGATGTGTACCCTCTCCTACCCTGCCAGAATGGTATCATAAAACGCCAGCTATAACAGAACATTCACAGAAGACTCAGAGTTTCATTACATGATACCCCATATATCCAGTTTCAAAAAAAAAAATCACTTGTCATACCAAGAACCAGAAAGATCTCAAACTGAATGAAAAAGACAGTTGATGCCAACACTGAGATGATAGAGATGTTAGAATCATATGACAAAAATTTTAAAGTGGCCATTAAACAAAGGCTTCAGTAGCTGGGCGTGGTGGCTCACGCTTGTGATCCCAGCCCTTTGGGAGGCTGGGGCGGGTGGATCACCTGAGGAAAGGAGTTTGAGACCGGCCTGGCCGACATGATGAAACCCCAACTCTAGTAAAAAATGCAAAAAATTAGCCGGGCATGGTGGTGGGTGCCTGTAATTCTGGTTGCTTGGAAGGCTGGGGCAGAAGAATCACTTGAACCCAGGAGGCAGAGGTTGCAGTAGGCCAAGGTCACGCCATTGCACTCCAGCCTGGGCAGGAACAGTGAGACTCCATTTCAAAAAAAAAAAAAAGGCTTCAGTAAGCAATTAAGAACAATCATGAAACAAATGAAAAAAATAAAAAATCTCAACAAAGAAATAGAATGTCCCAGCAAAATAATAATAAAAATTTAGGAGATATAAAGAACCAAATGGACATTTTAGAACTGGAAATTGCATTAACTGAAATAAAAACTCATTGGATGAGTGCAACAGCAGGCTGGAAAGACAGATAAAAGAATCCTTGAACTGGACAACAACTGGTTGTTTTGTTTTGAGATGCAGTTTTGCTCTTGTCTCCCAGGCTGGAGTGCAATGGCATGATCTCGGCTCACTGTGGTCTCTGCCTCCTGGTTTGGGGCGATTCTCCTGTCTCAGCCTCCCTAGTAGCTGGGCTTGCAGGTGCCCGCCACCATGCCCAGCTATTTTTTGTGTTTTTGGTAGAGACAGGGTTCCACCATGTTGGCCTGGCTGGTCTCAGGCTCCTGACCTTAGGTGATCCACCCACCTCAGCTCCCAAAGTGCTGGGATTACAGGCACAAGCCACTCTATAAGTTTTTTTCTATGTTTAAAACTTTTAATTTCATTTTTGTACTTAAAAAAATTTTTTTTAATTAAACACACACATTAGCCTAGGCTTACACAGGGTCATAATCATCATTATCCCTGTCTTCCACCTCCACATCCTGTCCCACTGGTAGGTCTTCAGGGGCAGTAACGTGTGGAACTGCCATCTCCTGTAATAACAATGCCTTCTTCTGGAATACTTCCTGAAGGGCTTGCTTGAGGCTGCTTCACAGTTCACTTTTTTTTAAAATAGAAGATGCACACTCTAAAATATAATAAAAAGTATAGGATATTAAGTACATAAACCAGTAGCATTGTCATTTATCATCAAGTATTGTTTATTGAACATAGTTGTACGTGCTATATAAGTTTCTACGGCTGGCAGCGCAGTGGGTTTGTTTATACCAGCATCACCACAAACACATGAGTAATGCGATCCATTACTATGACGTCAGTAGGCAACAGGAATTTTTTGGCTCCATTTATAATCTTATGGGATCATCATCGTATGTGTAGATTATTTTTAACTGAAACTTCATTATGCAGCAAATTACTATATTAGCAAATAAAATTGAGCTATATATAATGAAGAAGTACACATCATAACCAAGTGGGTTTATTCCAGGGATGCAAGGCCTGGTTCACTATTAGAAAATCAGTCAACAGAGACTGGGCACTGTGGCTCACACCTGCAATCCCAGCACTTTGGGAGGCCGAGGTGGGCAGATCACCTGAGGTCAGGAGTTCAAGACCAGACTGGCCAACATGGAGAAACCCCTTCTCTACTAAAAATATAAAATTAGCCGGGTGTGGTAGCAGGCACCTGTAATCCCAGCTACTAAGGAGGCTGAGGCAGGAGAATTGCTTGAACCCCGGAGGTGGAGGTTGCAGTGAGCCGAGATCACGCCATTGCACTCCAGCCTGGGCAACAAGAGTAAAACTCTGTCTCAAAAAAAAAAAAAAGAAAAAAGAAAATCAGTCAACATAATCTACCATATTAACAGACTAACAAAGAGAAATTACACAATTCGTATCAATGGATATAGAAAAGGCATTTGACAAAATTCAATAGCCATCCATGATAAGAACGCAAAAAAAAAAAAAAAAGAGGAATGGGGGAAGCTTCTCAGTCTGATATAGAGTGGCTACTACAAGAAACCTACAGCTAATATTATGATTAATAGACTGAGTGTGTTCTCCTAAGAGAAACAAAGCAAGGATGGTTGTTCTGACCACTCTTATTCAACATAATGCTAGAAGTTTTAGCCAGTGCAGTCAGGTAAGAAAAGGAAATAAAAGATAGGCATATTGGAAAGTAAGAAATAATACTGTCTCTATTTGCAGATGCAGATGACTGTCAATGTAGAAAATCCCGAAGAATCCATGACGGGGAGAAAACCCAAATGCCCCACCCCCTTGAATAAGTGAGTTTCAGCAACGTCACAGTATACAAGATCAATATGTAAAAATCGATTGTATTTCTATATAATTTAATGAACAAATGGATACAAAAATTAAAAATAGCATATTCTGTTTATAATTGTTTTAAAAAAATGTAAATGTAATAAAACACATAAAGGACTTAAATGCTGAAAACTATAAAAACACTGATAAATAAAAGAGACCTAAATAAATGGGAAAAAGAAAAAAAGAATATCGTTAAGAATTTTAAGATGGCAACGACAGCACATTAAACCAGGCATGGGTCCCTGTGCATCTGCACAGGTCACACTCCCATGAAACCAGCCCCTCCCTAGTATCAAGAGTGATGTTTGAGGCTGGGCGGGGTGGTTTATGCCTGTAATCCCAGCACTTGGGGAGGCCGAGGTGGGTGGATCACCTGAGGTGAGGAGTTCGAGACCAGCCTGTACAACATGGTGAAACCCTGTCTCTACTAAAAATACAAAAATTAGCCGGGCGTGGAGGCGTGCGTCTATAATCCTGGCTACTTGAGAGACTGAGGCAGGAGAATCGCTTGAACCTGGGAGGCAGACCTGAGATCATGCCACTGCACTCCAGCCTGGGCGACACTGCGAGACTCCGTCTCAAAAAAAAGAAAAAAAGAAAAAGAAAAAGAATGATGCTTGAACTTAATACTCATAGCAGGTCCTGCAAGGTGAAGGTGTCCATTGCCCTGCCTTCCTGACAGACTCCACGTCACCCGCCTTCCACAGATGAGAATCTCCTCGAGGTTTCACCCCACACAGAATCTTCAGGCCTCTGCTTCCTGCACTGTTGGGAAATCCTTCTGAGTATCTACATTGTCCTTTGGGCCTGTTTCCTCTTGTTCTGTCCTCACTGAATATGGGGAACAGCTGGTCCCTCTGAGTAATTAATTCTTGTAGACTTGGACACAGTCTGTAATTCCTTTTCCCTTTTCTCATTGGGATGACTCTCTAGGGCTTTCTCCAACTCTGGATCTCCAACTCTGACACCTCCCCCAGGTTCTCTGTGTGCTTTGGAAGGCATGGGGTTCACAAGAGCCCCAAAGAGCACTAGTCAGGGGCCAGAGGGCTCAGTGCTCTGGGGACATGGGGAAGACTCCAGCACTGATGAACAGCCCCCAGCCCCCCGGGTCTTCTCTTCCAACTCCCAAAATGTACTCTATTTTTATCTGTTTCACAAACTCTGTGCAGATAGTCTTCCATCCCCTGCTGACTGTCAGAAGTGACTCTCAGCTCTCGTCCATCTTGAAGTCTCTGTGCTCAGTGTGCCTCTCAGACCGAAGGCTTCCCTTGGGAAGCCCCCACTCTCGCTTCTCAAGACAGAGATCTGGGGATTGGGGGAGAAAAAGGTTGACCAGAAGCCATAGCAGAGCAGGGAGAGAGAGTGTGAAAGACAGATCTGCGGCCAGGCTCCCAGTTCTCCAGCTCATAGAGAGCCCAAGTGGCCGCTATAATCTGAAAGAGCAGATATCGTAATCCCATAGTACTTCCTATTGGCTGCAGGACACAGTTCTGTCCTGACACTGAAATTTGGGTGTGTCAGGGTTCTGGGAATTCACTACGCTCACAACTTGTGAAGCAGCTGCAGGGTGGGGGATGGGGAGGGTTTCAGCAGAGGAAGTGAGGTCAGTCAATAATTGATGCCTGTCTGAGCTTTTAGCCATTATCTCCCCCAGCCTCTATTCCTGTGGAAAGGCGGGGCAGGGTGGGGGGAGGGGTCCCTGGCTCATCTTGTAGAATCCCCATATTAGAGTAAGATACCTTAGAGGTCTATTCCTGCTTCTAATACCCACGTCTTTCCAAGTGTCTCTGAGGCCACCCCCTCCCCAGCCTTTTCATTTATTCATTTAATTAACAAACGCCTTCATTGAGGGCCTCCTCTGAGTCAGGCTCAGCCAGCCAGCATCTTTGCTATGAGCTGAGATAAGCATCATTTCCTTCTATTCTCACAACCACCCTATGAGGCTGGCACCGTTTACTATGCCTATTTAGCAGATGGGGGACTGAAGCATGGAGAGGTGTCACTAGCCTACGGTAACACAACCAGCCTGCATTCCTAGTAGGTAGTTTGACTTCAGAGTCTCTATGGATAACCAGGAGGCTAGGACTAAGACCAGAGTCCTGCAGGTAGTCAGGTGGTTGGAGCAAAGCAGGGCAGTGAGGTCAGTGCTCCCAGCCTGTGCAGGCACACCAGGAAGAGTCTGTGTCCCCCTCCCCTGCCTATGTGAAGCCATTCTGCTTCCCTCCCCAGCTGCTTGTGTCAGCAGTGTTCCAGGGAGGCTCCCTTCCCCACCACTATTTAAAGTTCCATTTGCTGGGGTGGGGGCCCTGCCTGGAAGGGGAAGGTCCAAGGCAGCTCCCATCGTGTCCCTCCATTCTGACCATCCCTGGAGAGGCCTGGGTGTCTTTGTCACCCAGCTGCA
Organism: Trachypithecus francoisi; assembly: GCF_009764315.1. Lineage (NCBI taxonomy): Eukaryota > Metazoa > Chordata > Mammalia > Primates > Cercopithecidae > Trachypithecus > Trachypithecus francoisi. The sequence goes on along the minus strand of NW_022681456.1, from coordinate 82,434,401 downwards.
CAGCGGCCAGGAAGGGCTCAAACCATCCTCAGGGCTAACCCAAGGCTGTCCCTCTGGGCCTGTACACCCCTGTGCTGAGTGCGGATGGGGAGAGGCTGCTGAAGAGAGGAGGGGACAAATGAGGGATGAAGGGGCCCGAGGGAGGGGACTGAAGGATTTGGGCCAAGTCGGGAGTTCCCTAGGGCAGAGCCAAAAGGCATCTGGATTTTGCTAGCCCCAAACTCTGCCCTCACTGCTCCGAGCCTCCTAGACCAAGGACCCGGGCTGAGGGTGGGGTAAGGATAGGTAGTGTCCCTCCCCGTCTCACCCCCGCCTGTCCCTTCCTTGGTGGCCCCTTCCCGGCGCCCAGATTCCAAGCGGCCCCTCCGATGCTGCCAGCCATCCCCCTCTACCCCCACCCACTGCTCCGGCCGCCAGACGTTGCCTACAGTCTCGCCTCTGTCTCCCATGGCTATGGGTCCAGACCCCACGGGACCTCCATGGGACCCCCACAGGACCCCCACAGCCCGAGTCAAAGGCCCGCCCCCTCGGGGAGGCGGATGTGGGAGGTCCGGCCCGGGTGCGGGCCAGCGATCCGGGAGCTGCGGGCTGCTGGTCCGGGAGGCCCCCCTGAGGGGCTGGGAGCGGCGCGGGGGAGGGTCCCGGTCCTGCAGCCCCAGCGAGGGGCGAGCGGCGGCCAGTCGGCGAGCTAGGCAATAAGGAAACGGTTTATTAGGAGGGAGTGGTGGAGCTGGGCCAGGCAGGAAGACGCTGGAATAAGAAACATTTTTGCTCCAGCCCCCTTCCCAGTCCCGGGAGGCCGCTGCGCCAGCCGCGCCGAGCGAGCCCCTCCCTGGCTCCAACCCCGTCCAAGGCCGCGCCCGGACCCCAGCCCGCCGTCCAGCGCTCGCGGTGCAACCGCGGCCGCGCGGTGGAGGGGAGGTGGCCCCGGCCCACCGAAGGCTCGCGCCCCGCCACCCGCAGAGCGGGCCCAGAGGTGAGTCGACGTCCGCGGACGGGACCGGGTGGCGGGCGGCCTGATCCCCGCTTCAGTGGGCCGTTCCTTCGGGGGAACCCCAGAGTCACCGCAGAGTGGTCGCGGTAGGCTTAATTCCAGCTCATTAGAAACGCAAGCTGCCCCTGGCTGACCCCGAACAGCTTACCCATGACCCTACCTGAGACTTGGAGGGGACTGGACGAGACCCGACTGGAAATCAGGAACTTGGCTCTAAGTCGGGTGACCAAGGGTCAGTGACTTCACTTCTCTGTTCTACCCTCTTCGTAAAATGGGCAGTGGGATTCTTGTCTTGCTCTCCTCACACAGAAGGGATCACACGTCCTCCAGGCCGCTGTGTGGACCTGGAGTGAATGTCCACTTCCACAGCTGTTAAGACTCCCCGCAGAGCTCACCTTTCCCAGACCAGTCCTTCCAGCTGTTGCTTGAGGAATCTGACACTGTCATTCCAACCAAGGAGCCTCACCCCCAGCCTCGCATGGTCAGTCATCTCCGTGCCACGACCTTCCTTCAGGATCCAGGCCAAAGGGGATCCCAGTCTCCCTCCAGGCTGGGACCCCAGATTTTCCATCTGCCCTGGAGGCCAGTGCTGTGAAACCCACGGCTGGGCTGGCTGCCCCAGCTCCTCTTTCATTCTCCAAGGACGGGTAAAATGGACAGTTTCTCTCACCCTCTCTATGTATGGCCAGCTTCTGGCTGAGTCAGGGTCGGTCCTAATACCTGTTCTCTCACCTGTCCTCCCATTTCATTGGTTTGTTAGAAACAGCTACCATTTATTGAGTACTAACTATGTAGACACTTAGATATTTTTTTTTCTCATGTAATCCTGGTCACAATCTAGTGGAAGAGGGGTTACTATGTCCATCCTACAGAAAAGGAAACAGACATGAATAACTTGTCCAAAACTCCTTGGATGGTGGGGTAAATGGCATGGTTAGGGTCTTGATAACATTTAAGTGCTTACTGTATACTACTTATAGTCTGCTAAATAATTTTGCTACATTTTACCTATGAGATAACACTATTATTCCCACTTTACATATGATGGGAAGCCTAAGCCTCAGAAAGTTTAAGTAACTTGTTTCAAATCTCATGCCTCTAAGAGGCAAAGGCAGGATTTGAACCCAGGTCTCTATGCTCCTGAGCCCACACCCTAACCTCTGTTCTACTCTGTGCTGCCTTCATGGTCTACCTGAGACCTGAAAATCCAGGCTTGTTCCGCTGCATCACCCCGCTGTGAGGGGCTAATAAATCACATGGATGAATCGTAAGGGCAACCCAATATGAACAGCTGGGTCTGGTTCTCTGCTGTTGGGATAAGGCCTACTGAAGTGCAGAGTGAGTCCAGAAGGTTGTGCTTGATATGGTGCTTCTCCAGCCCTGTGACAATCACTGTTGTGCTGAGCCACTGCCGTTGATGGGAGTGGGTTTTATCAGTCCTTCAGGTGTGCTGGGGAGAAAAAGATTGATAAGCACCTTTGGAGCATACCACTACTCTGGCTCTCCCCACCTGAGGCTCAGACTTTGACTAAGCCTATGGCAAACTGATGATTTCTGGGCAGCAACACTGCTGCCTGGAGCAACATAGTGAGACCCTATCTCTACTAAAAATAAAACTGGGCATGGTGCTGCACCCCCCTGTAGTCCCAGCCACTTGGGAGGCTGAGGTGGGAGGATCACTTGAGCTCAGGAGTTCAAGGTTACAGTGAGCTATGATTGCACCACTGCACTCCAGCCTGGGCAACTGAGCAAGACCCTGTCTCAAAAAAAATTAAAAACAAACAAAAACGCTGTCTGCATTTAAACAAATCTGAGTAGGGCACCCGTTAATAACAACAGCAGTGGGCAATTTGTTCATGTCCACTGAGACCCATGTCTTTTTCTTCCTTTGAGGAACTCATCTAACCCCAAACAATTGGAGGAATAACAACGACCAAGGAAGGATTTATTATCAGCAATTTAAGTTTATTAAGACACACTCAGTGACTATGGACAGGAAACTTAACATCTCTGAGCCTCACTTTCCCCCATTGGACTGTTGTGATGATTAAATCAGAAAAACCATTCAAGTTCAGTACTTAGCACATAATTAGCACTCAGAGAAGGTTAACTGTTATTATTAAGTATTTCATAGTGTTTAGCTAACGTTTGAATTTAGTTTAACGTTTGTAATTTCTGGCCAACAATAGTGATGCTTCTGTCAGCAGGAGATCTTTCACAAAGTTTTGCTTAGAAGTGAAAGGATCCTGCCAGGCCCCAGGAGTCTGTTTGTGCTACAGTCAGACTTTAGGGCAAATCGTAAAGAGTCAGCTCTGAGTTTGAACTGGTCAGGACTCAGCACCCTCCTGTTCTTGACCTCACACTGGGTCCAGTTAAAAATTGGACAGTCCCAATTTTACTCCATCACATTCCCAGGATTAGACCAAAGATGGGTTCTGCAGATGCAGACAGGCCTCGCTCCAGTGTCACCAAGTCCCAGCTTTGGTGTTTACCCTTGGCTGTCCCTTCTCTAGTAGATGGGGAGGGTCCTGGGTGGGAGTGAGTGTCCCCTCCCTCTGCATCCCACTCCCACTCACCCAGCAGGGCCCTGTACAGCACAATGAAAGCAGAGGAACCAGACTTAGCATTGTGCAGGACCCATTTCTCAAAGAGTGGTGCCCACACAAACTGATCAGAACTCCCTGGGAAACTTTTTAAAAATGCATGTTTCTTGCTGATTCCAGGACTGAATCAGAGTCTGGAGTGAGGGTGAAACCAGTGAATATGCTTTACTAATTGAGCACTTTAGGTGATTCTGATGCGTGATAAAGTAGAAGGAAGGTGGACTGGGGCACGGCCAGAGAACTAGAGGTACGGACAGAGTGTCCTAGAGGAATGCCGGATTTTAGCCTTATTGTTAGCCACTTTTTTCTTCCCACCTCAAACCCTCTCCTTTGCAGCTTTCTGGGCTAGCAAAGGCCGCCAAGGATGGCTTCCTGCTAGTACCCCAGTGGGCAGATTCAGCTCCTCTGGGGTGCTCTCTCCATCCCATCCCACCACGGGCCCCGCCACACAGTGCTAGCCAGAGTCCTCACTGGCTGCGGGAGGGGCAAGAGGCAGGAGGTCAGGCAGAGGCTGGGGACACAGCTGCAGCAGCCCAGGGCTCTGTTTCCTCCCCCAGCCTGGGCCTCTGGGGCAGAGGAAGCCCAGGCAGGAAGGCCAGGCGTGCCACCAGCCAGAGAGGCCTAGGAAGCCCCCCACCCCATCCCTGGCCATACTGCCCTCAGAGCCTCAGGATCTCGGGTCTTCATTTGGCACCATTCTTAAACTATGGGCCTTCTGAAGCCTCTGTGGCCATATGCCCAGCCCTGTGAGGATCACCCTGTCATGCCAAAGGACAGTCTCCCTGCCTCGTGCCCTGCCTGAGGATCCAGTCCCCAGAGACACACCTGCACACACGCCACCATTCAGAAAGTCCTGTTGCTGTCTGACTAGAGTCCTTCTAGGTGCAGCTTTAGCCCATATCTTCTGGTTCTAAACCTCTGAGAAATGAAGACTGGGTGGCTTCAGAAGCACTAGTTGGTGTGGGACCTGGGTTGGGGACTATCACAGACCAAAATTACTCCCCCTGACACTCTTCAACAAACTTCTGAAAAAGTTCAACCCTGGTCAGCCATGGAAGGTCAAACATTCAGTGTCTAAGTGTGTTTCACTTCCCCTGCCACATCACTGGCCCTCCACCCACCCTTTCCTAGATGGCAAGGGGAGAGAAGGGGGCCAGGGAATGACTCCGAGAGGGCAGCTTATACTCTGGTGAGCTTGCAGAGAGGTTCCTCTACACCTGGCATGACCCAGCGCCATCCAAGCTTTGCGTGGTTGTTACAGCCTGAGGGCTCAGACATGGGCTGCCACCACTGGATAGGGACGGCGTGGAGAGAGCACTTGACTAGGAGTCTGGAAGCCTGGGTTATACTCCTGCTGGTGCCAGTGAGTCCTATCTGACCCGGCACAAGTCTTCTTCCCTGTATAAGCCTTAATCCTCTCTTCTGTAAAACAAGGAGCTGGATTTTGTGATTCACAGGATGTCCACGTAGAATTCTGTCATGTGGGTGTCCCAGGCACAAGGAACTAAGGGTAGCAAGGAACTAAGGGCATATTTAAATAGCTTCTCCAGACCCTGTGGCTGCTGCAGCCCACCCTGAAAATATGCCCTTAGATCCCTGCTGTGCGTGACTCCTGCCTGTTCTATCCAGACCCCAATCTAAACAATCTTGATTCCTGTTCCTGGCTTGGCAGGACCCTGAATGGCAGGAAGTGAAGACAGGAGCCTGTTTATGTTTGAGGCAGCCAGGGCTGGGGGGGGCACTGGGAAAGGGTAGGCAGGGGTGAAGGCTGTGAGGGTGTGGGAAAGAGACACAGAACAGAAGGGGAGCTGCTGGAGAGATGCTCCTTCTACCCCAACTGGGTGCTCCCTGCGGCTCTCCCAACCTGCCTCCAGTCTGAGCTCAGCAGCAGGGGTGCAGAGCTAGGGTTTCCCCAAGCTCTCGGTCACTTAAACATGGCTCTCCACCCTTCACCTCTAACAGGATGGTTTCCATGGGGAAGTGAACCAGGACTTCCCTTGCAGGCCCCGCCCCAAAGCCAGGCGGCAGGGAGTAGGGAGGCGGCCTCCCTGCCTCCCCTCCAAAAAAAACTCTCTGTGATTTCCTCTGGGCGGGAGAGAGCCACGGCCGGCGGCTGTCACATTTTGTGGCTCTTACTCCACCTCTCTTGCTCCTCTCTGCAGAGACCATGACCTTGGGCTCCCTGAGGAGAGGCCTTCTGATGCTGCTGATGGCCTTGGTGACCCAGGGTGAGTACTGGGGGGGCAGTTAGGAAACAGGAACCTGGAGAGAGAAAGGGCTATCTGGGCCCAGATCAGCTCTGCCTGGGGCTGAACTTGAGAAACTGGGGAGAATTTAGGAGCTTGACTGGAGAGTAGCGGATAGTGAGGCTCCATTAAACTTAGCCCCCAATTACCCCAGCCCTCCTTTGCTCTCCTCTTGGTCCAGACCTGCAGGCTGGAGCTCTGTCAGGCTAGGGTGGAAGCCTATATTGAGGTGGAGGGAGAGCAGGTGTTGGCAGGCCAAGCCTGGGAGCGCTCTCAGGACTGGGGCTGGGGGCCCAGCCCAGCCTAGAACTGGGAGGGGAGAACCTAGGAGCCAGGAGGGGACAGAAGCCTGCTTCTCAGTGTCAGCTGCCTTGAGGGGAGGGCTCTGAGGGAAGGATGACTGAGGATGGAAGAAAGGGACCAAAGCTTCAAGGTGTTTGTCTGGGGGGTCAGACGAGAGGGACAATGGGACAGAAATGGGTGTCGGGCTCAGCCTGGGGGAGCTGGGCCCAGAGTGACTGAGCTCCCGGTGTGTCTCCCAGGCGACCCCGTGAAGCCCTCTCGGGGCCCACTGGTGACCTGCACATGTGAGAGCCCACATTGCAGGGGGCCTACCTGCCAGGGGGCCTGGTGCACAGTAGTGCTGGTGCGGGAGGAGGGGAGGCACCCCCAGGAACATCGGGGCTGCGGGAACTTGCACAGGGAGCTCTGCAGGGGGCGCCCCACCGAGTTCGTCAACCACTACTGCTGCGACAGCCACCTCTGCAACCACAACGTGTCCCTGGTGCTGGAGGGTACGTCCAGCTGCCCCAGCACTCCCTCCCCATCTTCTCGGCCGCTGCCCTCCCTTCCCTCCTTTCCTCTCATGCTCTGGCCAATAAAGGGGCTGGGGGAGGCGGGCGGACAAGACTCTGGCAGAGTGGTCTGCCCGAGGTGGGGGAAGCTGACCTAGTGCAAGCTGAGCCTCAGTGTCCCCTCCCCCAGCCACCCAAAATCCTTCGGAGCAGCCGGGAACAGATGGCCAGCTGGCCCTGATCCTGGGCCCCGTGCTGGCCTTGCTGGCCCTGGTGACCCTGGGTGTCGTGGGCCTGTGGCATGTCCGACGGAGGCAGGAGAAGCAGCGGGGCCTGCACAGCGAGCTGGGAGAGTCCAGTCTCATCCTGAAAGCATCTGAGCAGGGCGACAGCATGTTGGGGGTATGGGCCTGGGGACCTGGGACACAGGGTGGAGGGGGGCAGATAGGAACTGCGGAATCAGAGGGGTCATCCAGAGATTAGAGCTGGTGGGGAGCTGGGCGAGTGAGGAGCTTGCAGTGACCCAGCAGGTCCCAGGTTGAGGATGGAGAAGGGGGCTGAGGCTGGTTAGGGCAGCTTTTGAGTGGCCTCTCCATACCCCCAGGACCTCCTGGACAGTGACTGCACCACAGGGAGTGGCTCGGGGCTCCCCTTCCTGGTGCAGAGGACAGTGGCACGGCAGGTTGCCTTGGTGGAGTGTGTGGGTGAGCAGTGGGTGAGCCCGGTGGATGAGGACCAAGGGCTCTCATGAGCCTGGAGGGGTGAGGGAGTTCTTGGCTTCCGGAATCTCAGGCAGTGCCAGGCCTGGGTCAGAACTGGAATTCTGCTGGGCAGGGAGTGGGCTGGAGACGGGCCAGGGCTAGGTTCTTTCTGCAGGACCGGGGTGGAACAAGAGGCAGCTGGGGGTGGCCTGCCGCTGGGTTTGGGTCTGGATTAACTTAAACCTAAGGGTCAGGGGTTCTGTGGGTGGGGTGGGTGAGGGAGGCAGCACAGCATCAAGATGAGGGGCTCCTCCAGGGTTCTGTGTGCCCAGTGTGTAACCCTCACCTTCCCCTCTGGCCATCAGGAAAAGGCCGCTATGGCGAAGTGTGGCGGGGCTTGTGGCACGGTGAGAGTGTGGCCGTCAAGATCTTCTCCTCGAGGGACGAACAGTCTTGGTTCCGGGAGACTGAGATCTACAACACAGTGTTGCTCAGACACGACAACATCCTAGGCAAGGGGAGGGGCCGGCTGTGCCAGGCCTGGGGCTTTGCCCTCCTGCACTCAGGGCTCGAATTCGCAGACCTCCAGACATTAACAGAACCCTGAAGGACTCCCAGCCCACCTGCAGCACCAACCTCTTTTTTTTTTTTTGAGACAGGGCCTCGCTCTGTCACCCAGGCTGGGATGCAGTCGTGCAATCTCCCTGGAACCTCAATCTCTTGAGCTCAAGCGATCCTCCCACTTCAGCCTCTTGAGTAGCTGGGACCACAGGCATGTGCCACCATGCCCAGCTAACTTTTTTATTTTTTGTAGAGACGAGGTCTCCCTATGTTGCCCAGACTGGTCTCAAATTCCTGGGCTCAAGGAATCCTCCTGCCTTGGCCTCCCAAAGTGTTGGGATTACAGGTGCAAGCCACTAAGCCAGGCCCAGACCCAACCCCTGACTCCAGCTCTGTCTCTTACCTAAGCCACATCAGCCCCGATCCCAGACCTAGCTTAGCAGTGACCCAGCCCATTCCCTCTCCCCCAACCCCACCCTGACCCTGACCACTCCAGCCTCCCTTAGCCCCAGCCCCTTGGCTGAGTCACCCGGCCCTTCTGTGCACAGGCTTCATCGCCTCAGACATGACCTCCCGCAACTCGAGCACGCAGCTGTGGCTCATCACACATTACCACGAGCACGGCTCCCTCTACGACTTTCTGCAGAGACAGACGCTGGAGCCTCATTTGGCTCTGAGGCTAGCTGTGTCCGCAGCCTGTGGCCTGGCACACCTGCACGTGGAGATCTTCGGTACACAGGGCAAACCGGCCATTGCCCACCGTGACTTCAAGAGCCGCAACGTGCTGGTCAAGAGCAACCTGCAGTGTTGCATTGCTGACCTGGGTGAGCCGGGCAGGGCAGGCGCAGGCCCTTCACAGGTGGGCAGAGCCCGTGCTCTCTCCTCTCCTTTGCCTATGGGCAGTGACCATGATTGGCGCTTGAAAACAGAGGTGCATGTTGTCTCAGTTCTCCTCTGCAAGACCCCATGAGTTGTCTGAACACCCTTTTCAAACCCAGACTCCTTCCACCATACCATCCTGGCTTCAGGAGTTGGGAGAAAGGAGGCGGGAGCTGGGAACCTGGGTTCTCATTCCTGGCTACATCCCTCCCCGTCACCAGCCTCCAGCTCTGCTCCATGAAGTGGGCATCATAATGCCTGCCTTGCCCACTCACATCTCGCTGGGTTCTTGAGAACCTAAAGAGCACTACATAAGCAAAGAGTACCTGGGGCGGTGGTTCTCTCTGTGGTCACTGTCTTCCAGCCCATCTCCGTGCAGGTCTCCATCTGCCTCACCCTCTCTGTCCCACTGCTTCTCTCAGTCCCCACCTTGCCTGCCCCCTGGACCCCAGGTCAGGGAGAGGGACTGGAGTGACAGGCCTCACCCCCACAGGCCTGGCTGTGATGCACTCACAGGGCAGCGATTACTTGGACATCGGCAACAACCCGAGAGTAGGCACCAAGCGGTACATGGCACCTGAGGTGCTGGATGAGCAGATCCGCACGGACTGCTTTGAGTCCTACAAGTGGACTGACATCTGGGCCTTTGGCCTGGTGCTGTGGGAGATCGCCCGCCGGACCATCGTGAACGGTGAGTGTCCACCCTAAACAGGGTAGGGAAAGGGGATTCGGCCCGTGGAGCCAGGGGCTTCCTGCCATGGCCAGTGCCCATGGCCTGGGAGGTTTGCAGCCAGACCTCCTGGCACCCTTTCCATGCTGCCCACCAGCTGATTCAGCTGAGTGACCTTTTAAGGTATAAACCTTAAAAACAGATAACGGGGTCTGTGAGTCTGGCTGTGAAATCTTGGGTACGTGATAATAACAGAAATATTAATAGCAGCTAACATTGATTGAGCTTAAATATGTGCCAGATGTCATGCTATGTACTTTACATGTATTATCTTATTTGATTCTTTGATATGGGCAAGGCAGTGGTATGGCTTAGTGGCTAAGAGCATAGACTTGGAATCAGACTTCCTGGGTTCTATTGCTGATTTTGCCATGACCATGGGTAGGTTATTTGGCCTCTCTGTGCCTCAGTTTCCTCATTTGTAAAATGGGGGCGGTGGCTCATGCCTGTAATCCCAGCACTTTGGGAGACTGAGGTGGGCAGATCACCTGAGGTCAGGAATTCGAGACCAGCCTGGCCAACATGGCGAAACCCTGTCTCTACTAAAAATACAAAAATTAGCTGGCTGTGGTGGCACACCTATAATCCCAGCTACTTGGGAGGCTGAGGCAGGAGAATTGCTTGAACCTGGGAGGCAGAGGTTGCGGTGAGCCGAGATTGTGGCACTGCACTCCAGTCTGGGCAACAGAGTAAGACCCTGTCTCAAAAAAAAAAAAAAAAATGAATAAAGAAAGAAAGAAAGAAAGAATAAAAATCGTTTCCAGTTGTTGAGATAATCTAAATATTTAGAACAATATCTAAAGCTAAATATTAGTGGCCATTATTGCTGTAGATAGAATGAGTGCCTGACCTCATATTGTCCCCATTGTACAGTTGAGGAGATGGGGGCACAGAATGACAGCGGGCTTGAGCAGCATCAGGGTCTGAAACCGGCCAGTCTGCTCCGGGGCCAGTGCTCATCATCACTGTGTGCACTTAAACCTCTCTGGCCTTTGATTTCTTCATGCACACAATGCATGTGAGTGCCTGCACTGCCTGCTTATTGCTGCCTCATTGTTACTGTGGGTTGCCATAAGGGACTCATTTAGAGGGATTGCGGCAGGTAGAGGGACCTGCCCCGGGCAGCCCTGTGGTGGACGGAGGATGGATGGGTCTTCTAGACTGGTGGGAACATTGTCAGCCTTTGAGGAGGCTGTCCATGGTGAGGGACTTCGAGGAGTCTTGACAGGTTGGGGGCAATCCTCAGGATATGGCTAGAGCCCTGCTTCTTGGGGACAAGGATGTCCTCATTTCCTGAGTATCTACTAGGAGCCAGCCCCATGCCAGACTTCATTTGTCCTCAGTGGTCATCGACTGAAAACAGAGGCTGTGGTGTCACCAGTCCCTTAGGGAGACTCATGAGGCGCGTAGATTCCTTAAGACTCTGGGCATGAACTGCCAGAGTGGGCTCTAAGGAGACTGGGATCAGGGGAAAGGGGAACCTGAAAGAAGCCAAGGCTCTTTGGACCAAGCTGCAGGGCAGAAAGGAAAGGCTGGGAGAGGCTGCCTGGGGCGGAGGGGGAAGCTCCATCAGCCCCACATGGACTCGCGGCACATTATAAACACTGTAATCTGGTGTCAGCCCCGGCACTGATTAAAGGCCCATTAGACACACTCAGGCCTCTGTGCAGCACTGATTAGGGCGTGAGCGGCACAGGGGCCGGCCTGGAAGCTGGCCATGGGGAGAACAGCTGGCGAAGGCTCTATCGAGGTTGCGGCCTGTGTGGCCATGGCCCCCAGCCTCAGGCTGGGAAACAGGATGGGGCACAGGGCTGTCTGCAGCTCCACAGGCATTGTTTTCAGAAAGCTCCTACTAAAAACTGTGAACTTGGGATACCAAGAGGAGGGGGTCAGTGCTGGCTGCAGGAGTCAGCAGAGGCCTGTGCCATCGCTGACGCTGGGTGATGTTATGCGGACCTGGGTAAAAATAAGTGCAGCTCGGAAGTCAAGAGCACATGCTTTGCTGTTAGACTTCGTGGGCTTAAATCCTAGCCCTGTCACTTACTATCTGTTGATCTTAGACAAGTTTCTTAAACTCTCTGGCCTTCATTTCTTGGCTTATGAAGTGGAGCTAATAGTATTACCTACCTCATAGGGCCGCTGTGAGGATTTCATGCAGAGCTCTTAGGATAGCACCTGGCACACAGTGCTCAGTAAACCTTTGGTGTTATTATTATCAGGCATGTGTGATAGTTGGGGCCTGCGAGCAGTCCCAGGCACTGGGTGGAAGGCAACTGAGGAAAGACTGGGACAAGGCTGGCCTAGGAATCCGAGATGGATTTGAGTCTTGCCTCTGCCATTACTAGCTGTGGAACGTTGGGCCCCACTTTTCTGAGCATCAGTTTCTTCATCTGTAAAATGGATGTAATACTAGTAGCCACCCCATAGGGCTATTGTGAGGACAAACAGGATAAAACACGTAAAGTATTTACAGCAGAATACCTGGCACATGCCAAGTGCAAAACAAACGGCAGTCATTAGTATTAGTTAGAAACACATTTATTGCATTATACTGTCCCTCTCAGGGACATGTCCAGGCCACTGGTTTCTGGCTGTTGGGATGGAGGGTAGGAAAGGCTCTCCTCTGGGTGGTATTGGGCCTCCTTGGGGTCCCAAGGGATTGTCCCCTCCATTGTCCATTTGCAGGCATCGTGGAGGACTATAGACCACCCTTCTATGATGTGGTACCCAATGACCCCAGCTTTGAGGACATGAAGAAGGTGGTGTGTGTGGATCAGCAGACCCCCACCATCCCTAACCGGCTGGCTGCAGACCCGGTGAGGCCCTTACTGGGACTAGGATGGCGTGGGGTGGTGGCTCACGGCTGGGATTTCTGGGCCCAAGAACTTGTGTCTGAGGCCTCTGCTTCATCGCAGGTAGATAGTGGGTGTCCTGGTTAGGGCACCTTTCTAGGTACTCCCTCTTTCAACCCTGGCCCATGCTCCCTGCCCCCAGGGCCATCTGGTCATTCTGAGAATTTAAGAACCTTCACCTTCCTTGTGAAAAGTCAGAGGCTCTCTGTGGCTCTGTGTGTGTGTGTGTGTGTTGTGTGTGTGTGTGTGTGTGTGTTTGAGAGACAGGGTTTTGTTTGCTCTTGTCACCCAGGCTGGGGTACAGTGACCCTCAAACTCCTGGGCTCATCTGATCCTCCTGCCTCGGCCTCCCCAGTAGCTAGGTGTAGTGCATACCACCACACCCGGCTAATTTTTAAAATTTTTTGTAGAGACAAGGTCTTTTATGTTGCTCAGGCTTATCTCAAACTCTTGGGCTCAAGTGATCCTCCTGCCTCAGCCTCCCAAAGTGCTGGGATTAGAGGTGTGAGCCTTGCACACCTGACCACTGTGGCATTTTTGTTGCTGTTTGTCTTTGTTTGTTGCTGATCTGCTGTTGTTTGTCCTTGTTTTTTCTCAAAACACTTCACTTATACAAAGACACACACACGTATATCAACACATACAAGCATGAATATCCTTCTGAAGATACACTCACAGATATATACACATGCACATATACGCCAGACTGTTGGCCCCGTGAGGACAAAGAACGTGTCTTTTGCTCACCCTTATATCCCTGTTACCTATCATAATATTTGGCTCACAACAGGTGCTAATAAATATATACTGAAATAATGAATATATTCTATACATGTATACATATATGTAGACATACATTTCTGTACAACATACATATCCACAAAAAGTCACATGTATGCATTCCTGTACACACACACACACATACACACACACTCACTTTCAGGAGCCAGAAGTGGGGCCAGCTCATTCCAGGCCCTGGGATGGGTTGATGAGCTCCCTGGGATGGGCTGGTGAGCTTCTTGGGATGGGTTGCTCCCTGGACACTTGCATTTTTAGGGTAGTTCCCACTTCTCAAACTTCCACAGTCCCCTGGGCCCAGCCATGGCTGATGGAGGGGCTGGGAGACACTGCCCTCTGCACTGGGGCCTTAGCCTGTGGATGGGGATGTGGGAGCCCCCAGGCTTGAAGAATCTGCCCCTTCCTGTGGATCTTGGCAAAGGTGGGGATGGGGGTAAGGTATTTCACAGACACTGCTCGCCCAAGGGGGCTTGAGTGCTCCTGAAGATCTGAGTTCTCTCTTTCTGTCCTCCCTGTCTTTCTCCATCCCTTTCTCACTCTTTCTTCCTCTTCCATTTTTTATTTTTTGTCATCCTCTGTTCTCCCTTTCACTGCTTGTCTTTCCTCTCACTCTCCTTTCCAATGCTCTCATCTCCCTCCTCTCATCCTTTCTCTCCTGCTTATGTCTCTCCATTACTGGCTATCCTCCTCATCTCTTTCTTTCCATCTTCTCTGACCCACCTCCCTCTGCATCTCTCTCCCAACCCCCTCCGTTCCTCTGCTTCTCTCCCTCTGCCTCCACTCCTCTGCACCTCTCTCCCAACCCCCAGGTCCTCTCAGGCCTAGCTCAGATGATGCGGGAGTGCTGGTACCCAAACCCCTCTGCCCGACTCACCGCGCTGCGGATCAAGAAGACACTACAGAAAATTAGCAACAGTCCAGAGAAGCCCAAAGTGATTCAGTAGCCCAGGAGCACCTGACTCCTCTCTGCCTGCAGGGGGGTGGGGGGTGGGGGGTAGTGGATGGTGCCCTATCTGGGTAGAGATAGTGTGAGTGTGGTGTGTGCTGGGGATGGGCAGCTGTGCCTGCCTGATCGGCCCCCAGCCCACCCAGCCAAAAATACAGCTGGGCTGAAATCTGATCCCCTGCCGTCTAGCCTGCTCAAAGCGGCAGGCTCCCTGACGCCTGGCTTTCTCCCCACTCGCTATGGCCAGCAGGGTGCAGCCCCTACCACTCCCAGGACAGGATGCAAAAGAGGCTCCAGAGTCAGAGTGCCAAGCCAGGGAATCCCAGTCCCAGACTCAGAGCCTGGGCCTGCACTTTGCCCCCTACCCTTGATCAACCCCACTGCCCCACCAGAGCTGCCAGGGTGGCACAGGGCCCTGTCCAGCCCTTGGCACACACTTCCCTGCCAGGCCTCAGCCTCTGGCACAAGCTCCAGAGAGCCAGGGCCCATCAGTTTCTCTCCATGGGTTTGTATCTCAGTTCCATGATGCCTTGGGCTTTCTGTCTCCTCAACAAGAGCGCAGCTTCCTGAATGTCAGCTGCCTGGGAGAGCTGGGGCCTGAGTTACTAGGGCATTAAAACCTAAGAGGTCCTACTGAAGATGTGGCAGGATCACAGGCCAGTGGAGAAGGGGCAGGTCAGATGGGTAAGGCCCAGGACTTTCAGATTAACTGAGAGGATGTCGAGGCCAAGCATGGCAGGGGTGTCAGGAGACCCAGGTCTGACCCCGGGTGTTTGTTCCATGTGACAAAAGCAGTCCTGTATCAGGACCTTTTCTTTTCTTTTTTCTTTTTTTTTTTGACACGGAGTTTCACTCTTGTTGCCCAGGCTAGAGTGCAGTGGCATGATCCCGGCTCACTGCAACCTCTACCTCCCAGGTTCAAATGATTCTCCTGCCTCAGACTCCCAAGTAGCTGGGATTACAGGCACGTGCCACCACGCCTGGCTAATTTTGTATATTTAGTAGAGATGGGATTTCACCATGTTGGCCATGCTGGTCGTGAACTCCTGACCTCAGGTGTTCCGCCTACCTCAGCCTCCCAAAGTGCGGGGGTTACAGGGGTGAGCCATCGCACCCGGCCAGGACCTTTGTTTCTTATCTACATATTGGAAGATTTGGTCCTAATGTCCTTTGAGGCTTCTTTAGCTCTAGTTCTCTGACGTTTCAGCCTATATCGGAGCTAACTTCCTCAGTCTCATCTATTACTTATGCTCCAGCCCCTGACAATTTGCCTCAAGATGGGGGTTTGAAAATAACTTTACCTGACTCAAGGAGTGTCTGGAGCACCTCTTAGTCTAAGTCTCCAAGCTCCAATTCTTGCCTAAAACCATGCCAGTGGCCACCCTTGGGCTCAGACAGCTCTGGGCCTTTTGACCACAAGCCAGCCCCTCGGTCCTCTCTGTGGCATAGTCTTCTGTGCCCTAGGACCGCAGGGCGGTTTCCTCTAAGTCTTCCAAGGTCAAAAGAAATTTGGCTCCATCCAAGAAGCCTCCAGCTCCCCTACTGGCCCCTGGCTCAGGCCCACACCCCTGGCCAGGCCCAGAGAGTGTGTCTCAGGAGAATTCAATAGCTCTAGAGAATCACACAGAGAGTCTGGCATTTGGAAATGTCAAGGATGTATGTATGCTCACGTATGCAGCAGGTTGCCCTGGCCCCTGGGTGCAGGGAAGTGGGTTGGAGGGGAGCTTGAGGAATATAAGGAGCAGGGGTGGGGACTCAGGCTACGGACAAGGACAGCCCTAAGATTGGGAAGACCTGGCCTAGTAGTCCTCAAACCAGGGACAGGGAAGTGAAGAAAGCTCTCCTCGCTCCTGCTGTAATGACCCAGAGTAGCCTCCCCAGTCTGGCATCTTATGTGTGTCTTCCACCATCCTCATGGTGGCACTTTTCTAGGCCTGTCTCCCAGCATTGTGCAAGGCTCAGAGGAGAACCAGGAAGTGAAACTGGGTGAAAACAGAAAGCTAAATGGATGGGCTAGGTTCCCAGATCATTAGGGCAGAGTTTGCATGTCCTCTGGTCACTGGAATCCACCCAGCCCACGAATCATCTCCCTCTTGAAGGATTTTATTTCTACTGGGTTTTGGGACAAAATTCTGCTGAGACCCCACAGCCAGAACCTGAAAGCAGTAGCTCCCCAAAGGCTGGAAAATCCCTAAGAGGAGGCCTGGGGCAGGAAGTGGAGTGACAGGAGACAGGTAGAGAGAAGGGGGCCCAATGGCCAGGGAGCGAAGGAGGTGGTGTTGCTGAGAGCAGTCTGTACATGCTTCTGTCTGAGTGCAGGAAGGTGTGGCAGGGTCGAAATTACACTTCTCCTACCTGGAGACACTGTTTGTGGGAGCACTGGGCTCATGCCTGGCACACAATAGGTCTGCAATAAACCATGGTTAAATCCTGAGCTCCAGAGTCTTCCCAGGCCGATGCCTCTGCAGTGGCCCGTCCCAGAGGTCCAGATAGAACCAAAGGGATCGGGGGAGGAGAGGGGCCCAGGATACATGCCCAGCTTTGCCCTTACACAGGTCACAGTTTCCTCACGCCCCTGCTCAGACCCCCGCGGGGACCTAAATCTCAGTTCCTACCCCAGATTGGGAGCAGCCTGGTCGCCGCACCTGCCACGTCGCCCTCTGCTGGCGGAGGGCTGCCCAGCGGCCGCCGCCCGTCCCCACACAGGGACCGCGGGCCTTTCCTGGCCGGGTGGGACAGCCTTCCCCGCCCCCGGGCGCCAGCATCAGTGTGCTCGCTGACCTGCTGTTCTGCAGGGACTGTCCCCCGAACACCACACCTAGCAAAGAGCTTTCTGCTTCCAAACCGGCAACTTGGACGCCCCCTCAATTCCTTGTTCTCACTTCCCTTCTCAAATGGGGTCCCCATCTTGCCAGGAGTCAGTCCCCATTCCCAGCATGGGAAGATCCCCTTCCCTGGGGACCTACCTTGTCCTGGGATCAGAAAGCACTTCACACACACATCCCATTCTCACCCCCGGAAAATCGGGGCGCGGACATGCCGTGGGGGAGGCAGGTACTAAAAGAAGCTGAGAGGGTCCTGGCCTGTGGGACTGCCCAGCCTAGAAAATCTGTGCCTTTGTGCTGGATGTCCTCTTCAGGAAACATGGGGAGGGTACACCTTACACCACAGATGACCTTGTGGTCCCTTGCACCCCCAAGGCAGCCTCATGCCTGGAACCTCCTACCCTGGGTTCATGGATCCCCACACAACACAGTGTCTTCAAAGAGGATTGGGGCACCCGGCCTCAGACCAGCTTTGAGGAAATAGGAGCCTTGCTAGCATCCGGCAAAGGCAGCCTTTCCCCTCCCCCTGTGCCTGCCAGACTCTGTCCTTATGTCCTCCCCATGGTGTCCAGATTATGGTTGGAGAGTTGGGAGAAGGGCAGTGGGGAAATTGCAGAGAAAGGGGTATGTGAACGCTGAGCAGGATCTGTGGCAATATTGGCTCACTGCTCTCCAGTTCTTGCGAAGAGCCCTTGGGAAGTCACCCCGTCTGAGCCCCTGCCTACAAGTAGATCTCAGGGAACCTGCCTGCCTTTGGAGGAAAAAAACCCACTGCTCACTTTGCTTCTCTACAGCTTTGCCCCGACTTCATCGGGGACCCCAGGCCCCAGTTTCCCTATCTAGACAAAGAGGGAGAGGACCATCTGTGTGGTGTCACTCTGAGGGGTGATAGATGCCATAGCATGCCACAGTGGGGCTGAGGGTAGCTCCTGGAGCATGAGCCTTGATGTGGAGGGCCACCCCTTCCCCTGCCAAGGCCTCACCAACAGTTCTCCTCTCCACCCTCCAAGGCACCATCCTCCCTCAGTCCTGCCTTGCACCAGCCTCCAAGGAGGGTGCTGTTTCCTCCATATCCTCACCAACATTATGATCAACAGCCCAAGAGATGGCAAAGTCCTCACACCTAGAAGTCCCTGTCCTGGGGGTGGAGTAGGGGGTGCATGTCCTGTGTCCAGTCTCCCAGGGCTGGGACCGATGCTAGCTGTGCAATCGTCACTCTGGGTGGGCGACTCTTGGAATGAGCTGCTTCCACCAGGGCCACATTCAGTTTGCTCGAAATAGAGACAGAGGGCTTCTTGACTTTGCATATGATTTGCATAATGTCATAGACACACAGTCTATTTTCAGGCAGTTTTCAGGTTAAAGTGTTGTCACTGCTGCCCTGCAGGGTGTCATGTCTGGATGAGTCTCTTCTCTGTTCTTTCTCACCCACCCACTCTTACTGACCTACATCCCCAGCTGCAGGAGCGAATGGTGAGGCAGGGGGAGAGTGGGGTTGTCCAGGGAGACACATGGGTAGGGAAATAAAGGGAATTTCCTTATTACCAGCATCACCAGAAACAGAATCTGGTTGCTCAAGGGCAACTAATAGGCAGAGGGTAAGGAACAAGAAGCCAGGTAACCCATCTTCTGTTCTGCACAAACCCTTCCCACCTCTCCTACCAGGAGAATAGCCAGTTCCTGTTTCTCTATTCAGTCTTCTGCTGGTTTGAAGAAAGATGTCTAGATAGATAAACCTGTTTGTTTCAGCCACCCATAAAGCCTTGCTTGGCCCAGACATCCCTCATGGGCATTTATTTTCAGTGCTAAGATTAGATCTTCACCTCTTGGGAAATCTGACCTGCAGTCTATTCCTCTCCTGGGAGACTTATCTCAAAGATAAGGATCCTAGTCTCATGATCAATATTTTTGGAGCACCTGGCACACAGTAGGAGGTCAGTCAGTGCTGCAGTCCCCTCCTCTTCTTCATCTAGAGATCTGTACCAAGTACCTCATTGTCCCAGACCTGGGTGCTCGATCACACACCAGCCTCTGAAGGCTCAGATGCAGAAACAGACTTACAAGGGCCAGCTGAGGTGACTGTCACTAAGTTATCTGGGACCTTGGCCAGTTGCGTGGCCTCTTCATCTGGAAAGGAGGGGGACTGGTGATTGGTGGAGACTAGGGGCAAAGACAATTCCCATATTATAGCTTGAGCTGTTTGGCAACCTTCCTTGATCACAGAGGGTCAGGGCTGGAGCCCCACCCAGGGCTCCCTCCTGTAGACCCTCTGGCTTTGGGGCATGTCTGGTGTGCTGTCTTCCTGTGTATATCAAAGGATCCACCAGATGCCAAGGCAAGGAGCCTGAGAACCTTATTGGGTCCTGGGAAAGGAGCGACCACTCAGTCTGGCTGCCTAGCCACCACGCACTACCCAGAATTCCCTGTCCCATGTCCAGCCCCCAGGACCTGCCTCATCCCCTCAGGCAGGCGTTTCCTGTTGATAAGAAGCTTAGTCACAAACACTGATAAAGACATGAAAAAAGGAAATCGACAGGCTTGGGTATAATGGGCATTTTGTCTGCCTTTTCTACTCCTCTTCCTTCTCCCAGCACTGCCCACTCCACACCCCCATCTCATACTGCTTCCCAGAACTGAAGAGAAGGCATTCCCCTACCTCCATGTGGGCCCTATTTTATAGTCTCCAGGAATTTGGCCTGAAGGCTTACACAGGTCTCAGAAGGGGGGCCCAGCTTGGCTTGGGTCGGGATGGGAGCCCTGAGGCAGGAAGCACTGGGTGCTGGGAGGCCTCAGGCCAGGGAAATGGGCAGCAGCACCTAGAGGAAGGACAGTCCAGCACAGGTCTCATCGAGGACTGTCCTCTTCCCTCCTCCTCTCCTCCCAGAGGCTTGGATCCAAGTGGTGGTTAGGTGGCTAGATAGTCTATAATTAGTGCACTTTCCATAATTTTAGTCTTAAGCTTGTTACTGGAAAATCTCATTAATTTTGAGTCTACTAATTTGGAATCTATGATCCTTCAGGCCAAGAGGCTGAACTGATGTTTAGAAAAATAAACAAAGCAAACAAGTTTTTGAGGCAGGCCCTACCACCCTTCTTGGGTTCCAATTTCTAAGTTCAGCTTGACAAAGGTAGTAGTCCGAAAGCACTGGGCCTGCAGTTGAGATAACCTGCCACCAGGTGGGTGATGAGGCTTTGCCTACCACTGGTGTTTTAAGTAGTCATTGCTCACGGACAGATGTTTTAAAGATTTTATATTCAATGATTCTTCCCCCTCTTCTCTAGAGACACAACTCCTTAATAAAACAGTAAGGCAAACATAGAAAAAAGTGGAATAGATGGTTCTAAGTGGCCAGTGTTTAAAAGAAAACCAACAGCCAGCATATACAACTTGGAGATTTTCTTGATTTAACTGTTTTCCAGTCCTGGTTGCCACCCAACTAGGGCCTTATCCTGGCTTCAGGCCCTCATATCTCTCATCGCATTTTTGACACTTGATGGAAGGAGCAGAGGAGTAAAGAGCAAAGACTTTTATCCAAGTCAAAATTCTAGCTGTTGTAACCGAGCCCAGTGGCTCACTCCTGTAATCCCAGCACTTTGGGAGGCTAAGGCGGGCAGATCACTTGAGGTCAGGAGTTTGAGACCAGCCTGGCCAACATGGTGAAACCTCATGTCTACTAAAGATATAAAAAATTAGCCGGGCGTGGTGGTGGGCACTTGTCATCCCAGCTACTCTGGAGGCTGGGGTGGGAGAATCGCTTGAACCCGGGAGGCGGAGGTTGCAGTGAGCTGAGATCATGCCACTGTACTCTAGCCTGGGAGACAGGGTGAGATTCTGTCTCAAAAAATAAAACAAAACAAAACAAAAACAAAATTCCAGCTGTTTTGTTGGATTTTACTTATTTATTTTGAGGTGGGGTCCTGCTATATCACCTTGACTGGTCACAGACTCCTAGGCTCAAGCAATCCTCCTGAGACAGCCTCGTGGGTAGCTGAGACTACAGGTGCATGTCACCATCCTGGCTAATTTTTTTTACTTTTAATTTTTTTTAGAGATAGAAGTCTTACTCAGATGTTGCTCAGACTGGCCTCAAACTCCCAGCCTCAACTCATCCTCCCACCTGGGCCTCCCAAGTAGCTGGGATTACAGGTGCAAGCTACCACACCTAGCCCACCTGTTGTTTTAGTAATTCAACAAATGTATTCTAAATTTATATGGAAGAGTATAAGTTCATGAATAGCTAAGTCAATTTTCTTTATTTTAAGTTATTTTCTGACTATGTTATGCATTCACATGATTCCAAAGCCAATGCATCTACATTGGAGTAGTGTGGGAACAAAAAAAATAAAAAAGAACTAAAGGCCGGGTGTGGTAGCTCACGCCTATAATCCCAGCCCTTTGGGATTGGGAGGCTGAGGTGTTTGAGTCCAACCTGGGCAACAAAGAAAGAATTAGTCTCTACAGGAAATTAAAACAGTGTAGTATTCCACTCTTTGAATGTACCAGTCCCCTATTTTTGGAAGTTTTGTTTTTTTCCAGTTTGGGGCCATTACAACCAAGGCTGCAGTGAATAAACTTGTGTATACATCACTTTTCTTTATTCAAGTATTTCTGTAAGGTACATTCTAAAAAGTGGAATTCCTAGGTCAAAGTATATGTGAATTTGGCCAAGTCAGTTGTGAAGAAGTGCAAAGGGGGAGACTTACCCCAGAAGACAATAAGACAAGTTACAGAAAAATAGAATAGTACCAGACAAGTAGACAAATAGACAAGTAGAACATGATAAACAACCCAGGAACAGACCAGGCATGGTGGCTCACGCCTGTAATCCTAGCACTTTGGGAGGCCGAGGCAGGTGGATCACCTGAGGTCAGGAGTTTGAGACCAGCCTGGCCAACATGGTGAAACCTTGTCTCTACTAAAAATACAAAAATTAGCCAGGCATGGAGGCGAGTGCCTATAATCCCAGCTACTCGGGAGGCTGAGGCAGGAGAATCGCTTGAACCTGGAGGGTGGAGGTTGCAGTGAGCCGAGATCACGCTACTTCACTTCAGCCTGGGTGAAAGAGTGAAACTCCCTCTGAAAAACCAAAAAAAAAAAAAAAAAAACCAGAACCCAGGAACAGCCAGGCACAGTGGTTCATGCCTGTAATCTCAGTACTTTGGGAGACTGAGGCAGGAGGATTGCTTGAGCCCAGGAGTTCGAGACCAGCCTGGGTAACATCACGAGACCCTGTCTCTACAAAAAATAAAAAATTACCCAGGCATGGTGGCACATGCCTGTGGTCCCAGCTTCTCAGGAGGCTGAAATGGGAGGATTGCTTGAGCCCGCTGGTCTATGGGTGGGAGTCTAGGGCTCCAGTTAGCCGTGATCACACCACTTCACTCCAGCCTGCGTGACAGTGAGATCCCATTTTAAAAACAAAACAAAACAAAAACCCAAAAAACAAAGAACTCAAAAACAAATCCATATGCATCTGAAAACTGATATGTGATAAAGATTGCATCACAAATTAGTGAAGGCTGGGGGCGGTGGCTCACGCCTGTAATCCCAGCACTTTGGGAGGCTAAGGCACGCAGATCACCTGAGGTCAGGAGTTTGAGACCAGCCTGGTCAACATGGTGAAACCCTGTCTCTACTGAAAATGTAAAAATTAGCCAGGCGTGGTGGCGCACACCTGTAATCCTAGCTACTCAGGAGGCTGAGGCACAAGAATTGCCTGAACCTGGGAGGCAGAAGTTGCAAAGAGCTGAGATCACACCACTGTACTCCAGCCTGGGCTATGGAGTGAGACCCTGTCTCAAAAAAAAAAAAAAAAAAGTGAAGATGATGGCTAAAAAATACAGGGTTTTGTGAGGGGTGATGAAAATGTTCTAAAATGGACTCTGATAATGGTTTTACAGTTCTGTTAATACATTGAAAATCATTGAATTATGTGCTTTAAATGGATGAATTGTATGGTATGTAAATTATATCTCAATAAAGCTGTTAAAATATGAGTGAAGAAAGGCTAGATTGTTTAGATAGTGTTGGAAATACTGGATCACTGTTCAGATAGAAAATGCAGTTGGGACTCTCCCTTACATCGTCTACAAAGATGGACTCCACATGGATTAAGGACCAAAGTGTAAAAGGCCACACTATAAGGCTAGTAAAAGAAAATGTAAGAGAACATCCATGTGACCTAGAGTTGGGGAAAGACTTAAAGAAGACCCTTGGCTAGGCGCGGTGGCTCACGCCTGTAATCCCAGCACTTTGGGAGGCTGAGGCGGGTGGATCATGAGGTCAGGAGATGGAGGCCATCCTGGCTAACACAGTGAAACCTCGTCTCTACTAAAAATACAAAAAATTAACCGGGCGTGGTGGCGGGTGCCTGTAGTCCCAGCTACTTGGGAGCCTGAGGCAGGAGAATCGCTTGAACCCGGGAGGCAGAGGTTGCAGTGAGCCGAGATCATGCCACTGCACTCCAGCCTGGGAGACACAGCAGGACTCTGTCTCAAAAAAAAAAAAAAAAGACCCTTGAAGTGCAAACTGTAAAACAAAATATGAATATTACTATATCAGTTCACTCTTCAATTATACACTATAGATATATCTAACATTGAAAAATTAATAAAACTCATAGATGGTAGACTGGAAGGAGATATTTACAGTCCTTAAAACTGTTGAGGCATTAATATCTACAATATATAAAAAAAACTCCTGCAAATCAGTAAGACCCAAGAGAAAAACAGGCGAAAGACATGCAGGGTTAATTTACAAAAGAGGAAGCCCAAATGGCTAACTAGTATAGAAAGGAATGCTCAAACTTGCTAGTAATCAGAGAAATGTACATATAAATGACATACCAACTAACATCCATCAAAATGGCAAAATGAGAAAAATGGATAATGCTAAGAGTTGTCAAGGGTGTGGGGGAATAAGAACTCTTGTGCAGTTCTTGTAGAAGTATAAACTGACATAGACTTTCTAGCATTACTTAGTAAAAATGGGTATTCCTATGCCATTTGACCTCATGATACCATTCCTAGGTATACAGTTGACCCTTGAACAACACAAGTTTGAACTACATGCATCCACTTACATGCAGATTTCCATCCTCCTTTGTCACTACTGAGACAGCAAGACTAACCCCTTCTCTTCCTCTTTCTTCTCAGCTTACTCAACATGAAGACAAGATGAAGATTATTATAATCCACTTCCACCTACTGGATAGTAAATATATTTTCTCTTCTGGCCAGGCACGGTGGCTCATGACTGTAATCCCAGTGCTTTGGGAGGCCGAGGTGGGTGGATTGCCTGAGGTCAGGAGTTCAAGACCAGTCTGGCCAACATGGTGAAAACCCGTCTCTACTAAAAATACAAAAAAAATTAGCCAGGCGTGGTGGCATGTGCCTGTAATCCTGGCTACTCAGGAAGCTGAGGCAGGGGAATTGCTTGAACCAGGGAAGTGGAGGTTGCAATTAGCCGAGATTGTGCCACTGCACTCCAGCCTGGGTGACAGAGCGAGACTCCATCTCAAAAATATATATATATATATACACATATATACACACACACACATATATATATTCTCTTCCTTATGATTTTCTTAACATTTTCTTTTCTCCAGTTTACTTTAAGAATACAGTACATAATGCATATAACATACATATGTGTTAATTGACTGTTTGTTATCAGTAAGATTTCCAGCCAACAATAGACTATTATTAGTTAAATTGTGGGGGAGTCAAAAGTCATACACAGATTTTTTATCTCATGGGAGATCAGCACCCCAAACCTCACCTTGTTCAAGGGTCAACCATATATCTCCTAGAAATTCTCATACAAGTCCACAAATAGAGACACATGAGGAAGTTCAACACACTGTTGCTTGTGGTAGCAGGGAACTGGAACCAACCTTCGTGTCCATTCCCAGGGGAACAGAGAAGCAAAATGTTCAGAATACGATGTCATCCATTGGAAGCAATTAACCAGACATATATGCAGCAACATAGATAGACCTTAAAAATATGGAATTGATTGGCAAATAAAGAGAATGAGGGTTATAACACAATGCCTTTTATATAAGTTTAGGATGCATACATATTCAAAACAACATTATATCCTTAGCAAGGATATGCATACATTTTAGGACATGGAGCAAGCTCACTAGAGTGCCTGGGGATGAGGGGAACAAGATAGATGGAGATGGAAAGGGGGATTGGAGAAGGAGCTGGAAAATAAAATCTAAGAGAGGCCTTGCTACTTTGCACAGGATAAGGATGATAACATGTTACCCCGCGAATAACCTAAAGACCATAGAGGGAGAAAAAAAAAAAAAAAATTAACAACTGCAGAGCCCGAGATCCTGGGCATGAAACATAACAGAACCTCCAGGGACTCAGTTTCCTCCTATTCAGAATGGGGATAATATGTAAGGTGGTTGTGAGGACTGTGATCATGTTGGGCAAGAGGCCTGGCCAGAATTGTTGTTCAATAATAAAAATAATGCTGATGATAGTACGCTATCCTTGCCGATAGTGTTCGCAGTTTCAGTTCTGCAGAGCTGCAGACCAGCTTGGTGTCAACACCTCTTGGTTTGCTCCCCAGCTCCTGGCTCTCTTACCTCCCTGGCCTCCTCATCTGGGCTGCAGCTTAATAGGAGAGATTTGCAAGGCAAGGTGAAAAGGTGAAAACCTGTGATGACATATATGTATATTTCTATGTTTATATTTATTTATTTCAATTAGAAAAAGGCTCTTCATCCTGTATTCACTGGCTGCTCCCTTTGGATCAATACTTTAGTTAGGTCTTTAGAGAAATGAAATTTATATTCATGCCCCGCTGTTCCCTTAGTAACAATCTCCGGCAATCAGATCTGCTCTCTGGTGGAAATGGCCTTTGGAAAGCGCTTATGCAGTGTGCAGTTGCACAATCTTACCTTTGCCAGAAACTGTTTTCTGATGTAGCCAGTATCTTTTCCAGAAAAAAAAATTAACTACATTTAAGCAGACTTAACAAGGTCTTAAAATAGATATAAAGTGGTTTCACCCCACAAGGGGAATTCTTAAAATACTAAAGTACTGTTTTTAAGCATAGTCAAGTACTTCAGAAACACTCATTTACATTGCAAACAATTTCTATGCTAATTACAAATGATTCTTTCCCAACCACTAGGTAATATTTTGTGTTACTGTATGTACCTGAAATGAATAATATTACTTCTCTTTCTTCTTCTTTTATTTTTTTGATCAATATTCATTATTCAAACTGGTATTTCCACAATTCTTCCAGATTTGCACTTTTATGGTATTTCAGGTGTGAATTTGAGAATCTAATCCCCATAGTATTGAGGTAAAACCACAAAAACAGATTTATCACAATCACTCCTCTAAAAAGAGACTTATTGGAGAATCAGAGAGTCTCAACCCTCTTTGTGGCTCTCAGATCCTCCAGTAAGTCTCTTTCAAACATTCTATACTTCTCCAACAACTGAAACTCTCCATGCTGACTTTGCTTCTTCATGAAGAAAATGGAAGCCCTAGGCTGGGCGCGGTAGCTCACACCTGTAATCCCAGCACTTTAGGAGGCCGAGGCAGGCGGGTCATCTGAGGCCAGGAGTTCAAGACCAGCCTGGACAACATTGTGAAACCCTGTCTCTACTAAAAATAGAAAAATTAGCCAGGTGTGGCGGCGGGTGCCTGTAATCCTAGCTACTTGGGAGGCTGAGGCATGAGAATCGCTTGAACCCGGGAGGTGGAGGCTGCAGTGAGCTGAGATCGTGCCATTGCACTCCAGCCTGGGTGACAGAGCAAGACTCCATCAGAAAAGAAAAAAAGAAAAGAGAAGAGAAGCCCTAAGATGCCCTCAATGGCAGACACTAAACTTATGAACTCATCTGCGTCTCTATTGCTTCCTCCTTCTACCTTTCCAGCCCCCTACCTTTCCAGCCCCCGTTTCAGGTTCCTCACTCTTTTTTTTTTGAGATGGAGTTTCGCTCTTATTGCCCAGGCTAGAGTGCAATGGTGCAATCTCAGCTCACTGCAACCTCCGCCCCCAGGGTTCAAGCAATTCTCCTACCTCAGCCTCCCAAGTAGCTGGGATTACAGGCATGTGCCACCACACCTGGCTAATTTTGTATTTTTAGTAGAGCTAGGGTTTCTCCATGTTGGTCAGGCTAGTCTTGAACTTCTGACCTCAGGTGATCCACCCACGTTGGCCTCCCAAAGTGCTGGGATTACAGGCGTGAGCCACCATGCCCAGCCTCAGTTTCTTCACTCTTAATGACCTTTCACTCTTCTGAATGAATTCTCAACTTACTCTTCTCCATCAGGTCCTTCCCACAAGGCATCAATTGGCTGCCAAGAGAAACCCTCAAGCCCACACTCCTCCAGCCACTCTGGACTCCCTTCTCCTCCCCTTCTTGCTCACATTTATTGGAAAATCCAGCTTCTCATCTCCCACTCACTCCTTAGCCCACGCCCCCTGACTTTGCCATGGAAACGGATCATTTGGAGGTCACCACTGGTCTTGTTGCTAAATCCAGTGGACCCTCCCAGTCATTCCTTATTCCAGTGACCACTCTGCCTCTTGGTTTTCCTACCCTACTCAGCTCATCTCCCTCCTACCTCTCTGCAGGATTCCTCAGATTTCTTTGTAGGTTTCTCTTTGCTTCTCCTTTAAATGCTGGTGTTCCTAGCGCCCAGGTCCTCTGCTCCCTCTGCTTACATCTCCTGGGTGAGCACATCATGCCTTACCTTTAGTGCTCATTGATCACTTTGAGATCTGTGTCTGCAGCTCATGCCTCCCTCCTGAGCTCCAGACCTCAAGGCCCAGCTCCTTCTGGATGGCTCCTTGGATGGCTCCCAGGCCTCTCAAACTCACAGAACTCCCTAAACCTCTTCTGTCCTCAATATTCCGAGACTTGTATAACTAGCCAATAAACACACGAGATTTGTTAGGGCTTCCTTCTCTCTTATCACCAAAGGCCCCATCCCCAGTCAATCAATGAACACAAAGTCTTGTCCATCCTACCTTCTGTTATATCTTAACTCTGTCCACCTCTCTTCAT
The DNA here is from genome assembly GCF_009764315.1 of Trachypithecus francoisi. Taxonomy (NCBI): domain Eukaryota; kingdom Metazoa; phylum Chordata; class Mammalia; order Primates; family Cercopithecidae; genus Trachypithecus; species Trachypithecus francoisi. The sequence goes on along the minus strand of NW_022681456.1, from coordinate 82,406,421 downwards.
CCCTACCCTGGTCCTAGCTGCCATCATTCTCACCTAGGGTGGGGGGACCTCCTCCTGGTTTCCTGCATCCATCCTGACCCCTCCAGTCCGTCTTTCACACTGTAGCTGGAGAAGTTCCTCTAAAATACACATTGTTGGCCAGGCGTGGTGGCTCATGCCTGTAATCCCAGAATTTTGGGAGCCTGAGGCAGGTGGATTGCCTGAGCTCAGGAGTTTGAGACCAGCCTGAGCAACATGGTGAAACCCCATCTCTACTAAAACACAAAAAATTAGATGGGCATGGTGGCGCATGCCTGAGGTCCCAGCTACTCAGGAGGCTAAGGCATGAGAATTGCTTAAACCAGGGAGGCAGAGGTTGAAGTGAGACAAGATCGTGCCACTGCACTCCAGCCTGGACAACAGAGTGAGATTCTGTCTCCAAAATAAATAAAATAAAATAAAATAAAATGCAAATTGTTATTCCGTAATGCTCTCTGCTGAGTGTCACTGCCTTCAGGTTAAAGTGCAAACTCCCTTTTAATAGGCCCTTATTGCTCGATCTGACCTGGCCTACAGCTCTGGCCACATCTCCCTGCATAGTCCTCTTCTCTCTTCATGTCCCTTTCAGTTCCTTAGACCCACAGTTTCTTTTTGCCATCAGGCCTCTACACATACTATCCCCTCTTGGACATTCTTAGCCTGGCCAACTTGCATTTATCAGCACATGTGTGGATGGTGTGATGGAGTGGACTGTGGAGAGAGGCAGGCATGGGTTTGAATTCCAGCTCTGTTCTTTTCAAGCTGTAAAAACTTAAGGATGTCAGCCAACCTCTCTGAGCCTCTGAGTCCTCATCTGCAGACAGAGGCATCATAATATTCACCATGTCTCCATATGTTGATTTCTCTTTTCAATTATCTGACCCATCTCCACCCACCCACTCTCACCTGCTTTTTCTGGGAACTGACCCTTCTTCCCTATGCACACAGAGACCATGGTGGTTCCTGGCTGCCATATTAGTCCAAAAGGATGCAGCCCACTCCCCACAGATGATTGGGCCAGAGGTTGGCACCATCAGCTGCTACATTCCCAGTTAGGAATTGGAACCCAGAGAGAGTCACACTGGACTCTTTTCTCATACAGCTAGACTGTCTGTAGACCCAATGGCTCTATATCAGTAGCCATAAGTTCCCGTGTGGCTGGAAAGCAGAAAAAGCTGGTCTGCATAAGAGTACATGGAAGCCAATGCACAAAGAAAGCAAAGGCCCAGAGAGGAAGAGAGGGTGGAAACAGAGAAAGGGTCTTGTACATTTAATGTCCTGGTTTCACTGACCGACTGAGGCCAGCTGCACTGAGCCTGTGAGAAACTCGCACCCTTAAACCAAAAAAAAAAAAAAAATCTCCTTAAGGCCAGGCGTGGTGGCTCACTCCTGTAATCCCAGCACTTTGGGAGTTCAGAGGCTGACTAATCACTTGAGCCCAGCAGTTCAAGACCAGGCTGGGCAACATGGGAAACCCTGTCTCTACAAAAAATACAAAAAAGTAGCCAGGTGCAGTGGCTGATGCCTATAATCCCAGCACTTTGGGAGGTTCAGGCGGGTGGATCACGAGGTCAGGAGTTAGAGACCAGCCTGACCAACATGGTGAAACCCCATCTCTACTAAAAATACAAAAATTAGCCAGGTGTGGTGGTGGGCGCCTGTAAGCCCAGCTACTCAGGAGGCTGAGACAGGAGAATCTCTTGAACCTGGGAGACAGAGGTTGCAGTGAGCCCAGATGGTGCCACTACACTCCAGCCTGGGTGACAGAGTGATACTCCATCTCAAATAATAATAATACTAAAATAAAAATAAAAACAATTAGGAGGGTATGGTAGAGCATGCTTATAGTTCCAGATATTCTGGAACTGAGGTGGGAGCCCAGAAGGCAGAGGTTGCAGCGAGCCAAGATCGCACCACTGCACTCGCATCCAGCATGGGTGACAGAGTAAGACCCTGTATCAAAAAAAAAAAAAAACCCTTAAAATAGCTAGCATGGATTTTTATTACATGAAACCAACAAAGTCCTAATTTACCTATTTTGTGAAACAATTATTGTGAAAATTAGAAATTTCACATACACATACACATGTACGTACACATACAGTAGATTTCAATAAAAATATTAGTCTTAATATGTACTCAATGCATGAATGAGGCAAGGACTGAGGGAGGGATGTTGGAACTCTCTGCACCCATTTCTTTACAATAGTTCCAGAAACAGGGGCCAGTGCTTATCATCCCATATCATCCCATGAGATTTTTGTTTTGTTTTGTTTTACTTGAAAAGGCAAATTATTATATTTTGGTAACTTTGAAAAGAGGAAAAAATTACACATAATCTCACCCCATCAAATTGAAGCAGATATTTTTATTGCATACATACTTTGCATACTTATAATCATGGTGCACATTCCATTTTGTGTCTAGTATTTTTTACTTGACGTATAAACATTTTAATATCTCTACACAGACTTTGCAATCATTTTAATGACTGTATAATATTTAATAGTATATTATCTAATTTATTAAGCTATCCCCTACATAGATGTGATTTCTGGTTTTTTCTATCATAAATCATGCTGCAATGTACATCTCTGTGGATAGGTCATTTTTTTTTTTTTTTTTGAGGTGGAGATCCCAGGCATTTGGGGGTAATGACAAAGATCCAAACACTTGGGTTCCAGGTCTTGGTTCCACATTTCACCAGCTAAATGACTCAGGTGGTTACTTGGGTACCTGAGACCTCAGTGTCCCCATCTGTTAATGAAGCGAATTGTCTCTGCTCTGGAGATGCACATTTGTCTTGAAGGTGAAGAGGAGCAGTAAATCAATTCTAAAGCTCTATTCTAAGCCATGATTCTGTTTAGCCCTATAAGGAAACAATAGTGCTCAGTACCGGCTCCATTTTTGCAAAGGAGCTAGAGGAATGGTGGCGGACAGTGTTGAATCATAGGGTCTTACCCACTCAGCCGGTGCTAAATGATTAGGGACCCACTCAACAGCAGATGAGGCCAAGGCAGGAGTGAGCCTCCAGATAAAATCCCCTTCTGGCCCCCCACCATCTGGCTCTATTCTGGAGGGCTAGAATGGTGGCTATCCCACTATTGCAGTGGCTGCAATAGCAGTGGCAGGATTCTTTGGCTTTAATCCACAACCCCTTTCTCCCCTAAACCCAGGCGGCCTCTGTAGGTTCCCATGACAACAGCATGCCTGGGAAGGACCAGCTTGAGGAAAAACCAGATTTTACTGTAAGAAAAAACTGGCCAGAAGCCACAGGCCAGGCAGGCTGGAACAGGGGCTCTGCAGTGGGGCTGGGTCCTGGGACACGAACCAGAGAGAGGAGTGAGCACCAGCTCTGTGCTAGGAGCTGACACTTTTTGAGCACTTACAATAGCCAGATACTATTAAATGTGCTGTGTATGTATTGACTTATTTGATCCTCATGGCAATGAAGTAGGCACCATAGCTGTTATCCCTGTTTTACAGGTGAGGTGACAGAGGTATGGTGAGGTTCAAACCTGGTAGTCTGACGTCAGTGCCTGCATATGGACCCCTTGGAAATCAACTCTCATCTCTACAGCCTCCAGCAATTGATAAATGACAGTTTCATTCTATCCTCACAACATTTTTCCAAGATTAAAGATTATTATTCCCATGAGGAACCCATCTGTCAGAGAGGTTAAGCAATATGTCCCAAATCACACAGCTAGCAAGTAATAGAGCTGGGATTTGAACTCAGATGTGTCTGAACCCAAAGCCCATGGTTGCTACTAAGATGCTAGGAAATAGATCTGAGCCTTCCTATCCTCCCATAAGCCTGGGAAAAGGGTCACGTAGCGTAGGCTAGCTTTAGAGATATGAGTGGGGTACATTTCTGTGTCCTCAGTGCCGTGCCAACCCTCTCCCAACACATACACACTCACACATGCACACACACATGCATGCACGCATGGGCGTGAACACAGGCCCTGGCAGGCAGACGCTGCCCTCCTCTCAGCCAGGAATGGGCCCGCCTACTCACAACAGGCTTCCCAGGCTGGTGAGCCTGCCCACACCTGATTGCCTCACCTGGGAGAGGCTGCCGGAAGGCATGGAAGGCGTATCTCCCCACCCCAACTCATTCTGTGTAACCAGGCTGGGGCTTCCCAAGGAAGTGAGAGAATTCCTGAAGTCTCTGAGACCCCTGGGATGTTTTGGGTTTTTTATTTCTAAACCAAGTGGGAGCCTAAACTTCAGAGCCTGGAGGACTCTTCCTATTGTTCTTCCAGTGTTTTATTTATTTATTTATTTATTTTTTTTTTGAGAGAATCCCGCTCTGTCACCCAGGCTGGAGTACAGTGACGTGATCACAGCTCACTACAGCCTCAAATTCCTTGGCTCAAGTGATCCTCCTGCCTCAGCCTCCCGAGTAGCTGGGACTACAGGCACACAGCACCATGCCTGGCTAAGTTTTCAATGTTTTTTGGTAGGGTCAGGATCTCACTATGTTGCTCAGGCTCCAGTGTTAATTTTTTACTTAATGTATTGCATTACCTTTCCCCTGACTTGATTATTTTCTAGACGGTGGCCTTTGATTTTTTTTTTTCTTTTTTTTTGAGACGGAGTCTTGCTCTGTCGCCTAGGCTGGAGTGCAGTGGAGCGATCTCGGCTCACTGCCACCTCTGCCTCCTGACGTTCAAGTGATTCTCCTGCCTCAGCCTCCCAAGTAGCTGGGATTACAGGTGCCCGCCACCATGTCCAGCTAATTTTTGTATTTTTAGTACAGACGGGGTTTCACCATGTTGTCCAGGCTGGTCTCAAACCCCTGACCTCAAGTGATCTGCCCACCTCGGCCTCCCAAAGTGTTCGGATTACAGATGTGAGCCACTGCGCCCAGCCACCTTTGATTTTTAAAAGTCCCCCATTTCCTGTGGTAAGTGCAGTGGCCCTCTGTCTATGTCTTTCTATCTTATCTCTGATAGACTAGTCCATATTTTCCACTGGGAGCTTACCTCTAAAATCACATTTGCATAAGATCAGTCATTCCACAGATATTGATCATATGACTTCCCCTCAAAGGCAGGATGTACATGGGAAACTAAAGACATTCAGATCCACCCCTTCCCACCCCTACTGAATTAAAGAGAGGCAACAGAAGCCTCAAGTCCTGCCAGGTTCTCCTGGAGATGGTGGGTTAGCTAAGGGGAAGAGACCTGTTGACCTGTCTTGCTGCAGAAAGCTCTACACATTTGATTCCTGGAAGCAGAGCAAAGGTTCTATCCCCAACATCATCAGTCTGACCAGACTGGGGACCATCTAGTTTCCAGTGAAGCATCCACCTAAAGTCCTTGGGGGGAGGAAATGGAAATTATCTTAAGAGGCTTGGACACCCCAGCTTTCTCCAGCCTCCGCAGACCCTGCCACGCCTGCACATAAACCCCATTTCTTCTCCATGCCAGACTGCAAAGAATTGGAGTAGCATACTGAGCACACTACAGTTTCTCCCTGGTGTAGATGTTACCCTTGAAACCCTTCTTTGGAAGACCCACACATCCATCCACAGGACAGCATGGACTCCAACGTGGGGTGGGTAAGAGAGAGAGAGGCTGCAGACTCAGAGAGAAGGAGAGCAAGGAAGTGAGGAGATGGGGCTGCTGGGAGAGAGAGCAGGGAGGTCAGAGTTGGGGACCATGCCCAAAATATGTCAATACCGTGTCTGGTTTTACTCTGGGGAGAGGAGACATCCCTGCTGCCTGCAGTACTGAGCACCTGCGCTCCCCACAAGCCCCCTCCACCTGGCCCAGGCACGCAGTGGGCATTTAGTAAGTGCACACTAGAGCTGGTGGTTATGTTGATAAGATGACGGCACACCACTCAGTCTGCAAAGTCCAGACTTCTGTCTCTCTCACCCCCTGGGAATTTCATAAATAAATCCCTGGACCTGTTCCAAGAAGAATTTCAAGGCTTCTCTGTGTGTGTATGTGTTTCCAGAAACACAACAATTTTACATGATGCCTGGTGTGCAAACTCCTAAGCAAACCATGGAGAGGAATGAGGACTTGGGCATGGCAAAGAGAAGGTGGACGGATTGGGTCAGGCTGGGCTGGCGCGGGCCAGGAAACCAGCAGTCGACGGTGGTGGTTTGAGCCCAGGCTTTGCAGCTGGCAGCTGCTAACCTGGCTCCCCAGACGCCCAGTCTGCCCCAGGCTCAGATTGCCCAGCCTCCCCTCCCCCACCCTTGGGCTTTGGCAGGATTCTCCATCAGGTTTTTGCAAAGTGCTGGGGTCTTAAAATAGCATAAAGGCCCGCGCACGCACACACACACACACACACATGCATGCACACGCACACACACATTTAGACTATAGTGTCAATTCCCATACCACAGAATGAGGATCAAAAAGGAGGGAGAGTAGAGGGTGGAGCGAGGACTTCAGGGCATCTTTCAGAGCTGAGAGCAGTGAGAGACCAGGCAGGAAACAGGGGTGGCACTCAGTGTGAAGAAGGGGAACAGGGAGGAGAAAACAAGATAGAGCCTGTTTTTGGGTGTGTGTGACAACGTGACAGGGCTAATAGTCATGTCTGGAGTATGTGTTTATGTGTAGCTGGGATCATGAAAGCAAAGGCTATGTTGGTGTGACCAGTTTGGCAAGGGGAAGCTGGATTTCCCTCCTGGACTGTGAACTCCTAAGGGCCAAAAACTAAGAACTTTATCCTCATCATTCCCAGGGCCTAGCCCACTGCCTGACACAGACACTAAATACATGTTCCAAGAATAAATGGATGATGGATGGATACATGGATTTGCTAGAACATTAAGTGGTAACCATAAGGACAGTACAATTTCAAAGGGCAAAATTGGAAACGGGCACTGCAAAGTTAGAAGATGTGGCCAATCCACAAGCACGTGCTGGATGTTGAGAACGAAAGGGAAGTGACCGCCGCTGTGGTAGGGTTTGGGATTTCTCTGGGGAAGATGAGACGAACACAGAGAGGTAGGCAGAAGGCATCCCAGAGGAGTCAGGCCCTGAGCTGGTCGAATTACTTGAGCTGATGTTGTAGCCAGGGCTCACAGGCTATGAGGACAAACATGCTCAAACCAGTGGAAGCGAAAACAGGATTTCCTGGGAAGATAGATGGGAATCTCAGAGAACTCAGCAGTGGAAAATACAGTCAGATCTCATGGGATCTGAGAAGATGCTGGGCTGGTTGTATGTTGGGGACTCTGTTAGAGTGGGCGAGGCCAGAGGGTGTGTGTGCATGGACACATTCCCAGCACACCTGGGGTAAACACCAGGGGTCTCTGGTCTCTCCTTTCCCTGGGCCTCTGCTCCACTCTCCTCTCCTGGCTCACCCTGGCCCACGGTAGCGTCCAGCTAGTCTCCATTGCCCGCCACAACCTAAGTAACTCGGTTTTCATAACTCCTTAGTTCAAATGCTCATGAGAAAGGACTTGCATGGCTCAACCAGTTTATTTCTTGCTTTCCCTTGGTTCAATGCCCAGCCCTGGTGCGATCACCTATGGCCAGAGGGCAGACCATGCAAACTCCCCTAGGAGAAGTGGGTGTAGCAGGTGACAGCGACAGACTCTGGTGATCCAGATAGGAGGAAAACTACATGAGGCACTTGGTTGTGTAGTGTGTGTGTGTGAAGGGGTGGATGGGGGAAGCCAGGGCAAAAGAGGAGCTGTCAGGACGAGGGTGAGCCAGGTGACCTTGGGCAAATTACTTAATCCCTCTATGCCTCAGTTCCTTGTCTCTACTATGGGGGTGAATAATACTACTCTCATGTGGTTGCTGTGAAGATTGAGTAAATAATCTGTGTCAAGTTCTCAGGAGTCAATGTTCTCTACAGCCTTTAGCAATTGATAAACGACAGTTTCATTCTACCCTCACAACATTTTCCCCAAATTAAAGATTATTATTCCCATGTTATACAGATGAGGAACCCAAAGGTCAGAGAAGTTAACCATGCACATGCAGTCTGTGCATGTATTGTGATGTGCAGGAGAGTTAGGATGGATAGTAAGTTCTCATCACGTAGAGGCCTCATTACAGTTTTGGCTCCGTCCTGGGCAAGTCATGTATCTTTTCTGAGTGTCAGATTCTTCATCTGTGAAACAAGGGAGTCCAGCTGAATCATTTCTCAGATCCCCTCTTAGTTTAGAAAGCCATGCTTTTGGCTTGGCCATAGGGAGCCTGTGGATTCTGAAGAAGGCAGATGACAGACAAAATGAAGGAGGCTTTCTTAGAATACAGTTATGTCGCAGGGTGCCTTGTAGACTGGAAGGAGGGTGACCAGGAGGCAGGGAGGTTACAGCACCAGTAGTCCCAGAGATGTGTTGTGTAAGGTTCTGGACTGTAGCATCACAGGAGGGGACCGGCCAGATAGGCAAAAGCTGTGAGGTCCACAACAAAAGGAAAATGATCAGGAGAGCAATCCTGTTTGGCCACTGGGCATTCCAGATAGATAGAAACTGATGTATTAATCATCAAGGCTGAGGGCACAGGGCCTATTTCCAAGGAGGCACTGGGGGATGGATGGGGTAGGGGGAGAATGAGGTCAGTGTGAGGGTTAAAAGAACAAAAGAAGGCTTGCTTCTAAAAATCATGCAGTTGCCTCTGGAGTAGAAAGTGAGCAATACCTTAAAGCCTGGGAGGGTTTTCTCCAAGTACATCACAGCCCCGCACCATCTCATGGGTGCTGACCACAGCAAGACCCTAACATTGACTCTGGCCTCTGGGCTTCTCGGGCCCAGAGCAATCCCTCTAATTAGCCCTCATCCTCAGCCACCAGGCATATCCCATCCAAGTTCTTTCCATTGCCTAACCTGCCCTCCCTCTGCTTCCCTCACCACCCTGGCTCATTTGTCCCTTCACCAGCTGCTATGGCCCCACCCCTACACCTTCAACCTCCAAATGGCCCCTCTTCTGCTCCCAGCCTGGACTGCTAAGCATTTCCCAAGGAAATGGTAGAGACTTGTTATGACCTCAACTTTATGTTCTGTAATCCTGCCTGGGCCCCAGTACCACTCTGACAATCCCTTTCTGCTTTTCTATGTTCCTGGACACCACACCCATTCTCCACAGTGGCTTTTTACAAATCCTTACCACCTTCCTCAAGCACATCTACCATCATATGCCACCATGCCCCCTTAGCATACTGTACCAAAACAGAGGGCCTGACTGAGAACATCAGGATGACCCTTCACGCCTATAAACTTTCTCTTGGTTTACCTCATTCCTTCAGCTCTAGCAATCTCCTCCAGGCCAAGGCTAATCACTGTACCTCTGGATCTTTATCCTGTGCTTCTCATCTACCCTGGGTACTGGCTCGATTACTTACTACTTCTTCTTCCTGTATCTTTCAGCTCTTCTTGGCTCTTTTATTGCAGTCTAAGCTGCAGTCTTTCTGTTCTTACTAAAGCAACAAAAGGGAGTAAACACTCCCTTTACCTTGTGTATCCTTCTGAAATCCCCTTTTCTTTTTCTCTCGTCCAGCCTGGAAATCTTTATTTTTAAATTGGATTATTTAGTCCATTTACATTTATTGTAATCACAGATATATTTGGGTTTATTTTTACCATCTTATTTTCTTCTTTCTATTTATCCCACTTTACCATAGATTCAGTATCACTTGTCTTGAGACCAGAGTGTTTGGATTTCAGAGTTTTTAAGATTTTGAAATATTTGCATGGTACTCACCTGTTAAGCATTCATAATCCAAAAATAAAAAATCTGAAATGCTACAATGAGCATTTCCTTTGAGCATCATGTCAGTGCTCAGAAGGTTTCAGATTTTGGAGCATTTTGGATTGTGGATTTTTGGATTAGGAATGCTCAACCTATATTGTCCTTTTTATTTCCTTTATCAGTTCCTTTTGGATTATTTTGTATAATTCTATTTCTTTACTCTCTTAACCTATAAGTTATACACTCTGTTTCTCTTCTATTAGTGAATACCTGTTAGTAAAGTATGCATGAATTCATACATAACAGATATTTTTTATTTAGCCCTTGATCTTTAAAGCCATTTCTTTGAGTATACAATTTTAAGTTGACTGTTATTTTTCTCTTGGGCCTATTTTGGACTTTTGTCTATGTAGATTATTTTTCTTAAAATTTGGTCTGTGAGAATTCCCTGTAGCCTGAATTGAATTTGGGTTCCTCTACAGATGATTTGCTCTTATTTCTTCCATGTACTACCAGGAAGTACAACGGGCCTCAGACCACTTGAATCTAAATAGTGTGTAGTTTTTCAGACGGCCTAGATTGGGTGAATTTTGAATAAAATCATAGCATGAAGGCCAGCTTGCCGTTATGAATTCTCAGGGGATATTTTCTCCCATTCTCACTCAGAGCCAAGGTTTTGTTTTTTGTTTTCTTTTGAGACAGAGTCTCACTCTGTCGCCCAGGCTGGAGTGCAGTGGTGCGATCTCAAGAGCCAAGGTTTAAGTCAGACAGTTTTCCTTGCAGTCTCCTGGAGGAGTGAATTATTTCTTTTTCTTTTTCTTTTTTCTTTTCTTTTTTTTTTGAGATAGAGTTTTGCTCTTGTTGCCCAGGCTGGAGTGCAATGGTGCGATTTTGGCTCACTGCAACTTCCACCTCCCACGTTCAAGTGAGTCTCCTGCCTCAGTTTCCCCAGCAGCTGGGACTACAGCCACACGCCACCACGCCTGGCCAATTTTTGTATTTTTTTTTTTTTTAGTAGAGACGGGGTTTCATCATGTTGGCCAGGCTGGTGTCGAACTCCTGACCTCAGGTGATCCACCTGCCTTGGCCTCCTACAGTGCTGAGATTACAGGTGTGAGCCACCGTGCCCAGTCTGAGGAGTGAATTATTTCTAGTACTTCCTTAGATGAAGTGTATTACCCTTTGTGGGTCACAGCCTTGTGCACAGGATCTGTTATTAGACACCCCACTTTGGATGAGCTTGAGCTCCGTCTCCTGTCCCCTATATCCTGCTTGCCTGTGAAAACCAAAGTTCAAGCTCACCCGTATGCAAAGGCTCTGAACAGAAAAGCCAGCTTTGGTGATCAGCTTTCCTCTTTGATTTTTAGTTTTTCACTTGAGTATTCACTTTCTTGCTAGTTTACTGAGCATTTTGAGTTGTTTTCAGCAGAAGATTTGCTCAAGGAACCTGGTTTACCATTCCAAAGGAAATCCAAATTTCCCCCTCCCATCATAGCCAAGTTATTTGAAATAATAGATGATACTCAGTGTTTCTAAGCCTTCACCCCCACTTGTAGCCTCCTGAAGTTAGGCCTTCACCCCATCCTCCACTGAGCCTGCTCAGGCAAACGTCACCAATCAGAAGTTACCAAAACCCTAAGAGACTTGTTCCTCATCTTACTTGACCTCTTCTCAACATTACAAACTATGGACCTCTTGAAAGCTTCTCTTGCCTTGGTTTCTATTATTCTATTTTTCCCAGGTTCTCTTCCTACTTCCATCACTATTCCTTCTGTCTTCCTTTTTCCTGGTATTGCTGTATTTCCAGATTCTCTTGCTCCCTTGAGCTGTCTGAATAACTATGATATGCTGCTAACTTCCAAATCCACATCTCTGTGGCTCCAGGTACCTTCAAGCTCAGTATGCCTGACAAGGAACTCATTTTTTACATTTTTTAATTTTTTGGAGACGGAGTCTTTGTTGCCTAGGCTGGAGTGCAGTGGTGCAATCTCGGCTCACTACAACCTCTGCCTCCTGAGTTCAAGTGATTCTCCCGCCTCAGCCTCCCGAGTAGCTGGGATTATAGGTGCCCACGACCATGCCCAGCTAATTTTTGTATTTTTAGGGGTTTCGCCATGTTGGCCAGGCTGGTCTTGAACTCCTGACCTCAGATGATCCACCTGCCTTGGCCTCCCAAAGCGCTGGGGTTACAGGTGCGAGTCACCGTGCCCAGCCAAGGAACTCATTTTTTTTTCCCCAAACCTGCCCATTCTAGTCTGCTGAATGAAACTGCCAGGCAGCTAGTCACCTAAGATTATCCTGGAGTCATATGGGGCCATCCCCTTTCCTCATTTCCCGTATCTAATCAATCTTGTCATTTCTACCTCTTTGAACTCTTGAATCTGTTTCTCTTTTCCACCTTCACATTGTGGCTGCCTGGGGTCGGGTCCACCTCCTATCTTGCCCGGGCTATGGGCTTTGCCTCCTCTTTGGTTTCCTTACAACCATTCTTGTCCTCCTCCAACCAGCCTCTATAAAAAGTTCAAATTCACTTGGTTCAGCAAAGTGATCTTCCTAAAACACAATATGATCAGTTTACAAATATGATCAGTTTAGCCTTTCCTAAAACACAAACATTATCAATTTACACTTAGAGGTTCAAGTGTACTGAAGAGGGTCTCTTATTAGACTCCCGATCCAGTGTGCTCCATTTCCAAGTAGACTTCCACGTCTGCCTAGCTCACCAACATTACCTTTCCACTCTCTACCATCTTCAACCTGCGTCTTCCTGGGTGTGCCGCTAGGCTGCTCACAGTTCTAAACGCCAGGCAAAACAGTCTCCTGCCATCTCCTGCCCTCCCGACACAGGCCTATCTGGGGAGGACTCTTTGATCTTCCAAGAATCAGTGTAGCCTGTCTCTTTGTGAAACCTTTCCCAACTCCTCAGCCTGTCCCCTCACAGCTGAATCATTCGTGTCCCCTGAGTGGCCTCCATTGGCTCTTTACAGGCTTGTGTCCTCGCAGAGATAACCTGTTGCTGCTCTTTTTCTCATGCTTTTCTCTATTAGATTTTAAGTTCCATGAAGGCAAGGACTATGACTTATCCACGTCCATATGTTGTGACTGGTATACTGTAGGTGCTCAGTAAGTGCTTGTGGTATGGATGAGTGAAGATGAGCTATTGCCTTCTTGGAATGAATGACCCTGCTGCTCAGCAAGGCAAATGATCGCCTAGGTAGTGGTGTTTCTGTGCGTTGTGACCAATGTGGCAGCTGTCACACTGACTTGTCACTCTAGTCAGTGGGACTAAGGTGTAAGACTTTCTCCTAGAGAAGTGGCTCCTGCTAGCTCTAGGGACTCTCATGACAAAGAGAGCAGAGGGGAAAAGCAGTTCATAGACTATGATGTGGATCCAGCCCTAAGATTAAGAAGGTTTACAAGGCCGGGCATGGTGACTCATGCCTGTAATCCCAACATTTTGAGAGGCCGAGGTAGGCGGATCACGAGATCAGGAGTTCGAGACCAGCCTGGCCAATGCGGTGAAACCCTGTCTCTATTAAAAATACAAAAATTAGCCAGGCATGGTGGCAAGTGCCTGTAGTCCCAGCTACTTGGGAGGCTGAGGCAGAAGAACTGCTTGAGCCCAGGAGGCGGAGGTTGCAGTGAGCTGAGATCATGCCGCTATACTCCTGCCAGGGTGACCCAGTGAGACTCCATCTCAAAAAAAAAAAAAAAAAAAAAGAAAAGAAATTTTAAAAAAGAGAGAAAAAAAAAGAAGGCTTATAAAAATGGACACTTACTGAGGCCTTCAGGGATGGTGAGGAGAGCTAGGAGGAAGCATCCTTGGGCCAGGCTGTGGGAAGGAGTGAAGGGCACAGGTAGGAATTAGGCAGTCTCTATGTAGCGCAGGACCTAAAAGGAAGGTAGACACATCACCTAGGAAAGCTCTAGTTTGGAGATGCCCCAAACTCTCACAAATGGGGTGTGAGGCATATTATTCACCCCTCCCCCGCTCCACCTCATTTCCCACCTTCAGCTGGGTCCTGAAGACTAGTCCTTAGAAAAGCAGGAGATGCTATGGTGTTGAAGAAAGCACAGGACCAGTAGGCCGTGGCTTTAATGATGGATTGTATGTGAGCCTGGGTAAATCGCTTACCTTCTCTAAGTCTCAGTTGCTTCATCAGGGCACACTCTGACATGCCTCAACCACTTCCTAGGATTGCAGTGAAGGTCAACTCATAATGATGATGATAGCTATTCTTTTTAGATCACTTCCTATGTGTCAGAGATTATGCTAAACGCTCTACCATATTTTATCAATACTAACAACATCTCTATGACATAGAACTATTATTAGCTGCATTTCACAAGATGAGTAAATTGAGGTTTAGTGAGGTAAAGTATCTTGCCCAAAGTCCAATGCTATCAAGTGAGTTGATGGAGCTGACAGAGGCGGCATTTTGTCTGTAGAGACAGCATTCTGGTTCCCTGATCTGTATATTTAGCTGTGTGGCTGACTTTATTGTCTAGGAGTGAAGCAACCACAGGTCCCCCCTGGGACCCCTGGCCTCACAGCCACAGTGGCAGCACTTAGCAAAGAATAAGGAAAGACACTCCTTCCCCCTTGGCTTCAGAGATGTGCTCCTGAGGAGCTGACTTTCCCTTCCTAACTGCAGGGGTTGGTGACTGTACTGGCTTGAATAGTGTCCACCCAAAATTCGTATCTACCAGGAACCTGTGAATGTAATCTTACTTGGAAGGAGGATCTTAGCAGATGTAACCAATTAAGATCATTTGCACTCATACTGGATTAGGGTGGGCCCTAATCCAGCGACTGGTATCCTTATAAGAAGAGAGAAATGTGGACTGAGATGTAGACATAGAGGGAAGATAACCATGCGAAGACATGGGGTTATGCTTCCGCAAACCAAACATCACCAAGGATCCTGGGAATCACCAGAAGCTAGAAGAGGCAAGGAAGGATTCTTCCCTAGAGCATTCAGAGAGCACATGGCCCTGCCAACACCATGGTTTCAGATTTCTAGCCTCCAGAACAGTGAGAGAATACATTTGTTATTTTAAGCTACCCAGTTTGGTAGTAGGAAACTAACACAGTAACCTAGCACTGTGTGCACCACAGCTGGGTGGATAGAGCATGGATTGGAAACCACGTAGATGGACTAGGTGGGGTGTGCCTATTTGTGGCAGATGAGGGAGAGGAGAATAAGTTATTTACTCTTTCAGCTACACTGACCAACTTGTAGACAATGCCTCCCCATGACTTTATGTGATTGTGTGTACACTGTGTCTGGCAAGTGTGTTTTCAGCTTTATTTTTTCCAGATATGATAATGGGAGTTCTTCAGGTTGGCGAAACTTAGAAGGTGAGAATTCCATTTAATAAACTGTTCCCCCTACCTCTTGGCTGTCCTTACCACCCCTAGATCTCAGATGGTGAAATTGTGCTTAAAGAGGTTCAAACCTTGCCCAAGTTTTCAGTTAGTTAGTAAGAAGCAGAATTCAGATCCAGAATTACCTGACTGCAAAAATTCTGCCCTTTCCATTATATCAAGTTCTTTCTCAAGCTAAAGAAACTGACCTCTTTTCAGAAACATATGGAGTGATTTGTTTACTTTCTTAAGCATTTTTTTCTAGATTTGAAAGTAACATTTATTTGAAAAATATTTAAAAATTATTGAAATGGTAAAATAAAAAGTAAAAAAAATATGGCAATAACTACTGTTACTATTGGGTAAATATACTTCCAGTCTTTTTTTCCTATAAATACATATTATCAATACAATTTGAATAATACTGTGAACAGTTTTGCATTTTATTTTAATTTAACATTATCTTGTAAGCATTTTCTCATGTCATAAGTTTTTGTAGACAGGATTTTAAATTACTAAATAATGTTTCATCATATGGATGGGCCATAATTTAACATTTTCTATGATTGTCTACTTAGTTCCCACCTTTTTACAATAATAAATATACAAGTTAACATTTTTAATAAACATCTGTCCTCTTATTATTTCTTGAAGACAGGGGATCATACTGGGTAAATGGATATGAATATTCTAAGGCATTTGATGCATAATGACAATTGTTTACCAAAAGGGTTCTACCTACCCGCCCAATCAGAGTGCCTGACACGGCACCCTTACCCATACTGTCATCAGTAAAGAGCTTTGCTATGTTCTGAAAAGGAGCATGCCGCAATTCCATCACACAGGCTGCCGCGTCCAGAGGATGGCAGGGGGCAAGACCAAGCAGGGAAACCAGTTAGGAGACCGCGGCGATGATCCCAGGGGACGCGCTGGGGGCTTGAAGCTAGGCGCAGGGATGGAGGAACTGGAACACGCACGGGATTCGTAGAATATTCGACGGGGGCGGGGGATCGACTCTGATAAGATAATTCTGCGTTGCGTGGGGTGCAGGAGAGGGAGGAGACTGCACGTTCGGCTCGGGCCTCCTCCGCGCCGGTCTCAGCACCGATCCGCGAGGTTGGCCGAGGCGTGAGCCCCGCCCACCCCTTTAACAGGGACACTCCCCTTTAAGGCGGGCGCCCGCGCGCGCCCCGGCCCCGCCCTTCGGGGGCGCGCGCGGCGGCCGCGGCGCCGGCTCCGCCGGGAGTGCACGTGCCGGCGCCGGGCGGAGGAGAGGGAGGCGGGAGCCGGGCAGCGGGAGGAGGGGAGGCGCCGGGGGCGCGCGCGCGCGCTGGGCGCTGCTGGGCTGCGGCGGCGGCGGCGGCGGCGGCGGTTACTATGGCGGAGTCGGCCGGAGCCTCCTCCTTCTTCCCCCTTGTTGTCCTCCTGCTCGCCGGCAGCGGCGGGTCCGGGCCCCGGGGGATCCAGGGTGAGTCCTGGGGCGGGGGGCGGGGGCCGGGATGGAGAGGGCTGGGCGAGGGCGAGGCCTCGAGCCGCGGCCGCTGGGCTACAGCGCGCCCCCTCCCCACGCGCACAATATGGCCGGGTGGGGGGCGCGGAGGAGTCGGGGTGACCCCCAGTCAGCTTCCCAGACCTCGGAGGCGCGGCTGCCCTTCGGCGGCGGAGCTCACGCCGGGCCCCTTGGGACCTGAGCCCTGTTCCAGGCGGAACTGGATTCGGGCAGCTCTCGGGGGTCGCGCTCCCAGCGCCCTCATGTTCCATAGAAGGGAGCCTGAGCCTCCAGCCTCAAGATTTGGAGGTCCATGGTTTCTGTCCTTCACCGTGTCCAGGGGCGGGGGGCTTTCTTCCCTCCCTTCAGATGCTCCTGGGGGGCGTCTTTCTCCCGCCAAGATTGTGGGGTTCGGGCGGTGGGGTCCTAGCCTCTCCGAGGGATCCTGATGTTGAGAGCCCGCGCACCTCAAGACTGCAGGGGAAGGGGTCTCTAACCTTTCCTTCAGGTCCTGCACTTGGCGTGTTTCTTCCCCTCCCTCCCCTGCCTCCCTAATGTTCTGGGAAAGGGAGTCACATTTCCCCTTCACTCAATCCCCTGAGTTCAGTGGGGCAATCCTCCCCTCCGCCCTCCGGCACACATGCCCCGTGGAGGCTATTTGGAGGAAGTGGGACGAACAGGCCCCTAAACCTTTTTGGAGCCTAGCTTTGGAATCCCTAACCCTATGGAACCGAGTTCCCCAAGGGTTGATCTGAATCTAGGTGTATTTGCTTTCCTCCTCGCTTCCCCCACCCTACTCCAGGGGGCCCATTCAGTTAATCACTTTGTGGATGCCTTTCAGGTGAAATCTTAGAACGTGTCTCCAACCCCCCAAGATTATTTAAAGATCCCACCACCGGACTGTATCCCCGGCCCTTGGTCAGTACTTATTTACCTTCCTACCCGATGCCTCTTCCCAGCCCGCCCACCCTCACACACCCCTTACCTTCCGATCCCCACAGTCTGCGCCTCGCCTTATACCACCCCCACTCTCCCCTCTGTAGAAGCGGGTACCTTTTTGCGGGACACTCCGCTGGCTGTGTTGTTTTTGAGGCTTTGGGGGCTGAGAAAAGCAGATGAAACCCTAAAATATTTCATTTAAGAGAGTCCTGACGAATGTGTTTTGGCCTTGAGGTAGTAGATGAAGGTTATATTTGGCAGTTATATTGAAGCGATTATTGACCCACAGATGGATCTGGGAGAGATGATCAGGATTGTATTCGCTCCCAATGTACAAAGCCTGCTGCTTTGACTTCTCAGCAGCCCCTAACCTTCCAGCAATGGGAGATCAAGTGTGTTCTGTGGCTCTCTTCTCCCCTAAAAATAATGATTCTCAGGTGGGTTCAGTCGTCTTTAATAAACCAGACAGTCAAGAAAAGACACCATGCCACTTTGGAGTCTCAAAAACAAGTTCATTATCTCCGGCTTTGATATTTGTTCCCAGTGGTGGAGCCTGTGCAACGGGGTCTTTGTTCACGGGCTGATGCTTCTGCTAAGCACCTCGTGTGTGTTCTTCGGCCTCACTGCTCTGTGGCTGAGGGGTTTGAGAAACATGGTGAAGGTGTATGAACCGAGCTTGACATTTGTGGTGAGATAATGATTTGCATGAATAAGGATGTTCATCGGGCCTTATTAAGGACTGTTTTTTGGAATGTGTAACATAATGTTCTCTACTGGGTAGTAAAAAAAAAAAAAAAAAGGGGAGATTGAACCTCTAGGTTTGTCATGTTATTTGTGTATGTATAAATCTTTAAATTCCTCATATAGGAATTTTTATCCTGCCCCTAATATATCCAGGATTTTTAACAGTCATTTCCCTGCTGATTTGATATGGTGTTTGTGGGGTTTTTCTGGTTGTGAGCCTGGTTAAGAATGTTTGATAATCCAATTGGTTCTGATTGGGGCAGAGTTCATTTTTTTGTAATCTTCCTAAAATGGATGTTTGTGGGGGTTAAGGTGGGTGGGTAAAATATGGAGTTCGTTTCTTTTTTTTTGGTAAATTGGAAATTAGGTTGTGTGTCCAGCAAACATTCTCCAGGGCCTTTAAACTTCTTGGCCAGACACTACAGTTTTTTCCGGGACACGTCTAGTTGCCAGTAGTGCATGCTATGGAGACCACTGCTGCAAAAGGCTTAAAGTAAAACGTCAGTTCTGGGAAAATAGAGGCTGTGGGATAACAAGAAGTTGATTTTTTTCCCCTCCCCTGCATTTCCTATATAGTGCTCCCCTACGTGGGCTGGAGGAGTGACAGAGCCAGGCAGCTCTGATGCCTGAAGATGCCTGATACTTGGACATGATGTGAGGGCAGTAAGGGATAGGCATTTCTGTTAATGAATTAACTAGGACTTAGTAAAAGGCCAGTGATAAGGAGAATGAGTTTCAGTTAGAAATAGCATCCGTTTGATAGGTGTACATGTTTTAAGGCCTGGCTTTGGAATTTTCACATTTAAAAATGTAAAATTGAGTTAGTAGCAGGAGAACATGACATTCATTTCTTAAGACAAAAGCAACAAGAGACATATTTGACATTCTCATAGGAACATTTTGAAATTTTGTGAGCGGACTAAAAATCTAATTTCAAGCTAACCCTTGTAATTTTGTTGAGTGGACATGGATTTTAAGTACAGTGGAAGTGCAGTCTTGTAGAGGACCTCTGATTAGTTTTGTTTAAACAGCTCCTGGAACAGATGTGATAAAACATATTAAAATGGCTACTCTGGTTAAAGGTTAAAGCCAGATGGAGGGAGGAGGCTGGTTTTCAGCCCTAGAACTTAGCTCTCTTACAAGTTGTCCTTGAACAAGTAACTTAACCTTTCTGTGACTGGCTCAGTTTTCCCTCTGTAAAATAAGGAAATATTTTGTGTCACTCTTATTGGGACATTTGTGAGTCTGACTTACTGATAGCCAGTTGGTGGGGAGGTATTTTTAGACACCGTTTCTGACTTCAGTGAATAAGCAATGCTGGGTTACTTTTTTATCTTATGGAGCAGAAAAACATACTCTGTGATTGATAGACGTACAGCATGTCACAGTGTGGTTAATTTCTTTTTGTGCTTTTTTGTAGACCCCTTTCAGATTTCCTCAAGTTAATTTCTGTCTCTGGCAGGCTCTTACATCGTCGACTAGGCAGCATACCTGTGCTAATCAAAGACAGTCTGGAGGGAGTGACCTGCTTTAGGCTTTATTGGTTTGGCAACGTTTTAATTCTTACGCAACTCTGGGTATGTTTATGGCACTATGTAAATGTTACATAAGAACATGGAGGCTGAGAAGTGGCCAGAATGGTGACTGTGAACACAGGAAGGTTAGACTGAGGACTTTATCCAAAAGGACCTTGGAAATCTGCAATCAGTACAGGAAGAACCTGCACTTTATTTTCCTCTAAGAATCTTTTTAGATGATTATGTCTTTCAGGTGGACTGCTGTGTTATAAATAGGTTTATTCTCCACCGGTGAGCTAATTGTAACCTTGCTACCAAAATATGAATCAGTAAACGATGAGACGTGCTGCTTCTTCCAGCATGTCCTGTTGAAGCTGCTTGTTGCATTTTGGAACATGAGTTGAATTGGGTTGCAGTCTGTTCTCATAATAACTGAGGAGTACAGGGTGTTGAGGTGGAATGGAATTCTCAGTTCGTGGTGCTTTAGGTGATCTTCATTTTTGAAGGTTAAATACAGAATACTGACGTGGCTCTTTATAATTTTGAAATCTTTGTTGTTTACTGTTCAATTTTTGCTCAGAGTAGCAGTGAACATTAATTCTGGGATCTCGCCTCTTTGTCTTCAGTTCTTGTGTTAGCTGCTGTTGTAGGAGTTGGTGTAAGAGGGTCTTAATCTCGTTTTCCTCTCTGTATTCATAAAAAGGAAATTCTAGAGTCCTTTCTCACCAGTACTTCTGATGCTGGACATACTGCAGGCAGCTACAGCCCATCAGTTCCACCTGGACTGGGAATGCGGGAACCTTTTAAGTCCAACTTGCATTTCTTTAACTCTGCAGGCACTGTCTCATTACCAGGTTCAGATACCTGCTCTGAGTTTCTGTTCTCAGTTTTTCACTCTCATGCATGGTTTAACTCGAGCTTTGGCTTCAGAGGCACCATTTCTGTCCATGTCTGTTCTCTCTCCTCTGTTATGGAGAAATGGTGTGCTAAGCAAAAATATGATGATTTCAGAGAGTGTCTTTCTTTCCTTTACTCTGTAGAGTTGCCAGAGTTTGGTTTAGCTGTGAAGTTTCCATCCCAGGCAATCTTTATCTGCTCTCTAGGGTTCAGAGACAGTGCCACTTTAGGCAACTCTGGATTTTTTGGTTTTCTTTAGTCTCCACCCAATCTTAAGCCTGCATTTGTCTCCCTAAATATTTTGAATTTAGCATAATGAAAGTAACTGCCTTTCCCTTTAAACCATCACATCACCCCTAATATTTACGCAGTTAACATATAGGAGATTTCTTTATTCATTGGGTTGGGTATGTGCCTGGAACAGGTTTTGCCATGGGGATTTAAATAACAACAAGATGAACAAAAGACCCTAAATCTCTGCTACTATGGAACTTACAATTGCAATGGCTTAGACTGAAAATAAATAAGTAGACTCAATCAGTCCATGAGTGCTGTGAAGAAAATAAAACAGGATGCTGTGCCATAGTGTGCCTGGAGCTTCCATTTCACCTCTCTCTCAGCTTCATTGTTTTATCTGTAAAATGGGGCTAATACAGTCTTGTTACTCGTGGTAGTTCTATAAAGTTGAATTGTAGAACTGAATTACCAAATCTTCAACCATTGCTCCTAGGGGATATACAGGGTTAGGTTCCTGCAAGCCTCTGGTCACTTTTTCAACCTGTCAATACATAACCTTATTTTATGTGTTTCTTTTTTTTTTTTTTTTTTTTTTTGAGACAGGTTCTCTCTCTGTTGCCCACGTTAGAGTGCAGTGATATGATCTCACTTACTGCAGTTTCTGCCTCCTGGGCTCAAGCAATCCTCCCACCTCAGCCTCCTGAGTAGCTGGGACCTCAAGTGTACACCACCTCACCTAGCTAATTTGTGTATTTATTTACTTTTTGGTAGAGACAGGGTTTCAACATGTTGCCCAGGCTGGTCTTGAACTCCTGGGCTCAAGCAGTCCACTCACCTGGGCCTCGCCTGCTGAGAATGCAGGTATGAGCCACTGAACCTGGCCTATTTTATGTGTTTCTGTTTATTTTTAATTTTAATTTTTTTGAGACAGTGTCCTGCTCTGTCACCCAGGCTGTATAGTAAAACAGTGCATCACAGGTCGGGCACAGTGGCTCACGCCTGTAATGCCAACACTTTGGGAGGCCAAGGCAGGTGGATCATGAGGTCACCAGCCTGACTAACATGGTGAAACCCCGTCTCTATTAAAAATACAAAAATTGGCCAGGCGCGGTGGCTCAAGCCTGTAATCCCAGCACTTTGGGAGGCCAAGACGGGCGGATCACGAGGTCAGGAGATCGAGACCATCCTGGCTAACACAGTGAAACCCCGTCTCTACTAAAAAATACAAAAACTAGCCGGGCAAGGTGGCGGGCACCTGTAATCCCAGTTACTTGGGAGGCTGAGGCAGGAGAATGGTGGGAACCCGGGAGGCGGAGCTTGCAGTGAGCTGAGATCTGGCCACTGCACTCCAGCCCGGGCGACAGAGTGAGTCTCAAAAAACAAAAACAAAACAATACAAAAATTAGCCAGGCATGGCCGGGCGCGGTGGCTCAAGCCTGTAATCCCAGCACTTTGGGAGGCCAAGACGGGCGGATCACGAGGTCAGGAGATCGAGACCATCCTGGCTAACACGGTGAAACCCCGTCTCTACTAAAAAAAAAAAACTAGCCGGGCGAGGTGGCGGGCGCCTGTAGTCCCAGCTACTCGGGAGGCTGAGGCAGGAGAATGGCGTAAACCCGGGAGGCGGAGCTTGCAGTGAGCTGAGATCTGGCCACTGCACTCCAGCCTGGGCGACAGAGCGAGACTCCGTCTCAACAAAAAAAAAAAAAAAAAAATTAGCCAGGCGTGGTGGTATGTGCCTGTAATCCCAGCTACTCAGGAGGCTGAGGCAGGAAAATTGCTTGAACCCGGTAGGCAGAGGTTGCAGTGAGCAGAGACTGCGCCACTACACTCCAGCGTGGGTGACAGAGTGAGACTCCATCTCAAAAAAAAAAAAAAAAAATGCATCATAGTTCACTGCAGCCTGGAACTCCTGGGCTCAAGCAGTCCTCCTATGTCAGCCTCCCAAGTGGCTAGGATCACACGCACATGCCACCATACCCGGCCAATTTTTAAATTTTTTGTAGAGATAGGGTCTCACTCGTTGCCCAGGCTGGTCTCAAATTCCTGGGCTCAAATGATCCTCCTGCCTTGGCCTCCCAAAGGGCTGGGATTACCGATGTGAGATACCCTGCCTGGCTTTATTTCTGTTTAAAGACATCTTATTTAATACATATTGTTGGTTCATTAACATTGAACTTTACTGACAATAGCACTATTAACTCATGCCTGAACCAAGCGTCTCTAACATGTATTTTCTCCATGAGGCATATCACTCTCTTCTTGCGCCTAAGAACACTAGACAGCACCTCAGCACTACTTGTGGGGGACCATTTTATACAGCAAAATCATCAATGAAAAGCATGACACTAAATATGCTGTGGAAAGGATAACTTGTTTACAGTATGCCAGCTGAAACAAGAAGGCAGGGTTGCCCTGTTTGACCTCAGTTGGGAATGCATGTGGTGGGTGTTTCAAATGTTTCACTATTCTGTGCGTGGCTGTCAGTGAGCAGGAAGGCACCATAAATGTTGATATTGGGGTTACACATACATTTGCATTAACCGTATTTTGTTAGAACTGTATACAAAAGTGGTAGAAATAAAATTGTAGAATTTCACTGAACCAGAGTTTTAATTTTAATACATATAGTTAGAAGTCCCATTTCCAGACTGCAAACTAAACATATGCATGTTGAGTACCTACCATGGTGATCTAGCGTGGTGGTCCCCAACCTTTTTGACATCAGGGACTGGTTTCGTGGAAAATAATTTTTCCACATGGGAAGTGGGGGCGATATGGTTTCGGAATGAAACTATTCCACCTCAGATCATCAGGCACATCAAGCCGAGGTGGGTGGATCACCTGAAGTCAGGAGTTCAAGACCAGCCTGGCCAACATGGTGAAACCCCATCTCTACTGAAAATACAAAACTAGCCAGGCATGGTGGTGGCAGCACATGCCTGTAGTCCCAGCTACTCGGGAGGCTGAGGCAGGAGAATCGCTTGAATCCAGGAGGCGAAGATTGCAGTCAGCTGAGATCACGCCACTGCACTCCAGCCTGGGGAACAGAGTGAGACTCCTCAAAAAAAAAAAAAACAGGATCATCAGGCACGTCAAGCATGTTAGATTCTCATAAGGTGCATGCAAGCTAGATGCCTTGCATGTGTGGTTCACAGTAGGTTTCCCACTTCTGTGAGAATCTAATGCTGCTGCTGATGTGACAGGAGGCAGAGCTCAAGTATGTGCCTGCCACTTACCTCCTGCTGTGTGGCCTGGTTCCTAACAGGCCGTGGACCAGTACCAGTCTGTGGCCCCAGGGGTTGCGGACCCCTGATCCTAAGGGTCCCTTGACATGTATTTATTGAGCACTTGTCCTATACTAGGCATTGTCACAGGTGTTAGGAATACAGCAGTAAACCAAAGGAGACAAAATTGCCTTCTCTCAGCTTACCTTCTGCCAGGTGAGGTGGACAATAAACAAAAGTATGAAATGTAAGGCAGTTGTGCCTACCACAGTCCACCTTCTGCTCCTCCCTCGCCCAAGATTCCCCATCTTTGGTGTCCACACACCTGCTTCAGGTATTCAGTCAAATGCTAGTCTTTGTCGATAGAATTAAGGTCTTAGTCAGTTGACCTTTAGCCGTCTAAAGGAGGTTATCATGGTGGGTCTGTCCTGATTGAACTAGCCCTTTCAAAGCAGAGAAATTTCTCAGCTGATTGCACAAGAGGAAATCAGATGTTCCAGCTGGCTTGGAAGCAAGCAGACATCCATGTTTTGAACTGCCGATCCCAACAGCCACATGGCAAGGAACTGCAGGCAAACTCTAGCAGCTGAGAGTGGTTCCCAGCTGACAGCTAGGAGGAACACGGGGACCTCAGTCCTTTATCTGCAAGGCTGTGGATCTTGCCAACAACCAGTAGGCTTGGGAGAGGACCCAATCCTAGATGAGAAGGCAGCCCTAACTGGAACTGTCCATGCTGTGCCTGGACTTCTGACCTGTAGGAACTGTGAAATAGTAACTAGGTGGTGGTTTAAAAAATGTATGCATTGGGTGGGGGTGAGTCAAATGGTGATGGTGAAAATAGGTAAAGCAAGAGAGGGGAATGATGAGAAATACCCCAAAATAGTCATGGGGGTACTTGAGACCTAGTGCCCAGCCATCCCATTGCTCACATATAAAAATAAATCCTTTGATCACAGGTGGCTTTCATCTGCCTATAACTTTTTTCTAGATATTTGTGAGTGGAGGGGAGAGGAATTGTGGATGCTTTGGAAATAAGTTTTTTAGGTGCTTGGGATATTTGAGTTGAGGAATCTGGGAATTGAAGTATTTTCTGTTTTTTTTTTTTTTTGTTTTTTTTGGTAGTAGAGGACTCACCTTGCCCCACATCCTCATATATTGTCTTGGTGTATGTTTGCATGTTACCTTTTATACCTGTAGAAGATAAGATTGAATTGTAATCGATCAGTGTTCGTGCCTAGCACTAAGCTGAATGCTGAGAGGGATCCTGAGGAAAGAATCTGTCCTTGCCCTTTACAAGTTTACACACAGACTGACCACAGTGGCTCACGCCTATAATCCCAACACTTTGGAGACTGAGGTGTGGGGGATCGCTTCAGTCCAGAAGTTTGAGACTAGCCTGGGCAACATAGCGAGACCTCGTCTCTACAAAACATTTTTAAAAATTACACGGGCATGGTGGCATGTGCCTGTGGTCCCAGCTACTTGGGAGGCTGAGGTGGGAGGATGGCTTGAGCCCAGGAAATTGAGGCTACAGCAAACCATGATTGCACCACTGCACTTCAGCCTGGGTGACAGAGTGAGATCCTGTCTCAAAAAAAAAGTTTACACACAAATGGACTTTTTTTCTGCTTGTTGAAACTACCACAAACTATGAGGAGTTCAGGTGACAATTGTAATAAAAGCATCTGATTTGCTGAATGTTTACTATATATAAAGTATTATGCTACGCACCGTGTTGTATCGTTTACTCTATGTAGTTATTCTTTGAGGGGCTAGGGGCTCTTATTCCCAATTTACAGATGAGAAAACTAGGGCATAGAGAAGTTAAGCAGTGGGTCCAAAGTCTATCCAAGTCCAAAACATGTGGTCTAAATATTGTACTGTACTATAAACTGTGAGTACTGTAAAAGTGACCTTCTAACCAGGTTCTCTGCCTTCTATCTCCTATTTGTTTTCCATCCTACTGCTGGATTTAACTTTGGAAATGCACCCTATCTGTCTGACCTATAGGTTTTGTGGCTTCTAGAATCAACTCTAGACCCCTTAGCTTAGCATTGCAGTTTCATCTGGTCTTAGTCTTCCTGACTGTTCTTGTCTTTGGCTGGAACCTTGGCATTGTTGGAACTGTCAATTTACTGTGAACCCAATATAGCTAATATTTTTTCACAGCCCTTTGCCTTCCCCTTTCTTTTTCTCTGGAATGCTTCTCCCCACTTCTCCTCCTGGCCAAACCCAGTGTCCTCCAGTGTGGACCTTCATCCTCTTGTGTTCTCTGGGTCAGTGATTCCATCCTCTCTGCTTTTCCCCTTGGCCTGTATTGGTAGTTGGAGTTGCACTGTTTATAGTTGTCTTCTCCTCCCACTCTCTATGCCCAAAGAGTTGGTGCAGGGAGCTGGCTTATTCATTATATGGCTTTGGCCTACACAGAGCCCTGCATGTTTTAAGTACTTAATAAGTTTGTTTAATTTAATTCATTCATTTCCATCCTCTCAGTAAAATCCTAGGTAAATAATTCCAATTCTGTTTTGCTCTAATTTTATTATCATATTGTGTATATAGAATTTTAATCCTACTCAAAAAATGCCACAAACGTTTGTGAGTTACTTGGAACATCATAATCTCTCTTTCTATCTCACCTCTTTCATCTCTTATTTATCCTACGCCTACCCATTTTATTCCAGCCAAATGAACTTGATCTCTCAACCTCATTAGTTTTATTCTCAGTTTGTCTGATTTCTTTTTTCCTTTTTCATTGTCCCAGTTGCCTGAAACAATCATTCCTATCCCTCTTCTCACTCAAAACTGTGACATACACTGTCTCCTCTCCATTCGTCCATATTATAATAAATAGGTCAGGAAGAAAATACCAGAGATAAATATCCTTCCCTGCTCTATTGAGCCAGAAGTATGTTTATTCAGACTCAACAAAGAAAACAATGGTTTTACATGTTCATCATAAACTGAAATCAAGGGAGAAATGCAATTTCCTGATTGTCTAAATATGACAACTGAGTCTGTACACATAGGTCCCAGGAACATTGGACACACTCCCTCATAATCATGCTCGCTCATTTCAGTTTTACCTTGACATTCTCCTGAGCAGCAGGTGGGCCCTTGCTAGATGTTCAGGTATTTACAGTCAGCCATAAATTAAGTTGCAATGACAGGTCTCCTTAGCATAAACATCAAACGTCTCTTTTGAGTGAGAACAAAGCTTTCATTCTCTAACAGAAACTTAAGGTTGAACTTGTTTAAACAGCTCTCTAGGGCTGGGTTTGTCTCCAAGTAGAATGTCAGAAAGGCAGCTTGTAGAATGGATATAGTGTGGACCTGGCTTTCCAAACACCTTTCTCTTATGCAAACCCCATTCCAAGACTTTTTCCCAGATTGGAATTAAATACCAAGCTTATCAAGTGTCTTATTGTTAAATCTGTGGTTCTCCCCACCCCCCACCATACAAATAGCTTCCTTTATTAAGTCAGTTATATTTTTTTTGTAAGTGCTTTTTACCAGTACATTTTGTTTTTGTTTTTTTCTATATACCACCATTGGCACCTGTAAAATTTGACTTTATTATGGCTCTTGGGTACTTGAAAGCTTTTTGTTTTAATGTATTTTTAAAATCTAATTTTGATGATTGTAAAAGGTGAAAATGTAACTTGGGTCTTGTTTTCTTTTAACCAGATAGCATGTGATTGCTTTACTGCTGCAAGATTTTTCTATTTAGGCTAGTTAGAACCTTGCTAGTACAGTATCAGTTCCTAGTTATTGCCTTCCCGCCCCTCAAGAAAGCCAAACATTGCCTCTATTTTGTGAACAGTTTAGTGCCAGGTATTTTTTAACCTGATTCAGATTTTCATAAACATTTTGGCAGTTGTCTAGATCAGTAGCTATTAACAGTTGTCTTTCTTTTTAAGACAGTGGAACTCTTAAAAATGAAAACGTAGAAATGTATATAAAGTTATAAAGTGAGTAAAAGCTGAGCAACTCTGGCAGAGGCCCCCTCTGCCCCTGAAATTATTAGGCTGAGATCTGTTGAGTGACATTTATTGGGCACAGTGCTATTTGCCAGGTGCTGTACTAGATACTGGTGAGAAACTGGTGAAAAGGACACTGGTTTCCTCTTTGTGAGTTCAGAGATTCCTGGACATGGTGGAGAGTCTAGAGATTCAGGAAGAAGACAGTTTGAAAAACACTGTAAGTTTTTTGTTTTTGTTATTGAGATTATATTGTGTATGTTGTTTGGCAAATAGGGATATATGGTAGTAGTTTTAAATTGTGGCAAAATACGTGTAACAGAAAATGTACTATTTTAATTGTACAATTCAGTAGTGTTAAGTACCTTCATAATGTTGTGCAAACCGTCACCACTATTTTTAAATTTTGATATTTATTTAATTTTTATTTATTTATTTTTGAGACGAAGTGTTGCTCCGTCACCCAGGCTGGAGTGCCATAGCATGATCTCGGCTCACTGCAACCTCTGCCTCCCAGGTTCAAGCAATTCTTCTGTCTCAGGCTTCTGAGTAGCCGAGATTACAGACATGAGCCACCACACCCAGTTAATTTTTTGTATTTTTAGTAGAGACGGGGTTTCACCATCTTGGCCAGACTGGTCTCAAACTCCCAACTGTAAGTAATCCACCCACCTCGGCCTCCCTAAGTGCTGGGATTATAGGCATGAGCCACCACGCCCGGCCAACATTTCATATATATATAGAATCTTAATATGTGGCTTCTTTCATGTAATATAATGCTTTCAAGTTTCATCTATATTAGAGCATGTATCAATAGTTTCTTTTTATGGCTGAATAATATTCCATAATAAATATACCACATTTTGTTCATTCGTCGTCTGATGGACATTTGGGTGGTTTCCACCTTTTGGCTATTGTGAATCATACTGTTGAGAATAATTCATGTACAAGTTTGTGTTTAAACATTTGTTTCAGTTATTTTGTGCGTATGCCTTAGAGCAGAATTGCTGAGTTATAGGGTAGTTCTAGGTTTAACTTAATAAGGAAACATCAAACTTTTTTTCACAGCAGTTGTACCCTTTTATGTCCCAGCAATGCACGAAAGGTTCCAGTTTCTCTAAATCTTCACCAACACTTATTAAATTTCTTTTTCATATTCTTATGGCCTTCCTAGTGGGTATGAAGTGGTATCTCATTGTGGTTTTGGTTTTCATTTGAATTTGCAATACATTAGAGTCGATGTTGAACATCTTTTCATGTGTTTGCAGGCCATTTGTATATCTTCGGAGAAATGTCTGGTTCAGGTCTTTTGTCCAGTTTTGTTGGTTTTTAAAAAATTATTATGTTTTTTAGAGAATGGGTCTTTGTCTGTCACCCAGGCTGGAGTGCAATGGTGTATTCATAGCTCATCGCAGCCTTGGAACTCCTGGGCTTAAATGATCTTCTTGCCTCAGACTCCTGAATAGTTGGGACCTCAGGCATGCACCACCATGCATGGCTCCTGTTCAGTTTTTAATCTGGTTGTTGTTGAGTTTGAAAAGTTCTTTATATGTTCTGGATTCTAGGCCATTTTCAGATATAAGATTTGCATATATTTTCTCCTGTCCATTTTCTTTTTACTCTTTTGATATTGCCCTTTATACACAAAGGTTTTTAATTTTGATGAAGTCCAGTTTATCCATTTTACTTTTGTTGCTTGTGCTTTGGTGTCATATCTGACAAACCATTGCCAAATCCAAGGTCATGATGTTTTACCCCTCTTCTGAGTTTTAGAAATTTTAAGTTTTAGCTGATATATTTAGGTCTTTGATCTATTTTGAGTTAATTTTTGCACGTGGTGTTAGGTAAGGGTCTGACTTCATTCTTTTGCATGTGGTTATCCATTTGTTCATCACCATTTTTTGAAGAGACTTTTCCTTTCCCCTGTATGTTCTAAGCACTCTTGTTGAAAATCAGTTAACCATAGATATATGGGTTTATTTCTGGATTCTCAATTCTGTTCTGTTGATTTGTGTGTCTATACTTAGCACCATTCTGTTTGATAACTGTAGCTTTGTTGTAAGCTTGAAATCAAGAAGTATGAGTCCTCCAACTTTGTTATTTTTTTTTCTCCCAAGATTGAACTCTTCAGGGTCACTTGCAATTCCATATGAATTTTGGGATCGGCTTTTTCATTTCCGGAAAAAAAAAAAAAGGCCACTGAGATTCTGAAATGGATTGCATTGAGTCTCATCTGATGTATATAATTTACATATATAGGCCACTGAGATTCTGATAGGAATTGTATTGAATCTCATCTGATGTATATAATTTACATATAATATGTGATCATATATTCACATTTTTAGTGTAATTTATGTTGGTGAACAAGTTCAGTTCTCAGTTTTTCAGTATCAATTTGCAAAAAAAATTCCTCTTGAAATATAGTATTCCTAAGAAACTACATCAAACATGTAGTAGTAATTATCTCTGGGGCAGGAATTAAAGGGGCGCTCAACCTCTACATTATATATTTCTGTGGTGGTTGAAATTCTTGTTAAACAAGGAAACACGGGTTAGTTACTTTGGTAAGCAGGGAAAAAAGGTAGTAAAGATAAAATATATTTTTAAAAATCCTGATATATGATATTCATAATAGCACAACTAACATTTATAGTTTTGGACCCCCCTACCAAGTAGAATTCCTCCAAATGAAATATTAGAATTGAAATGCTTAGTAGCAAGTAAGAGCTTTTGATGTATTTGATTCAGTGTCAGCAGCTGGGTGGGAGGACAACCAGTAGGTTGGAGATATTAGAGTACAGACCTGTGGGGAGGATGCGGCCGCATCCAAGCACAATGGGAGGTAGAAGCTTTACTAGATAAAGACAGTACCATGTGACACCGCTCAGGGTCCTTTCCTTATATGGATGGTATAGTTGGGCTAGGAGAGATATGATGCAGACCACCTGACTGGGATAATGAGCTTGGAGAAACCACAGAATTAGGCCAGACGTCAGTGATTACAGACTGATTATCCAAACACGAACAAGAGAGGGATATAGCAGTTTTGGTTAAGAACCCATCCTTAGGATAGGCAGTCTTAGAACTACTTAAGGAAATACACTGAATTTAATCTTGCATATTGGATGAAACCGATTACAGAGTAAATTTCAAGTAGTCTGGAACGTAGTCTTTTCTAGACTTAAAATGTGTGTGTGCCAAAATCTGTGTAGCCAATGTTGGGGTTGGAGGAGGGGAGTGTGGAGGTAGGGGAATGCCTACACAGGACCTGGAAAAGTAGAAGAGGAAAACACTACTAAAAAAAAGAAGAAATAATTAACATCACGAAAAGACAGCTGGAAGTTCTGTGCCTTGCGAGGTATGGTAGGGATGGTATTCATCATTTGTTAGTATTCTAGCCAGAAATTTGCACCTGAATCAGATCAAACCTCTACATCTAGCTAATAGCTTATAGAAAATACAGAGGAGAGAGGAACATGTTAAATGACACCTTGGAGAGTCAACCCAAAAAATCCAGAATGTGGGAAACTACAGGACAAATGGCCTAGATTCTTCAACAGATAACTTGCAAGGAAAAATAACAGCACCTGAAATCTAAGGGGGAACCTATAGATTAAGAAAGGTTTTAGGAGATCTCTCAGCCAAGTGCAGTGAAAGAACCTCATTTAGATCTGGATTTTCATTTTATTTTATTTTATTTTTGAGGCAGAGTCTAGCTCTGTCACCCAGGCTGGAGTGCAGTGATACAGTCACAGCTCACTTCAGCTTCCATCTCCTGGGCTCAAGCAATCCTTCCACCTCAGCCTCCTGAATAGCTGGGATGACAGGCATGTGCCATCACACCTAGCTGATTTTTTTACTTTTTGTAGAGATGGTCTCACTATGTTGCCCAGGCTGATCTTGAACTCCTGAGTTTAAGAGATCCTCCCACTTCAGCCTCCCAAAGTGCTGGGATTACAGGTGTGAGCCACCGTTCCCTTCCCGGATCTGGATTTGAGCCAGCTGTTAATTTTTTCAAGATAATAAAGGATTTTTGAGCACTGACTGGATATTTGATTACATTAAGGTTATTATCAGTTATTTTAGGTATGATAATGATATTGTGGGAAACTGCAATTTAAAATATAACTTGCAGAAGATTCCAATATCAATGACAAAAAATTAAAGGCACTTAAAAACATTAAAGGTGGCCAGGCACGGTGGGTCACGCCTGTAATCCCAGCACTTTTGGGAGGCTGAGGCCAGTGGATCACCTGAGGTCAGGAGTTTGAGACCAGCCTGGCTGACGTGGTGAAACCCTCTCTCTACTAAAAATACAAAAAGTAGCTGGGTGTGGTGGTGGGCGCCTGTAATCCCAGCTACTCGGGAGGCTGAGACAGGAGAATATCTTGAACCCGGGAGGCAACGGTTGCAGTGAGCCAAAATCGTACCATTGCACTCCAGCCTGAGTGACAAGAGCAAGACTCCATCTTAAAAACTGAAACAAACCCAGCACTTTTGGGGGCCGAGGCGGGCCGATCACAAGGTCAGGAGATTGAGACCATCCTGGCTAACACGGTGAAACCCCATCTCTACTGAAAATACAAAAAATTAGCCGGGCGTGGTGGCAGGCGCCTGTAGTCGCAGCTACTCGGGAGGCTGAGGCAGGAGAATGGTGTGAACCTGGGAGGTGGAGCTTGCAGTGAGCCGAGATCTCGCCATTGTACTTTAGCCTAGGCGACAGAGCAAGACTCTGTCTCAAAAACAAACAAACAAAAAAATGTTAAAGGTTGGGGGAAACCTGCTAGAGAATTGGTGGCTGGTGCTAGTGGGAATGTCTAGCATTTGCTTGTACACTTAACTGTATAGGCACTTGGCTAAGAGCTTTATATACTGATTATCTTATTCCGCAGAGCCATCCTATGAAGTTGATTCTCTTAGTTTTCTCCATTTTCTAATTGGGCAGCCCGAGTCCTGTGAGCCTAAGAAACTTGCCTAGTGTTGCTCAGCTAACAAGTGAACCAGGATTTAAGCTTAGGCTGTCTGACCTCAGAGCCCAGGCTGTTAATCCCTATGTAATTATATCTCCCTGAAGGTGCTCTCAGTGGTAGAGGAGGTAGCAGAGAAACTAAAAGAATAATTTCTGGCTGGGCATGATGGCTCACGCCTGTAATCCCAGCACTTTGGGAGGCCAAGGTGGGTGGATCACCTGAAGTCAGGAGTTCGAGACCAGCCTGGCCAACATGGCGAAACCCCGTCTTTACTACAAATACAAAAAATTAGCCAGACGCCGTGGCAGGGTCCTGTAGTCCCAGCAACTTGGGAGGTTGAGGCAGGAGAATTGCTTGAACCCAGGAAGCAAAGGTTGCAGTGAGCTGAGATCACGCCATTGCTTTCCAGCCTGGGCAACAAGAGCAAAACTCCATCTCAAAAAAAGAGAATGATTTCTTCCATTTGTACTGAGAAGCATGCTATGGAAACACACAAGCCCAAATTATGTTGAAGTGGACAAGTTGTAGATGTTAGATACCTCTCAAGGTAAAGGTTTAAAACCAATCTTACATTCATAGTTGGTTTGTAATAAATGTTATTTTATTCTGAATTTAAGTAGTGATAAATATATGGGATGTTTTAGACCTAATTGAAGAAGTGGGTCTTTGTGGCAAATTGTATTTCCTAAATGACTGCAACTATATTTCCTATCCGACATGTTTTTCTTACAATGTGACTTTGACACTCCTTCCAACGGGCGGGGTCTACCCATGTCGCTTCCTTGAATTTGGGCGGAGGTTTGACTGCTTTGATCTGTGGTCTATGGTGGATGTGATGCTCTGTGGTATCTAAGGCTAGGCTGCTAGAATAATACAGTTTCCGCCAGGTTCATTTCCTTTTGGGATCTTGCTCTGGGGAAGGGCAGCTATCAGGCTTTGAGGAGCCTAAGCTAACCCACACTAAGGGACTACAGGTTGAACATCCCTAATCCAAAATGCTCCAAAATCCAAAAATTTTTGAGCACCAACATGCTCAAAGGAAATGCTCGTTGGAGCATGTTGGATTTCAGATTTTCAGATTAAGGATGCCCAGTCAGGTGTATATGAAAATATTCTAAAATCCCCCAAAATCAGAAATCTGCAATACTTTCTGGTCCGAACATTTTGGATAAAGGATGCTCATCCTGTTGTTGAAGAGGACCACATCAAGAAGAACAAAGGCCCCCAGCCAACAGCCAGCATCATGCGCCAGATGTAAGCGTGAATAAACCTTCAGAGGGTTCTAGCCCCCGGCCTTGGAGTCTTCCACCTGAAGGCCCAGATATTGTGGAGTAGAGATAAGCTGTTCCTGCTGCCCTGCCCAAGTTGCTGGCTTATAGAATCCATGCATAGATTAAATGGTTATTTGATGCCACAAGTTTTTGGGGTGATTTGTTATATGGCCATAGTAACTGGGACAATGTTATTTTTCCTCCCATCTCAAAGGACTTTAATGTTGTCATCATAAATGGCCATTTTTGAGCAGATGTTTAGTGTGGACCTACTAGAATTCAGCCCTGGAGATGCAAAGGTGAATGGAACATAGTCTATTTCTTTAAATGGCACCACAGCCAGAAGACTGTTAAATCGACCTGTTACTCT
Organism: Trachypithecus francoisi; assembly: GCF_009764315.1. Taxonomy (NCBI): domain Eukaryota; kingdom Metazoa; phylum Chordata; class Mammalia; order Primates; family Cercopithecidae; genus Trachypithecus; species Trachypithecus francoisi. The sequence continues at coordinate 82,371,723 of NW_022681456.1, read as the reverse complement.
TATATGTGTAAAGATATTTCCAAAGAGACCCGCGTTGCTATGCTGGTGAGACCTAATAAAAGTTAGGGCCACTGAATCTAAGAAAACATTATATTGTCCACTCGAGAGAAGGTGGCAGTATGGTTTCTCTAAAGCCCAGGCAGGCTAATAATTTGAAATTTTTTATGGAGGTAAGCATGCATGTGAATAAAGAGAAAGAGTTTATCTGGACTTTCAACGACCCTAATAAAAGTCTGTACAGGTAGTTATTTTACAGTCACAAAGGAATTAAAGGAATTTACACTGTGTATAAAGAACTATCTTAGCCAGTGTGGTGGGGTACACTTGTAGTCCTAACTACTGAGGAGGCTGAGGCGGAAGGAATCGTGTGTGGCCGTGAATTTGAGGCTACAGTGAGCTATGACTGCAGCTCTAAGTAGCCACTGCACTTCCAGCCTGGACGACATAGCAAGACCCTGTCTCTAAGAAAATTTTAAAAGCAAACAAACAAAAAAAAAACTGTCTTAAAAAATAAAGTAGGGATAAAGCACCACTTCTATAATATTGGTGGAGTCACCAATAAGAAGTAAGGAATTCATGGTGAAACCTTGAGGTTTCCAGTGGCATTGTTATCCCAGGCTGTAACACACTAAATCCCTGGAGATGAACTGCAGGAAGACATGGTGTGGCTCTTTGGTCAGAAAACCAACAGTGCATTTGATACGGGGAGGGTAAGAATGTGTTCAGAGTGATGTGAATGATATTTGCAGGGTGCTGAATCTGATCACATGAAGGTGTTCCTGGTGTGGCCATGGCCCTGCCGACTCTGTGTGCCGAGTGTTGTCAGAGTGTGGTAGAATGCTGTGTGGTATTGTGGGGAAAAGATGGGACTTAGACCCTAGAGACCTGAGTTGGAGATGTGCCCCTTCGTTTTACTGGTTTACCACTTGTGAGCCCCTTAACTTCTCTGAGGCTTTACTATCCATAAAATGAGGCAGCTATACCTGCCTCAGCTCCTGAGTTCCTGTGGGGATCACAAGAGAGGATGAAAGTGAAAACTCTTGATACAATAACACGGCGTAGCTCTACACAGTGTTTTCTTACGGGAAACAAACTGAAAACACCCTACCTGAACATAAAACTGGTGTCTCTGATCCTGCGATCATAGTTATGTAGAGTTGTGGTCTTTGTTCTATGCCAAAGAAACTGGAGGGGATTGGGATAAGGGCCAGGGAAGAATAATTAAAGTAATCATGGTTGTATTAGGCTATTCTTATCGCTTTGGCCTATCTGGTGAATTTCTCCTCTGGAAAGAGTGCTGAGAATCAGTTTATGATCAAGTCATAAAATCACGAAGAGAAAGGGCAGAACTAGAAGGTTGCCTGGTGAAATTTGAAAGAGTCAAGTCTAGGGTACCTAAACAGGACAGTGCTCCACAACCAGTACTAAATTTATGAAATTAATTATCCACAAGTAGTAATTAAGTTAAAATTCGTAATTATTGTAGCTTCAAAAGAGTTTTAGGTGCGCTCCTGGACCTTCATCTGTTAGGACAAACTTAGATGTTGTGTGCTGTGCCTCTTCCCTTTCACAGGGGGCACCATCACACTGCACTCTCCCACACTGCTCCTGGTGAGGGTCTGAGGCGGGGTGTTGGGCTAAATGGCTGTGAGTCTGACCCTGTGTGGCGGTTTTTGAGAATTCTTAGCTGGGCTATGGTGTCACTGAGTGGCCTGTCTTTTCTGAGGCCCAGCTGTGTTAGGCGCCTCTGTAACACAGAGCTAGACAGTCTGCCCAGGTTGGAACTTGTCAGCCTTACTCGAAACACAGCCTGTCTCATGAATCAAATTTGCATTTACATCCTACCACAAACCACCTTCCAATCATACTTTGGAACCATGTTCAAACCCTGCCAAGGTGGTTTTGTCCTTAGTTTAAATTTGACTAACTTGTTAATGACAAAAGTCTGTGCTAGTAGGGCTTTTGTTCTGACCACTTCCTAACTGGTTTATGTGTGGAGTGATTTTGTTACTCCTGTGATTTGAATCGTTTTCTGATTTGTGTTATTTCTTTTTTTTTTTTTTTTTTTTGAGACGGAGTCTCACTCTGTCGCCCAGGCTGAAGTGCAGTGGCCAGATCTCAACTCACTACAAGCTCCCCCTCCCGGGTTTACGCCATTCTCCTGCCTCAGCCTCCCGAGTAGCTGGGACTACAGGCGCCCGCCACCTCGCCCGGCTAGTTTTTTGTATTTTTAGTAGAGATGGGGTTTCACTGTGTTAGCCAGAATGGTTTCAATCTCCTGACCTCGTGATCTGCCTGTCTCAGCCTCCCAAAGTGCTGGGATTACAGGCTTGAGCCACCGCGCCCGGCCAATTTGTGTTATTTCTACTACGTAATTCTTCTGTCTTGGAATAAGGAGAGTTTTAGGTATGTATTGTTTACATACACAGTGTGTAAAATTTTTAACCTGATGAGTCACTATGAAACAGATTCTAAGGGGCTGTTATCATTAGTCCAGATTTAGCTTTTCAGAGAGAATTTAATTTAGTGTGTGTGATTTAATGAACTAAGATTTACAGTAAATTTAGATGCTTTTATAATTGTCACTTTTGTTTCAGTGGAAAATGAATGTTAACAGAAGGCTAGCCAAAATGTCTGTATTTAAAAGATGTTTAGGAAAAGGCATATAAAACAAAACAGAATTGTCCAGTGTTGGGTCAGTGATCAAACAATGTAAACTTAAACACAAAACTAGATTCAAACATAGCTGGAAAGGATTTTAGAGGTCATATAGTTCAGTCCCTTCTTTCTGGTTAATCATGAGAAAAATGAGGTTCAAAGAGGTTAAATGACTTGCCCAAAGCCACGCAACTAGTTCCTGACAGAGCTGAAACTTGAACAGCAGTTTCTTACTGAAACTTGCCACTTCCTAATTAGTGGTTAAGGAGACACATTTTTACTTGGGTGGTGTTTTTTTGTTTTGTTTTTAGGTTTTACATTGAGAGGGGGGATTAATATTTATTGAATCTCTACTAGTTGTTAAGTACTTTAAAAAATATATTAGCTGGGCGCACATGCTTGTAGTTCCATCCCCTTAGGAAACTGAGGCTGGAGGTTCCCTTGAGCCCAGGAGTTCGAGTCCAACTTGGGCAACATAAAAACTTTGTCTCTAACAAATAGATATATATTTCTTCATATAATTCTTACATAGTCCTATGAAATAGTCATGTGCCACATAACAGCATTTTGGTCAGTGATGGACCGCACTGTTATATGATGGTAGTCCCGTAAGATAATACTGTATTTTTACTTCACCTTTTCTGTGTTAGATACAAATACTTACTGTGTTACAATTGCCTACAGTATCCAGTAAAGTTACATACTGTATAGTTTTCTAGCCTAGGAGCAAGAGGCTACAGCACTTAGACTATGCCATCTAGGTTTGTGTAAGTACATGCTGTGAGGTTCACACAGCAACAAAATTGCCTAACACTGCATATTAACAGCCCCACTTTACAGATTAGGAAACAGAGTGCAAGAAGGTTAATACCTCGCCCAAGGTCATGTGGTTAATATTAAAGCTGGCATTTGAGCCTTTCTGACCTGTTCCTGCTATGATTCCCACTGTGACTCCTAGTGATGGTAATTCTGATCTTTTCAGGGGTATGGGCAGTGGTGGTAGTTATCTTTGAAATATATCTTTTTCAGACTTCTCACTCTGTAAAATGTGTAATTAGACACAGATATGTGTAGAGGGGCCTTTCTCAGAAGACCCATAGCTCTTAGCAGTTGCTTGGCTAATCTTCATACCATCTCTGCAAGATAAACAGTGTTTTCTGGTTGGGTAGTTGAGGCCCAGATAAGCTCAGGGACTCACTCAGTGCCTTATCACAAACCCACATGGCCCAGCCCCCAGTTCCGTTCTTCGTCCTGTCTAGCATAGATTTCACCACTTTTGTTCTTTCCTGTCTTACACCAAGATTGTTTAAGTACTTCCCAAAAATAATGAGCCACGTGTGGGTGTGTTCGTTCTCCAGAATGAATCACTGTGAAAGAGGTTGTGAACTAAGGAAAGGAGCATAAGTATCTGGAAGCAGAGGCTCCTGACTGTTCAGTCCCTCTAATTGGTGGGCTGTGGAGTGAGTGCTTTTCTAAAAGGCAACTGTGGGTTTGGGCTTGTGTCTCACTGTGCTCAGAATAGTCCTCTCTTGAAGTTACTTTTCCCTTCTTGCTTCCCAAAATAGAACCAATGTTGTTCTCTTTGTTGGACACCACAACACAAATATTGAGAGGTATGCTTTCCATAGGGAACCCCTCTTAAAGTGCCTGAATGTCCCCACTGCCACAAAGGGGAATGGGAGTTAGCTTTCTTGAGTTAAGATTCCAGCGTGAGTAAAAGAGGTTTGGATCAAGTATTCTGAGAGTTTCAGAAGTAAATGTAAAAGCAGAAAGAATAAGAGAGGGAGCAAACAAAGGTATTTGGAAGAGAAAATGAAGAGATTCCTTAGTCTTTTTTGTGTCTAAACGGGTTAGAATAAAAATTCAGGAGAAATTTACTTTTAAAAATCCCTTTTATGATTTGGATCCTAGTCTAATGGGCACCTACTTTAAATGTTCTGACTTTAAGAAATACCACTACCCAAACTCTTAAGCAAGAGGCTGCGTGTTTTGGAATTTCTCCCAGAAGAAAGGGATCTGATGAAACGTGAAAAAATACAACAGGCCATAAGTGAAGATCTGCACTGTCTACACTGTCTGCACTGTCTGTCCACCTGCCAGGACTGCCTCCTTGGTTTCCTTGGGTGGGACTAGCAAGGAATCGGCTCATTTATAGAAAGCCTGAGGAAGGAGGGGTTGGGCACTGAGATATTTAGAATCTGTCTTTGGATTTGAAAAGCCAAGAGATGACTTTCAGAATATTGGAGGAAGAGACGAAGATAGCCTAAATCGGTGAGTTATGACAGGGTAGCTTTTCATGGGACTGCCCATAAGTGTCTCATCTCCAGGGGACACAGTGTGAATGCATTGCCACTTGTTATCCAGATAGTATTGACTGAGTGTGTGATCTGGGACTCGCTTGGGCCCCCACCACGTCCACCCCTCAATGTGTGAGTGCCTCCTTCAGCACTTCCCAGCCCCGACCTCAGTGTTCTAGTGGGCAAAGCAACACTCCTGCCCATGCCAAGAGGTCAGAGCTAGGTTAGTCTCATGGGAGACAGTGTTGGGGAGAACCAACTGCTGCTGTCTGTGCTATTCTTGTTAGTTGAATAAATAAAGGATTTCAGATTCCAGGGCTGCTAAAGAGGCTTTCAGAGGCGCCAAATTCATTTGCAGTGATTTCCTATCAAATGGGACACACTTATGTGTGATACTTAACCAGCAAAACTCAATCCCAGAGGTGATTGTGTACACTGCCTGTTTGAAAAAAATTGTGTGTGCACACACTCGTATACATGAACGCGTGTGCATGCTACCCAGGGGCCTTTCAGGATGGGTTAAATGTATTGAGCACTTTTAATGCATTATCTCACTTAGTTGTCACAATACCTTCACAAGGGAAGCACTCAAGTTCTCTCTTTAGAGGATATCCTTTGTGCCCCTCGTGAATGAGAGGGGCACCTGACTTGGACTACTAAAGGCAGGAGGGCGATAATGGAGTGGTCAGGGAAAGCTTTTCAAAAGAAGTGACATTTGAGTTGAATTTTGAAGGATATGTAAGAATTAGGCAGGAAAAAAGCATTGCAGCAAAAGAATGTGTGAGAGCATGCATGCTGCAGGAAGCCGTGGGCGTGCTTGGTTCCTGCTGGGGGAGATAGGGCTGGTGATAGCTCCAGGAACCCTAGGTGGCTCTGCATGAAGTGGGGGGCAGCCCCACATTCTCCAAAAGGAAGATGCTTTCCTCTTGTCAGGCATCTCAATTTGAAGAAAAGGTAATTCCTCTGTCTCTCACAGGCATAAAGTAGAGCACTTAGAGGATAATAGTGGAGCCTCAAAAGCTCAATAAACAGGTGAAGTTGTGCTCAGTTAAGGATATCTGTTTGGCCCCATCTCTATAAAAACTGTTTTGGAACATCAAGTATGCTAAGGGGTTATATTCTAAGTTTGGAAAAGGACCTGCAAAGGATCTCACCATTGGTGTCAATGTCTGCTCCCCAATTTCCTGCAGCTCTGCTGTGTGCGTGCACCAGCTGCCTCCAGGCCAACTACACGTGTGAGACAGATGGGGCCTGCATGGTTTCCATTTTCAATCTGGATGGGATGGAGCACCATGTGCGCACCTGCATCCCCAAAGTGGAGCTGGTCCCTGCCGGGAAGCCCTTTTACTGCCTGAGCTCAGAGGACCTGCGCAACACCCACTGCTGCTACACTGACTTCTGCAACAGGATCGACTTGAGGGTGCCCAGTGGTGAGTGCATGCCCCTGTTGGACTAGTGGCTCAGCTTGGAGGTAGGGCACCCCGTCGCTTCATTTTTTTCTACTCTTGCCCACTCGCTTGGTTTGACGATAAAGATGCCTTTTGGATGCTCCCCAAGGTGACAAAGGCTGGGGTTTCTCAGGAGTTGCTTTTGTAGATTAGAGGGGGAGGAAGCAGATTTTCAAGTTAGTCCCAGAGGTGCCAGCAGTGTTTTGAGTAGTGGCTGAGCAGCCATAGGCAGTGGTGAGGAATGGAAGAACCAGGCAGGGATCCCCGCGGGAGGATGTGGGACTGATCCGGAAAGAGATGGCCCCAGAGCTGAGCAAAGGTGACTCCTCAAGGGAGGATGATGGTCAGATGTGAGAAGGGACCAGAATAGAAAAAGGCCAGTAACCAAAGCTGAGAAGCACCACATACCCCCCTTTTGCAAGTCTTCCATTCAGGAGAAGGAGAGAAACTAGAGTGGAGCTTAGAGGAGCTCCACTGTCAAATGGGACACACTTATGTGTGATACTTAACCAGCAAAACTCAATCCCAGAGGTGCTGGGAAGTTAAAGAGCAGAAACAGGCATCTGTGTAGGGGCCTGAGTCAGGGATAGTATCATGAAATGCATGAGATTACAAAGTGGGTTGTGGGTTTGACTGGAAAGAGGTGCCTTAACTAAAGAAGTTGGGTATTTGAGAGCATCTAGGCAGACAGACTAGCCCAGGAAGATCAGAGAGATCAAGGGAGCCTGAACATGTCGACAGGGAAAGGGTTCTTTTTCACTCTTCACTTTGAGGGAGGTGTTTTTACTCTTCCCCTTGTTTTTACTTCTCATTGTTTCCCTCTCCTCTCTCACTTGACCCAGGTCACCTCAAGGAGCCTGAGCACCCGTCCATGTGGGGCCCGGTGGAGCTGGTAGGCATCATCGCCGGCCCGGTGTTCCTCCTGTTCCTCATCATCATCATTGTTTTCCTTGTCATTAACTATCATCAGCGTGTCTACCACAACCGCCAGAGACTGGACATGGAAGATCCCTCATGTGAGATGTGTCTCTCCAAAGACAAGACACTCCAGGATCTTGTCTACGATCTCTCCACCTCAGGGTCTGGCTCAGGTACTGAGTTCTCCAGGGCATCGTGTCTGTGGTTGACTTTAATCAGTTTCCCAGGATAGCGTGCTTGTAGAGAAGGCTGGGGGCGCTGCGTTTGTTTCTGCCAGCATTGAGTCGTTCGGTTTCCTAGTTCCCCTTCCTTTGGAGTCGACGTGTAATAAGATAAGATAATGGGTTCACAGAAAATCTCTCATTCCCTGGGATTCCCAAGTTCTAGTACACAATTATCCACTACAGAAGTTCTGCCTCTCTAAGCTTTGCAACTGTACGTACATCTATTAAAACTTAGCTGGTTCCACCTGAGCAGTGGAGTGCTCAATTTCGGGGCTCCTTTTGAGAAACAGCAGTGTGCGAGATTCCTGTGAGGTGGTGACAGCTAATCATTGATCTCTGAGCAACCACAAGGGAGTTTAAGGACGTCCAGTAAAGCTTAGAGTTGGAATTTGGTGAATCATTGACTTGTACCAGTTGCCCAAGGGTTTTTGGTGGGGGTGAAAATAAAGGCAATGTGGGCCTCCAGCATAGCATCAGCACTATTTCCTGTACTGCCTTTTGTTGACCAAGTCTTTCTCAGATGAGGGAAATGAACCAAATACTAGACCTTGGCATAAGACGAGAATTTAGGATAAAAGGGCTTGTTGTTTAGGTCTCAGGGTATATAGCTCAGCTAGCTATTAAATGTGAACATGAATGCAGAAGAATTTTTTTACTTACTTACTTATTTAGAAACAGCGTCTTGCTCTGTTTCCCAGGCAGCAGTGCAGTGGCACAGTCTCCGCTAACTGAAACCTCTGCCTGCCAGGTTCAAGTGATTCTCCTGCCTCAGCCTCCTGAGTAGCTGGGATTACAGGCATGCACCACTACACCAGCTAATTTCTGTATTTTTAGTAGAGACAAGGTTTCGCCACGTCGGCCAGGCTGGTCATGTGTTCTTGACCTCAAGTGATCCACCTGCTTCGCAAATAATTTTTTTAATGAAGATAAACCATTATTTTTGTGACAGTGGTATTGCGTTCCTTTTTTTTATTTTTTATTTTTTATTTTTTAGATAATGGTCTCACTCTGTTGTTGCCCAGGCTGCAGTGCCGTGGTGCAATCACAGCTCACTGCAGCCTCAACCTCCTGGGCTCAAGAGATCCTCCACCTTAGTCTCCTGAGTAGCTGAGATGTCAGGCATGTGCCACCAAGCCTGGCAATTTTTTTTTTTTTTCATTTTTGTGGACGGTCTCACTTTGTTGCCCAGGTTAGTCTCAAATTCTTGACTTCAAGTCCGTTCTTATAAAAGAAAAAACATCCACAAACATCACTGTTGCCATTCTAGCTAAAACACAGAGGATCTTATTTGTGAGAACTTTTGCATGTTTTTATATATGTTTCCTTGACGTGGGACAAGACTGTTGTTCTATGGGAAAATTATGCCGTCAGTCATGCCCAGACATTCTGCTTGACACGGGAGTACTTTGAGCTGTGACATCTCCTGAATTTCAGTGGCTTTGCTTTTATTAAGCTCTGCAGTAGAGAGCACCAAAATGATGGATGTATTTAAAAGCTGCATATTTTTAGAAACAGTAAAAATCTAGGGCTCGTTCCTTGTTGAAAGAGGTAGGGCAGTGGTTAGAACCTCCTGGCTGACTGTGGGAATTGATTTGCTGCTAGAGGAGGGTAGATTGGGTTTTCCAAAGTATTTTTAAGACCCAGACCAGCTGAAACAAGTGAAGGGCCATGGTAGTTGTTTAGTCATCTGTAGCAAAATAACTATTTCCCTCTGAGTGGTTTAGTATATTCTTCATTCAGAATATGCAGAACTTCCAAGGTGTTAGGTTTCTAATGATGTGGTTTTTAAAGTAGTAAGTCCATGCTGCTCATATGACTTTCAATTCATTTAAATAAGTATATACTGAATACCTTCTGGGTGATATAGTTTTAGACAGATTAGAAAGAGGCTGACCCGGCTGGGCGCAGTGGCTCACACCTGTAATCCCAACACTTTGGGATGCCGAGGCAGGCGGATCACGAGGTCAGGAGATCCAGACCATCCTGGCTAACACGGTGAAACCCCATCTCTACTAAAAATACAAAAAATTAGCCGGGCATGGTGATGGGCGCCTCTAGTCCCAGCTACTTGGGAGGCTGAGGAGAATGGTGTGAACCTGGGAGGTGGAGCTTGCAGTGAGCCGAGATCACGCCACTACACTCCAGCCTGGGCGACAGAGCGAGACTCTGTCTCAGAAAAAAAAAAGCCTGACTCCAGGATTGGATCAGAGAGACAGGAATTGTTGGGAACCCGAGTCTCACAGAGGAGGGCACATTTAAAGGTGTCTTGAGGCTGGGCAGCCACACCTAAAATCCCAGCACTTTGGGAGGCCAGGGTGGGCAGATCACATGAGGTCAAAAGTTCGAGACCAGCCTGACTAACATGGTGAAACCTCGTCTCTACTAAATACAAAATATTAACCGGGTGTGGTGGTGCATGCCTATAATTCCAGCTACTCGGGAAACTGGGGAAGGAGAATTGCTTGAACCCGGGGGGCAGAGGCTTCAGTGAGCCCAGATCATGCCATTGCACTCCAGCCTGGGCAACAAGAGCAAAGCTCCGTCTTAAAAAAAAAAAAAGGCTGGTCACGGTGACTCACACCTGTAATCCCAGCACTTTGGGAGGCCAAGGTGGGTAGATCACCTCAGGTCAGGAGTTCGAGACCGGCCTGAGCAACATGATGAAGCCCCCCATCTCTACTAAAAATACAAAAATTAGCTGGGTGTGGCGGCGGGCGCCTGTGATCCCAGCTACTTGGAAGGCTGAGGCAGGAGAATTGCATGAACCTAGGAGGTGGAGGTTGCAGTGAGCCGAAATCATACCATTGCATTCCAGCCTGAGTGACAGAGCGCGACTCCATCTCAAAAAAAATAAAATAAAAAAGGAGTCTTAAAGAATGTGTTGGAATTTTTAAGAGAGGCAAGAGGGCAAAGAACATTCCAGGCCAATGAAAATAGCTTCAGTAAAAAGACAAAGACATGAAGGTCCACTGTATGTTTAAAGAACCTTTATGATAAGGAGACCAGCATGATGTGCTTGTGCTAGGGAAGCAGGGGGAAGTCAGGCTGGCCCTGGTGTAGAGGACCTTGAGGGCTGACCTTTATCTTATAGGTAAGGGGCTTCTACTGAAAGTTTCCGTGTGGGAAACGAATGTTCATTTTTTCGTTTGGAAGGAATGCTGGCAGTGGTGTGGAGGATGAATTCATTCACTACCAGCCTTCTTTTGGGAAGGGTGGGGTGAGGCGGGGTGTGTGTGGGTGCACAGGGCAAGAGCAGGCTGAGATGGGAGGCAGAAGACCTGTTGGAAGTCTTTTAGAGAAGGTCCAAAAGTAGGACAGGCGGACAGAGATGGAGAGGCGGGGGCTAATTTGAGAAACATTTTGGTGGTTCTATACTGTTGTCATTAAAAGCATAGATTATAGAGTCAGACAGTCCTAGATTTTAAGCCCTGCTTTGCCACTTAACTGCTTGTATGAATTTGAATATTACGTAACCTCCTGTATGAGCCTTAGTTTTCTTGTTTATAAAATGGGGATGATAACAGTGCCTTACCTTCCAGGTGGTTTGGGGAAGTGAGATAATTTATGTAAAGCCCTTAGCATGGAGCCTAATGCATAGTAAGCATGCAGTAAATGGTAGTTCCCATCTACCAGACCTAGGGATTAATAATGTATTTATTAATTTGATTGGGAGTGGGAGTAAGAGAGTTAAGAGTCAGTTGTGATGGTAAGGGTGATTAGATACATACAGATACATTGAATGAGTCAAATGAAGCAATGTTGAGTTTTATAAAGACAGTAAAATTAATCTTAGACTAAACGTAGGTAGTCCTCCATTCTACCTCTGGAGTTGTGCTTGGGAGCAGAGCTTTGCTCTCTTTGGAGGTGGGAACCCATGGGCCTCACAGCACTGCCCTCTAGTGGCTAATAAGCAGAACAGCCAGAAGGTGGCCCCCAGCACATGAGCCTCCCCTCTCATGTTCTCTGCCCTCTTTCCTTCCTCCACCAAAATAAAGCAGATGTGGGTGGATCGGCCCACAGGTGGCTGGCTGAAGAGTCGGTAAATCTGGTCAAACATTTACGTTCAAATCTATCATCCATGCTTACTGAGAGGAGAAATTGCGTAGATAAGGAGTAATCATACACGTTTCCCATTTGTGTTCACTCTTTGCCCCTCTCTGCCTCGCTCAGCCCTCTGGTAGATTACCTAGAAACGTGCAGGAGCAGCAGCAGCTCTCCATGGTTAATGCACCAGTGTAGGATGAAGACACCATGTTAAGGGTCTTTCCATTGTGCCAATTAGTGTGGGAGTTGGAAAATTTGTCAGATTTGCAGTGTCAGGTTTCTTCCCATTCTTTGGTCCACAGGGTTACCTCTCTTTGTCCAGCGCACAGTGGCCCGAACCATCGTTTTACAAGAGATTATTGGCAAGGGTCGGTTTGGGGAAGTATGGCGCGGCCGCTGGAGGGGTGGTGATGTGGCTGTGAAAATATTCTCTTCTCGTGAAGAACGGTCTTGGTTCCGGGAAGCAGAGATATACCAGACGGTCATGCTGCGCCATGAAAACATCCTTGGATTTATTGCCGCTGACAACAAAGGTAAGGGCTGGGCTTGGATACAGCATTCCCAGATGGAGGATGCCAGAGAAAGTGCATAGCTATGGGATGCACAGCTCTGTTTGCCTTCATCATTGTAACCCATAGAAAGAGAACTTGAATAAGGTCAAGGTTTCCACACTTTTCTTAAGGTGTGGAGCCTTTTATTCCATGAAAAGCTTATACAGAAATCCAGGTTATCAAACAAATAAACAAGGAGTTCTTACTCAGATAAACAAGATACATCCCCTCGCCCTATCTGCTTAATTTCTCTTTCTCCACTCTCCCAAACCCACGTCCAGTGTAGTTCCTGCAGGGAGTTCCGTAAGTTTATTTTGAAAATCACTGTGATGGGCTGGGCACGGTGGTTCACGCATGTAATCCCAGCACTGTGGGAGGCCGAGGCAGGCAGATCTCTTGAGGTCAGGAGTTCGTGACCAGCCTGGCCAACGTGTTGAAACCCCATCTCTACTAAAAATACAAAAATGAGCTGGGCGTGGTGACACGCACCTGTAATCCCAGCTACTCAGGAGGCTGAGGCAGGCCAATTGCTTGAACCCGGGAGGCAGAGGTTGCAGTGAGCTGAGGTTGCGCCACTGCACTCCAGCCTGCGTGACAGAGCGAGACTCTGTCTCAAAAAAAGAAGGAAAAAAGAAAGAAAATCACTAGGATGAGGAATTGTGGCCTCAACCCTGGCAGGGAAGGATAACGACAGAAAAGCCTGTAGTCCACAAAGTGTCACCTAGTGGCCTTCAGACTCTGCTCTTGGTCAGTCCTGTCCCTGAGGATTCTTCTTTCCTTCTTCCTCTCCTTTTTATTGCTTTAGTTTTTGAGTCTCTTATGTGCCAGGCACCTCCCTATGTTTGAGGACATCATTAGCAAAGCACGACGAGTAAGGGTGATTAGAGGAGGTAAACATGAGTTGTTCTGTTGAGCACAAATTGGGGCTGACTCACACCTGAGCCCGATGGAGACAAAGGTGGCAAGAGTTCAGGAAGGAAAACCTTCCTTGCAGGGAAGGGCACTGCAGACCTGTGCAAAGGTGAGGTGTTTGGGGCCCTGCAAGTAACTTGGATGGCTGTGGGTGGAGAGACAGGCAGAGGCCAGATTGTGAGGGGCCTTTTTGAGAGGATTGTATTCCATTCTGAAGATAGTGGGTAGTAATTACAATTTCTTTCATTAATTCTATAACATTTATTGATTGCTGTGGGCCAGACCTCTGCTGGCTGCTTGGACCATCACACATAAGAGCAAGACACAGTCCCTCCCCTCACAGAGCTCCCAGGAAGAAGGGGAAGTGGCACCCGGAGTGTAGAGAGGACGCCATGAGTGGCTGGTTCGCATTGTGGAAGAGTCTGTCTAGCAGTTGTGACATGGCTTGCTCCTGTGGCACAGTGCAATTTAGAAGTTAGTGTCTAAAACGCTATCACCTTTTGGTAAAGTTTAAATCTTACATGTTTTAAAAGGATCAAATCATGTCTTCTCTTCACACGTATTGGGAGGGTGCTCAGGACTTTGGGACTGGTTAGAGTGCAAGAAGCAGTGTGTTGGGTGGGCCCCTTGTTTGTGATAAGAGAAGCCAAGATGTGTGCGTTTCCAGGATCCATTCCCTTTATTGATTCTGGCAGCTTGTGTGGGTAGGGATCTGGCTTTCAAAACCCACATTAAGGCCAGGGAAGGGGAACAATCGGACTCCCTCGTTCTTGCCTTTTTAACATGGTGTGTATATAGTATGGTGCCCTGGAATCAGTGCCAGCCTGGAATTTTGGAGATTTCAACTCAATTTCCAATCTTCCTATTGACAGTGGTGTGGCTTAATTCGATTCCTGGCTTTGGTGTTTTCTTTTTCTCCCTCCTCCTGCTCTCCTCCTCCTTGCTGTCCCTAGTATAAAAGAGAAAATAAAGTGTATGCACTCTACCTTCCATTGCTCCTCTGAAGGATGAGATGCCTCTCTGGGAATACTTGGAAGTGGGCTGTTCATTCACTGAAAAGCATTTTTTGGCCTGGAATCCAGTAATGCATAAAGGAGATCTTTGCTACTCACAGAAATACCATAGCCTGGTAAGAACAACAGACTGAAAAGAAACATTACAGATGAGACATGTGCTGTGTTTGGTCTGTGTTCAGAGGATTGCCGGGACACAGGAGGCCCTCCAAGGCTTTCCTGCTTGGTGGTGGTGGATCCAGCTCATTGTGGTTCTCCTGTGCCCATGAGCAAGTCTTGGTCAGGATCAAAGCAGTGCTGCAGACAAAGCTGGTGATAGCTGTTACTTTCCCTAGGCATATGCCTCCTCTTTCCTGAGTATTTCATATTTCAAATTTGACATAATATTCATAATCTTACAGCTCACCTAAAAGAAATCAGGAGCCGTCCTAAGAAAGACATGGTGTTCCCCTGTCCTTACTGAGGTCCCAAACTGGTAGACCACTATAAATGAAAGGACGCTAAATGGGGCATTAGGGGGCGTGGGGGTGAGAAATGTGAATTCAGGAGTCTAACTGGATTTTGTATTGTACACACTCATCCTTACCAACTTTCACCGTTTTGCTGATAGTTACGCATTTTCTGGAACTCATGTGTGGTTCTCTGCAGATAATGGCACCTGGACACAGCTGTGGCTTGTTTCTGACTATCATGAGCACGGGTCCCTGTTTGATTATCTGAACCGGTACACAGTGACAATTGAGGGGATGATTAAGCTGGCCTTGTCTGCTGCTAGTGGGCTGGCACACCTGCACATGGAGATTGTGGGCACCCAAGGTGAGTGGACTAGCGCAGGAGCAGCAAAGTGACATAGGCATGAAAGGTCCGCACCATCCTGATTTAGTTCCTAGAATACCTTTTCACTGAGGAAGTTGGGGCTGGACCTCAGGAACTCTAGTTTAATTTAAAGGAAAAGAGGTTTGAGCTTCACTTAAGTGAGGTATCTACAGGGTGTTCCCTTCACCTCTGTCTTTAGAACTCCCTCAGGAACCCTATAATATCAATATTCAGCTACTTGTCAATCAATGGCTTGACGTAGTCATTTGTTATGAAGGAGTAATCATCTTAGAATCCCACAATAGACATGAGAAAAAGTGGAAGTAAAAAGATAAACCAGTGTACTGGGAACATGAGTTTAGTGATTTCCATGTTCATTGATGGGGACAGCTGGCTTAAAGGCCACTTGGTGGATTAGATGCTGGGCCTTACTAATCTGGGAAGGTTTTCCTGGAGGAAGAAGACCTGAAGCTCTGCTGCTTGTTGACTGTCATGTCAGCCCTTTGGGAGATCCTGGATCTTGTCCAATGGCAGGTGTGATCCCTGACGCCTGGTTGACCAGTGCCACAATAGAAAATCACCCATGAAAGTTGGGTCCTATTCCTATAGCCTGTGCAATGCCAGTTCTCATCATCGGGCCTGTTTCCTTCTGAGAACTAGGAGGCATTGTAGCAACTTGCCTTCAGTCCCTCAGCACTTCTATACCTGAGCATATTTGCTCAGGGAAGACGAGTAGTAGCAGTAAATATTAATACAAATATTAGCTAAATACACATGTCCTTTTGTGGTCTCAGCTACATGAATGCATTTAATCCTCACAACAGTCCCATGAAATAAGTACTGTCATTCTGATTTTATGGATGAGAAGACTGAGGTACAGAGGGGTAAAGTCACTTTTCCAGGGTCACTGGATTAGCAGGAGGCAAAGCCAGGACTCAAAACTATACAGTTTGGCTGGAAAGTCTATGCTTTTAACATTTATATCATCTCTCTGTAAAGATCCCTGCTTTTTTCTCTGCCAGGGAAGCCTGGAATTGCTCATCGAGACTTAAAGTCAAAGAACATTCTGGTGAAGAAAAATGGCATGTGTGCCATAGCAGACCTGGGCCTGGCTGTCCGTCACGATGCAGTCACTGACACCATCGACATTGCCCCAAATCAGAGGGTGGGGACCAAACGGTAGGAGAGCCTGGGCCTCTGCCCTTGCTAAGCAGCTTCTACTGAGTATCCCATGTGTGCCATTTCCCATATGCACAGGAGAAGGAGGTGTCGAAAAAGGAGGCGAGGACCTTGTTCTCAGCCCGCTGAAAGTTGAACATGCACTCCCCACATTGGAAAGTTACACCACTGCATCTAACAGATACAAGTACTGAGAGCACAGCTCCATGAACTGTATGCACATTGGTGTTGGTGGTGTTAAGGTCAGAGAGAAGGACAATCTGGAGCAGGATTTAGAAGGATAGCAGGCAACAGGTGTGGCTCGGGAAAGAGGGAAAACACTGCCATCTCCTGTGCAGAGAGCCGTGAAGGAGGCAGGGAGCATGTTGTGCTTAGGGACTGGAGAGCAGATTTGCCAAACTATAGCAGAGGTAACCTAGGATGGGCTTGCTTCCCACTTCATGCAGAAGTGAGGTAAGAAGTAAGGAGCTGTGATTGCAAATTGATTTCATGAGTTGGAAATGGGACCACCTTTTAATAGAGTGGAAGAAGTGGAAATCTGTTTGCTGAATCTAAATGAATTTCATTAAGATGATCCCCTGATTTATTGTGGGGGCTGGGGTGGCTGGAATCCTAGTAATTACTCATAATTACTACTCAGAGTCATTAAGGGTGCTGCTGACCACCTCTAGAATTAATTTTGACATATCTATAGTCAGGTAAGATAAGAAAAGTAGTTCAGAATGAAACTTAAGCTCAACCCATCACTGTGACTACATTCAATAAAGTGAAAGACTCTGGTATCAACCAAATATTATGTACTGTTACTGCCTCTGTGACCCACATTACAAGTAGTTCTGCCAAGAAGTCAGAACATGCTTCAAATAAACAAATCTTTTCTCTCTGTTTTTTTGAAATGGAGTTTCACTCTTGTTGCCCAAGCTGGAGTGCAGTGGCACAATTGCAGCCCACTGCAGCCTACACCTCCTGGGTCCAAGTGATTCTCCTGCCTCAGCCTCCCGAGTAGCTGGGATTACAGGTGCCCGCCACCACGCCTGGCTAATTTTTTGTATTTTTAATAGAGATGGGGTTTCACGATGTTGGCCAGGCTGGTCTCCAACTCCTGCCCTCAGGTGATCCACCCACCTCAGCCTCCCAAAGTGCTGGGTTTACAGGCATGAGCCACTGCACCTGGCCAAATAAACAAATCTTAATGGTTAAAAATAGAGATACACATCAGAGTAGCCTGGTATTGCCAAATCTGTGCTGAAGTGTTTAGAATCAAATCTAAAACATGGGAGTTTGCAATGAAGAGATGTGTACACTTCTTCTGCCCCAAGGGACTTTATCAGGATGATATTCTTCCACATTCAGAGGGCCCCTGAATCAATACTTTGATTTAAAGAGAGCAGTCATCATTTTCTGTGCGTGACCATGTTTGTTTTGCTATTGCAGATACATGGCCCCTGAAGTACTTGATGAAACCATTAATATGAAACACTTTGACTCCTTTAAATGTGCTGATATTTATGCCCTCGGGCTTGTATATTGGGAGATTGCTCGAAGATGCAATTCTGGAGGTACCTTTCTTTTTTGCCTTTGCTCCTACCTCCCATTCCAGGACGCTGGATCACCCAAAGCTGTTTTACTGCCCTCTTTCTTTTTACAACCTGTTGGATGCCTGTTGCCAGAGCCTGAATCATCGTTTAAGGTTGCCATCAAAGGTGTGGAACCTTGGAGGCAGCTGTGCTTAGGATGTGTTTATTATTCGGGGATCAGCTTGTTGAATAGTGTTGTGTGTTAGGGTAACCATTCTGAAGGCTCGTTTGGCTTTATAAACAAACAAACATTGTTGTATTAGTCTGTGGCAGGGAGTGCCCCAGGTGCAAATAGCACAGATTCATGCAGGGGTCTCTCACTTCAGGAGCAGTATGTTCTAATCATTGGCTCCCAGGCCCCATTCATGGGAAACCCTGCTGTTTCATTGTTAAAATAATAGTGCTAGTTTCTAAATTTGTAAAAGTGCATAGATTTTTCTTAAAGTGAGTTTTTTCTCCCATGGTTAAAAGTCGTTGGCATTTGCAACTTTTTATTCATGACAGAATCCAGTAAGAAATAGTATCAGATTTAGCAGAAACACTTTTTATTGTCAACTTAGTATATCAGTGTTTTATGATAATTTCCACATATTCTGCCACATGATCAAGTTCCAGGACCTCTAGAGCCCTACCTTCAGCCATTTATCTGTGATATAAGAGATTCCAGGGCAGTGAAAGTGGTTGGAAAAAAACTAGTAGTGCTCACTTCGCCAGCACATATACTAAAATTGGAATGATACAGAGAAGGTTAGCATGGCCCCTGCACAAGGATGATATGCAAATTCCTAAAGTGTTCCATATTTTTTAAAGACCTACTATTTGATAGCACCACAGGGTGACTATAGTCAATAATTTAATTGTACATTTTTAAATAACTGAAATAATATAATTGGATTGTTTGTAACACAAAGTGTAAATGCTTGAAGGGATGGATATCCCATTTTCCATTATATGATTATTATGCATTGCATGCCTGTATCAAAACATCTCATGTTATACCCCATAAGTATATACATCTGTGTACCCACAAAAATTAAAAAATCTAATCTAGAAAACATCTGGCAAGTCTTCCAGCAGAACTGTTTTGTATATTAATACCCTTTTCCAGCTTCCGTTTATGACATGTTTGGTAAAATCCAAATTATGGAAATAGTGCCCAGGTAGTATTCATGGAATTGGACCTCTTAAATTTTGATCAGTATATGCAGATAAAACAGACTAAGAGACCAGGCAACAGTGGCTCACGCTTGTAATCCCCAGCACTTTGGGAGGCCAAGGCGGGCAGATCATGAGGTCAAGAGATCGAGACCATCCTGGCCAACATGGTGAAACCCTGTCTGTACTAAAAATACAAAAATTAGCAGGGCATGGTGGCACACGCCTGTAGTCCCAGCTACTCAGGAGGCTGAGGCAGGAGAACTCTTAAACCCTGGAGGTGGAGGTTGCAGTCAGCCGAGATCGAGCCACTGCACTCCACCTTTGCAACAGAGCGAGACTCCATCTCAAAGAAAAAAAGAAAACAACAAATAAAACAGACTAAGAAAAATCTGGTCACACAGGTCTTAAACTGTTAATGTTTATTTCTTCTTATGACATCCAGAGATTGAGGCTAAATATATAATACTAACATTTATTCACCACTTGTTATGTATAAGCTCATTTAATCTTTACTACTACAAGTAAGTAATAAGTAGGTGCTATTATCATCGCTATTTTACAAATGAAGAAAATGAGTCACAGAGAAATTAGGAAATTTGTCCAAGGTCACATAACTATTTTAGTAACTCGGACTTAAGCCTGTAACTACCCCTTAGATAATTACCAAGTCCAATTCTTTATTTAAAAATATTTCCCAGGCTGGGCACTGTGTCACACCTGTAATCCCAGCACTTTGGGAGACCAAGGTGGGCTGATTGTCTGAGGCCAGGAGTTTGAGACCTGCTTGGGCTACATGGCGAAACTCTATCTCTACAAAAATAAAAAAATTAGCCAGACATAAAGGCCAGGCATAGTGGCTCACGCCTGTAATCCCAGCACTTTGGGAGACCAAGGTGGGCAGATCACCTGAGGTCAGGAATTCGAGGCCAGGCTGGCCAGTGTGGTGGAACCCCGTCTCTACTAAAAATACAAAAATTAGCCGGGTGTAGTGGCAGGCACCTGTAATCTCAGCTACTCAGGAGGCTGAGGCAAGAGAGACTCCATCTCTACTTAAAAAAAATCTTATTAGCTCAAGACAGCAGGTTTTGTTTGCTTGCTTGCTTGCTTTTCTTTTTCTGGAAAAGGGCTTGAGAAAAATTAATTGGCTTTTTATTTTTATTTTTTTGAGACAGGATCTCTCTTTGTCACCCAGGCTGTAGTGCTGTGGCGCAATCTTAGCTCACTGCAACCTCCACCTCCTGGGTTCAAGCCAGTCTCCTGCCTCAGTCTCCTGAGTCGCTGGGATTACAGGTGCCCACCACCACTCCCAGCTGATTTTTATATTTTTAGTAGAGATGGAGTTTCACTGTATTGGCCAGGCTGGTCTCGAACTCCTGACCTCAGGTGGTCCACCTGCCTTAGCCTCCCAAAGTGCTAGGTTTGTAGGCGTGAGCCACTGTGCCTGGCCTAAATTGGCTTTTTAAAATTATCTTTTTATTATGGAAAATCTTTTAAGTTTGTAGCTTTAAAAGATGAGGACTGGCCGGGCGCGGTGGCTCAAGCCTGTAATCCCAGCACTTTGGGAGGCCGAGACGGGCGGATCACGAGGTCAGGAGATCGAGACCATCCTGGCTAACACGGTGAAACCCCGTCTCTACTAAAAAAATACAAAAAACTAGCCGGGCGAGGTGGCGGGCGTCTGTAGTCCCAGCTACTCCGGAGGCTGAGGCAGGAGAATGGCGTAAACCCGGGAGGCGGAGCTTGCAGTGAGCTGAGATCCGGCCACTGCACTCCAGCCTGGGTGACAGAGCCAGACTCTGGCTCAAAAAAAAAAAAAAAAATGAGGACTTTAAAAAATGCAGTGCTATTACCACACTTTTAAAAAATGAACATTAGGCCAGGCGCAGTGGCTCATGCCTGTAATCCCAGCACTTTGGGAGGCCGAGGCGGGCAGATCACGAGGTCAGGAGATCGAGACCGTCCTGGCTAACACGGTGAAACCCCATCTCTACTAAAAATACAAAAAACTAGCCGGGCGTGGTGGCGGGCACCTGTAGTCCCAGCTACTCGGAGGCTGAGGCGGGAGAATGGCATGAACCTGGGAGGCAGAGCTTGCAGTGAGCCGAGATCTCGCCACAGCCAGACTCCGTCTCAAAAAAAAAAAAAAAAAAAGAACGTTAGGGGCCAGGTGCCATGGCTCACTCCTGTAATCCCAGCACTTTGGGAGGCTGAAGTGGGCAGATCACCTGAGGTCAGGAGTTCAAGACCAGCCTGGCTGATATGGTGAAACCCCATCTCTACTAAAAATACAAAAATTAACCGGGCGTGGTGGTGGGCACCTGTAATCCCAGCTACTCAGAGGCTGAGGTAGAAGAATCGCTTGAACCTGGGAGGTGGAAGTTGCATTTAGCTGAGATCGTGCCACTGCACTCCAGCCTGGGTGATGAGTGAAACACTCAAAAAAAAAAAAAAAATTCTTTTTTTTTTTTTTGAGACAAGAGTCTTACTCTGTCATCCAGACTGGAGTGCAGTGGCACGATCTCAGCTCACTGTAGCCTCCACCTCTCCAGGCTCAGGTGAACCTGCCACTCCAGTCTCCCGAGTAGCCTGGGACTACAGGTGCACCACTCTTCCCTGCTAATTTTTGTATTTTTTGTGGCGACAGGGTTTTGCCGTGTTGCCCAGGCTGGTCTTGAACTCCTGTGTTCAAGCATTCCTTCCACCTCGGCCTCCAAGAGTGCTAGGATTACAGGCGTGAGCCGTTGTGCCTGGCAAACATTAATATCACTTAACATCTAGTCAGTGTTGAGATTTCCCCCGTCTCCTAATTTTTTTAAAGCAGTTTGTTCAAATCAGGGTTCCAGTAAGTTTTATCCCCTGCAGTTGATGAATACAGCTCTCACATCTTTTCTTGTATACATGT
This sequence comes from Trachypithecus francoisi, assembly GCF_009764315.1. Classification (NCBI taxonomy): domain Eukaryota; kingdom Metazoa; phylum Chordata; class Mammalia; order Primates; family Cercopithecidae; genus Trachypithecus; species Trachypithecus francoisi. Next base: position 82,350,026 of record NW_022681456.1, on the reverse strand, counting down.
TCCCCCTCATTTTTTCTTCCCACTCTGTTTTTTTTGGAGAATCCAGGTCATTTGTCCTGTAGAGTTTCCCAGGCTAGATTTTGCAGATTGCCTAGGTAGAATTCACATATTCTACTCTTCCTGGTATTTCCTATGAATTGGTAGGTAGTTCTGGCAGCTAGAATCATTTCTGGGGGTTCGGGGACACAGGGTTCCCTCTGTCCTTCCGTCCGTGACAAGTTGCGTAGTGTTGGTTCTCTATTTTTGTGGTGTTAACATGCCATGGTGATATTGTCCAAAACTAAGAGAATGATTACTTCCCCTGCATATCTATTTGGTTCCCATGATATATAGTTGGAATAGGAGAGGCAGAAAAAAAACTTGATTCTTTCCACTTATTTACCATTTTTCAAAATGATGAGGTGGTTCTTAGCCTCCCACAGAGGTGACTGAGGTTTCCTTTTTTAGACTTTAAACATGTTTGTTCCATTGAAGTTATTCATCTTATTGTCACTTAAAGGTCCCCATCTTTGGCCAGTTGGGAGCTTATCAAATTGGTGCCTTTTGTTGTGACCCCAGTAGTCTTTGATAGATTCCTTGCTTTGGCTATGAAAGAGATGTTCCTGGCTACTCTTGTGTATTTCTTTTTGTTGTGTTGTTTTGTTTTGTTTTATTTTGTTTTGTTTTGTTTTGTTTTGTTTTGTTTGTGACAGAGTCTTGCACTGTTGCCCAGGCTGGAGTGCAATGGCACGATCTCTGCTTACTGCAACCTCTGCCTCCAGGGTTCAAGCGATTCTCCTGCCTCAGCCTCCTTAGTAGCTGGGACTACAGGTGTTCGCCACCATGCTTGGTTAATTTTTGTATTTTTAGTAGAGACGGGATTTTACCGTGTTGGCGAGGCTGGTTTCAAACTCCTGACCTCAGGTGATCCGCTTGCCTCAGCCTCCCAAAGTGCTGGGATTATAGGCATGAGCCACCACGCCCGGCCCCTCTTGTGTATTTATTTTTCCATACTTAGAATTAACTGACTTTTCTAAGGAACCTTAGGGGATAGTGGTATTTACAGAGCACAATGTAGGTTTTGTCACTGGCTTCTGAGTAATCTCTTCCTGCTCTTGATAACTCAGGTAGATATTTTCTTTTCTCCCAGGAGTCCATGAAGAATATCAGCTGCCATATTACGACTTAGTGCCCTCTGACCCTTCCATTGAGGAAATGCGAAAGGTCGTATGTGATCAGAAGCTGCGTCCCAACATCCCCAACTGGTGGCAGAGTTATGAGGTAAGCAGCTGGCCTCCTGTGGCTTTCCCATCAGCCTGATTTCTCCACCTTAGAAAAGGATTTCTTGACAATGGGGTCAGGCTCCAGAGGGGCCCCCTGAGAGTGTCAGTTATTATTTACTATTAGGTGCTACTATACATATACCAAGCCCTTTGGAGCTACAGTCTCTTTCCCTGGACCCTGTAGGGTGCCATTTGGAGTTCACAGCCTAGTAGAAGAAAAGGCTTTGGGCCTCGTGTGGTGGCATAGGCCTGTAATCCTAGCACTTTGAGAGGCTGAGGCAGGAAGATAGCTTGAGCTCAGGAGTTCGAGACAAACCTAGGCAGTATGGGGAGACCCCATCCCTATAAGAAATAAAAAATTAGGCTTGGTGGCACACCACCTGTAGTCCCAGGTACTTGGGAAGCTGAGGTGGGAGGATTGCTTGAGCCCAGGAGGTCGAGGCTGCAGTGAGCCATGATTGGGCCACTGCATTTCAGCCTGGGCAACAGAGCAAGACCCTGTCTCATAAAAGAAAACGGAAAAGGCTTTGTCCCCAAGACACAGATGAGGGAGGTGGTCAACAAGTGAGTTGTTAGCTAATTCTAAGTATGGAAAAATAAATACACAACTGAACCCAGAGCTGTTAGACACCAAGCTGGGAAAGGCAGTGCTGGAGCCCTAGCTGAGCTGAGCTTCATGGAAGAGTGAGGAGGAGGTGTCCATAAGAGAAGCCCGGAGACCAGACAGAGGAGGAGGAAGACATGCCTGTGAGGAAAGTGGTCTTTCCAGAAACTCAGAAGGGAGCAGTTTGACAGGGTTGGGATTGGGATGGAGAATGTGAATTTGGGAGAGATGGCAGATGAAATCCAGGGTGTGGGGGAAACAACATTTGATGGGAATAATTGGTATGAGGACATGTTTGTGACATACGTCCTAATAAACGTGGAATTCTAGGGTCTTAAGAGTGTTCAGGGGAACAGGCTTGCAAACTAGCTGAGTGCTCATGGACCTCCTTTTCATTTGTGGCTCTGCATTTCCTTTTATTTTTTTCCCAACTTTATTGAGGTGTGATTGACAAATGAAATTGTAACAAAGGTGCTGAATTGATACATGTATGTATTGTGACACGATTACCACACTCAAGTTAGTGAGCACATCTGTCACCTCACATCGTTGCCTGTGTATGTAGTGAGAGCAGTTGAGACCTACTGTTAGCACATTTCAGGTGTACAGTATTGTTGACTCTAGTCACCTTGCTGTCCATTAGAGCCCCAGAACTTACCTGGTGAAGTAGAGGTTGGCCCTGCCTTTAAAGGGTCTAACCACTAGAGGGCATTTCTGCATTTCAGAACAGAATGGCATCTTAGCTGATGCATTCGTGTTGCATCCTAGAGCAGCATTTCTCACCGCACTGCTTGGAAGCTTCAGGGCAGGGTTTGCTTCAGAGGGCAGGTGAGACCAGAAGGGCTGGCCTTTAGCTGCAGCGCTTGCCTTTCCCTTGTGCAAGCTGTCCCTTAAAAAGGAAGAGCCGCCGGGTGCGGTGGCTCATGCCTGTAATCCCAGCACTTTGGGAGGCCGAGGCGGGCGGATCACAAGGTCAAGAGAGCGAGACCATCCAGGTCAACCAACATGGTGAAACCCCGTCTGTACTAAAAATACAAAAATTAGCTGGATGTGGTGGCCCATGCCTGTAGTCCCAGCTACTGGGGAGACTGAGGCAGGAGAATCGCTTGAACCCGGGAGGCGGAGGTTGCAGTGAGCCAAAATCGCACCCCTGCACTCCAGCCCAGGCGACAGAGCGAGACTCCTCCTCAAAAAAGAAAAAAAAGAAGAGCCAAGGAGACAAGGGAGCCTTGCAGAGCATTTCCCTAAGGTCAGCCGGTGGATCTGCCAGACTGCACTGAGCGGGAGGTGGCAGGGAAATGAATGAGAGCCTAGGGACCAGAAAGGCTTCTCCAGGGCATGGCCAAGCTGATGGCTCCTGGGTCTTTCTGCACAGGCGCTGCGGGTGATGGGGAAGATGATGCGAGAGTGTTGGTATGCCAACGGCGCCGCCCGCCTGACGGCCCTGCGCATCAAGAAGACACTCTCCCAGCTCAGCGTGCAGGAAGACGTGAAGATCTAACTGCTCCCTCTCTTCACACGGAGCTCCTGGCAGCGAGAACTACGTACAGCTGCCGCGTCGAGCGTACGATGGAGGCCTACCTCTCGTTTCTGCCCAGCCCTCTGTGGCCAGGAGCCCTGGCCCGCAAGAGGGACAGAGCCCGGGAGACTCGCTCACTCCCATGTTGGGTTTGAGACAGACACCTTTTCTATTTACCTCCTAATGGCATGGAGACTCTTGAGAGCGAATTGTGTGGAGAACTCAATGCCACAACTCGAACTGGTTGTAGTGGGAAGTCCCGCAAAACCCGGTGCATCTGGCACATGGCCAGGAGCAGTGACGGGGCCTGAGAGGGGCCGGAGGAGCCGAGGTGTTGCCAGTGCTAAACTGCACTGAGGGTTTCCTTCAGGGATTAGCCCACAGCACACCAAGGTGGCCCGGAAGAACCAGAAGTGCAGCCCCTCTCACAGGCAGCTCTGAGCCGCGCGTTCCTCTCCTCCCTGGGATGGATGCTGGGGGGGACTGCCAGTGGAGACGGAATCTGCCGCTTGTCTGTCCAGCCGTGTGTGCATGTGCCGAGGTGCGTCCCCCGTTGTGCCTGGTTCGTGCCATGCCCTTACACGTGCGCGTGAGTGTGTGTGTGTGTCTGTAGGTGCGCACTTACCTGCTTGAGCTTTCTGTGCATGTGCAGGTCAGGGGTGTGGTCGTCATGCTGTCAGTGCGTGCTGGTGCCTCTTTTCAGTAGTGAGCAGCATCTAGTTTCCCTGGTGCCCTTCCCTGGAGGTCTCTCCCTCCCGCAGAGCCCCTCATGCCACAGTGGTACTGTGTTCAGCAGGCTGCTCTGCCCACCCCAGCGTCAGCACAGCTCTTCTCCTCCATCTCAGACTGTGGAACCAAAGCTGGCCCAGTTGTCCATGACAAAAGAGGCTTTTGGGCCAAAATGTGAGGGAGGTGGGTGGGATGGGCAGGGAAGGAATCCTGGCAGAAGTCTTGGGTGTTAGTGTCAGCCGTGGGAAATGAGCCAGCCCAAGGGCATCATCCTCAGCAGCATCGAGGAAGGGCCGAGGAATGTGAAGCCAGATCTCGGGACTCAGATTGGAATGTCACATCTGTCTTTCATCTCCCAGATCCTGGAAACAGCAGTGTATATTTTTGGTGGTGGTAGGTTTGGGGTGGGGAAGGGAAGGGTGGGCAAGGAGTGGGGAGGGAGGCCGGGGTGGGAGGGAGGCATCTGCATGGGTCTTCTTTTACTGGACTGTCTTCTGATCAGGGTGGAGGGAAGGTGAGAGGTTTGCATCCACTTCAGGAGCCCTACTGAAGGGAACAGCCTGAGCCAAACATGTTATTTAATCTGAGTATAGTATTTAACGAAGCCTGGAAGCACGGCTGTGGGTGGTGATTTGGTCAGCATATCTTAGGTATATAATAACTTTGAAGCCATAACTTTTAACTGGAGTGGTTTGATTTCTTTTTTTAATTTTATTGGGAGGGTTTGGATTTTAACTTTTTTTAATGTTGTTAAATATTAAGTTTTTGTAAAAGGAAAACCATCTCTGTGATTACCTCTCAATCTATTTGTTTTTAAAGAAATCCCTAAAAAAAAAAAAAAAAAAAAAAAATTCTCCAATTGAACGCACATAGCTCAATCACACTGGAAATGTTTGTCCTTGCACCTGAGCCTGTTCCACTCAGCAGTGAGAGTTCCTCTGCCCTGGGGCTCAGTCTCTCTCGCATTTTGTCCCCACCCTCAATTCCATGAGTGGTTTTTGCTCTAAGGCCCTTTCATGCACTGTCCAGCTGGTTGCACCCTCTCCAGGCATTTATTCGACAAATGTGTATGAAGTGCCTGCTGGGTGCCAGGTGCTGGGAATACATCTGTGAACAAGACATGCTTGGGTCCTACTCCTGGAGCACTGTAAAAAGAGCTGATTCAAGTAAGTAGATGCCTGTTGTGAGACCAGGTTTCATAATTGGTTCTACGACCCTTTTGAGCCTAGAATTACTGTTCTTACAGAAGATCACTGAAGAAAGAGGAACCCCCACAACCCCCTCCACAAAGAGACCAGAGGGTGATGAGACCTGGGGTTTAGAATCCCAGGTGAGACCCCAAATCACTGCATTCATTCTGAGCCCCCTTCCTGTCCCCAGGGGAGGTGTATTGTGTAATGCAGCCTTGGAGCATCTCTGCCTCCAACCCAGCAGTTCTCTGCCAAAGCCTGTAGAGGAGGGAGAGCCTTGTCCCTGCCCTCAGGCTCCCCAGTGCTCCTGGCCCTTCTATTTATTTGCCTGATCATTGCTTCTTTCCTTGCATTAAAGGAGATCTTCCCCTAACATTTGGGCCAATTTACTGGCCACTGATTTCATTTAAATACCATGGTGTCATTGGGGGGACCGTCTTTACCCCTGCTGACCTCCCACCTACCCCCCCTGCAGCAGAACCTTGGCGGTTTGTAGGTGATGATGGAACTTAGACTCCTCTGCCCAGAGTCACAAGTAGCCTCTGGGATCTGCCAACACATGTCCACTCCCAAGCCACTAGCCCACTCCCCAGGTGGCCCTTCTGCCCTGACCCCACACACAGTCCAACTCTTCCACCTCTGGGGAAGACGGAGCAGGTCTTTGTGAAGCTCCCACACCCACCCCTGCCACTTTTAACACTAAGCGAGAACTGGGGAGAAACCGAAGCCGTGTTTTTGGCCCCCGAGGCTGACCCTGATCCATAGTGCTGCCTGCACCTCTGGATTCCGGATTCACAGACCAAGTCCAAGCCCGTTCTCACGTCGCCGTAAAGGCCCCCGAACGGCATTCTCGGTACTTCTGTTGTTTTTGTACATTTTATTAGAAAGGACTGTAAAATAGCCACTTAGACACTTTACCTCTTCAGTATGCAAATGTAAATAAATTGTAATATAGGAAATCTTTTGTTTTAATATAAGAATGAGCCTGTCCAATTTCTGCTGTACATTATTAAAAGTTTTATTCACAGAGCTTTTCTGGTGCCATCTGTCCCACATATGCAGTGCGGCCACCCAGCTTTTGTCAGGGGAATTGGGAATGGGGTGGATGTTCTAAGGTCGGGGTCTAGTGCTCACACCAGCTGTAGCAGACCCCAGCAAGAGGAATGCTGATCCCAACGTCCTGGGTCTTCCTGAGACTGTTGCTTTGTGTTCCTAGAGGGCGGGTCTGGCGTGTAAGGGACAGAAGACACCAAGCACCCTTTTATTGGGCTTTGTGTGAATTTGTCCTCTCACATTTTTTCCTATTTACAAAAGAGGGTCATGCTCCTGGTTAGTCACACTCTCTCATGTCTCAGAGGCATGAGTCCTCCTCCTAAGCTGAAGTGAAATTGTGAATTCTGGGATGCTTAGGTGACTTTGAGGAGGAAGTCTTCAGTGGTTCCTCTGGGATTCTCAGCGTGTGGTGGCTGTGAATGTCCTCTCTCTCTCTCTAGGCTGAGGGGATCTAAAATAACAAATCCTAGAATCATAGTCTCCAGTTTAGATGAGACCCGCAAGATCCCCTGGTTCACCATCAGGCACTCGACTTCCCTGCTATGCCCCTGTCAGGTGCCTGTGTGGCCTCCTGCTAATGCGGGACCACAGCTCCATCTGTAGGCTCCATGGCTCAGTGGAAAGCCCTTCCTTCTGTAGAGCTGGGCAACTTCCATGAGACTTCTACAGGGTTTTCAAAGCAGTTACTCTCTCTTCCCTTATAAGGTCCCCTAAAATATGTAAAGGCAGCTGTCATGAATCTTCTAGCAAAGCTTCGAGTTTCTTCAGTTAATATTAGCGAATACTTATTGAAAACTCACTGCGTGCTAAGCAATGTGCCAAAATTTGCTTTACATATATTAACTGTTTTAATCCTCAGAGCAACCATATGAGATGGGCACTATTATCCTCTCTTTATGGATTAGGAAACAGGATAGGAGAAGTCAAATAAGTTGCCCAAGATCACGTAGCTCACGGCTGGAAAAGACCTTGGGTCCAGGATGTTGACCACAGAGCACAGCCCTTCCCCCACTGCACTGTCCTGCTCTGGTTCCATGTTCCTCACCCAGGCTGGCCGCTCTCTTCTGAACCTAGCTAGAGTCTGGGACCACAAAGGATGTGTACATAATGTTGTATCCAGGTATTAACAGATATCACAGACTAGAAGAAGAACCCCACAGACTGTGTGCTTGATGCCGCAGATCACATCCCAGGACTGCATCTCATCTCTTGATTGAGTAAAATCCAGCTACCCTCTCCTTCCTGTATAAGGGAAGTTGGTGTTCTGAACTCAAGTGCAGGACCTTATAGTTTTATTAAGTTTCATTATAGACCATGCCCATTGCTCCAGCCTGTCACTACTTTTAAATCCTGATTATTACCCAGAGTTTTCCATTGTCCTGAGTTTTCCCAGTCTGAGACTCTGCTGGGCTGAGAAAATCAAGTAACTTACTCCTAAAAGTTTGCTTTAAGTTTGGCATCTATGCCAATAACCTAATCAGCTGCCATATTAAATTGTCCTTGTGTCCTGGCCATAATTTTTTGTTTTTTGTTTATTTATTTATTGGGACAGAGTCTCTGTCGCCCTGGCTGGAGTACAGTGGTGCGATCTTGGCTCACTGCAACCTCCAGGGTTAAAGCGATTCTCCTGCCTCAGCCTCCCAAAAAGTTGAGATTATAGGCACCCGCCACCACACCCAGCTAATTTTTGTATTTTTGGTGGAGACGGGGTTTCACCATGTTGGCCAGGCAGGTCTTGAACTCCTGACCTCAGGTGATCTGCCCACCTCCTCCTGACCTCAGGTGGTGATCTGCCCACCTCGGCCTTCCAAAGTGTTGGGATTACAGGCGTGAGCCACTGCTCCCTGCCTATTTATTATTTTAAATAGAGACAGGGTCTCCCTTTGTTGCCCAGGCTGGCTTTGAACTCTTGGCTTCAGGGAATACCTCCTCCTCAGCCTGCCAAGTTGCTGGGATTACAGTCATGAACCACTTCACTTGGCCCATAATTTTTAGATGGACAGAGATAGCAGAAGAAGCCCAAGTACTTTGTTAAAGTATCAGTGTGGCCCTTTTTGATGGATCTACCTGTTCATTGGAAGGAAAGACAGTAGTTTGTAGTGAATCTCGGCCTGGTTCAAATGAAGGCTCCTTACAGGCCATCCTGTGAATAGTCAGTCATCTTGCCAGGCATGGACCTAAAATTCACTAGGCTGTGATTGCAGGTTCAACTCTTAACATTTTGAAAATTGGAATGGCAACCATTCTAGTGCCTCTTCCTGTGCCTTTGAAGGTTGCCAGCAATGTGTCATCTTAGTGAGGCCTGTGACGCAGGAGGCTTGACTTCATTTGAATGTTGTGTCACTTGGGTTATTGTTTCACATAGCTTAAATTTCTGTCCCCCAGCCCATATGTCTTCTGACCTCTACAGGCCTCAGAACGTGCTTGCTAAACACAACCAAACGAGAATGAGGAGTGGTGGAGTTCAAGAGACTCAGGAACATAAGAGGAATGCACAGCACAGGTGAGGGAAGTAGGAGAAGCCCTGGCTCAGGCCAGGAACGGCGTTACTAGTCGGGGTTCTCCAGAGAAACAGAATCGATAGGATGGATGGACAGATAGACTAGAAAGAGAGATGACTCATGGTTGTGTGGGCTGCAAGTCAGGGTAGCAGGCTCAGAGACCCAGGGAAGAATTGGTGTTGCAGTCCTGAGGGCAGAATCCTTTCTCAGGACACCTCAGCCTTTTCTCTTAAGGCCTTCAATTGGTTGGATGAAATCCACCCACATTATGGAGGGTAATATGCTTTACTCAAAGTCTGCTGATTTAAATGTTAATCACGTCTAAAATACCTTCACAGCAACATCTGGAATGGCATATGACGAAACAGCTGGACACCTGTGGCATGAAAGTTACTGGGGATTCCATGGTCAGAGGATGGGATTTAAGGAATATGGAAGATATCCCTGGGTCCTTCTGAGAATTCCCCCTTGGAAGCCAAAATGGGGATTAATGGGGGCTTAGGGCGGTTTAAGGAACAATTGGTTAGCTTGGGCTCTTTTAAGAAGTATTTGTCAAGCAACCTTAATGAATGGAGTGGCAGGTAGAATAGAAAGCCATGGGGAAACCCCATCTCTACTGAAAATACAAAAATTAGGTGTGGTGGCACACACCTGTAATCCCGGTTACTCAGGAGGCTGAGGCATGAGAACCACTTGAACCTGGGAGGTGGAGGTTGCAGGTTGCAGTGAGCCAAGATTGCACCACTGCACTCCAGCCTGGGCAACAGAGGAAGAATTTGTCTTAAGAAAGAAAAGAAAAAGAAAAAAAGAAAAGAAAGCTAAACAATCTATGGTCCCCGCCCTTCAAGGAGTTTATAATCTAGACAGATAGGATTTGTACAGGCAACAGGCAGATTTGGGCAAATCTCATTACAGAGCAGTATGCAAAGTACCATGGGATCACAGATGAGGTGTCTCGGGAAAGAAGTAGCATATCCCTGCCCTCCAGCAGCTCCCTACCTGGTGGAATGGGTGAGTAAACAGCTAGGATGGAATGAGATCAGTACTGCCATAGGGATAGAATACTGTGGGAACGCAGGCGGGGCGCGGTGGCTCAAGCCTGTAATCCCAGCACTTTGGGAGGCCGAGACGGGTGGGTCACGAGGTCAGGAGATCGAGACCATCCTGGCTAACACCGTGAAACCCCATCTCTACTAAAAAATACAAAAAACTAGCCGGGCGAGGTGGCGGGCGCCTGTAGTCCCAGCTACTCGGGAGGCTGAGGCAGGAGAATGGCGTAAACCTGGGAGGCGGAGCTTGCAGTGAGCTGAGATCCGGCCACTGCACTCCAGCCCGGGAGACAGAATGAGACTCCGTCTCAAAAAAAAAAAGAATACTGTGGGAACGCAAGAGAGTCAGGAGGTTGGGGTCAAGAGAGAGACATCTATTTTGGCCTGCTGACTGAGGAGAGGAGGGGGTTTTAGTAAAAACTAATTGCCATTCAAGAACCACAGATCGGCCGGGCGCGGTGGCTCAAGCCTGTAATCCCAGCACTTTGGGAGGCCGAGACGGGCGGATCACGAGGTCAGGAGATCGAGACCATCCTGGCTAACACGGTGAAACCCCGTCTCTACTAAAAAAATACAAAAAACTAGCCGGGCGAGGTGGCGGGCGCCTGTAGTCCCAGCTACTCAGGAGGCTGAGGCAGGAGAATGGCGTAAACCCGGGAGGCGGAGCTTGCAGTGACCTGAGATCCGGCCACTGCACTCCAGCCTGGGCGACAGCGCGAGACTCCGTTTCAAAAAAAAAAAAAAAAAAAAGAACCACAGATGTTCAGTATGGCTGCAGAACCGGAGGCGGGGGTGTGATGAGGGAGCCTGCTGGAGCTGTTCCCATTGCTGAGTTCTGAAAGGTCAGGAATTCATCCTGGGGCCAGAAATGGCAAATAGGTAGCACCAATGCCATCACTTGCCCTGTGACAGCTACCTCAGACTGTACTAATCTATCAGTAATTTGTCCTCTTGAGTTGGTCTCTCTCCACATTTTTCTCAACAGCGTGCTTACTGTCCCATAAGTTAAAACACATTTGTCATTCTTGATGTAGGGAATAGGCCATTGGAGGGTGTCTTGGTCAGCTCTGGCTGCTGCTGCTAAGTACCTTAGATTGATGGCCGGGCATGGTGGCTCATGCCTGTAATCCCAGCACTTTGGGAGGCCAAGGTGGGCAGATCACTTGAGGTCAGGAGTTCGAGACCAGCCTGGCCAACATGGCGAAACCCTATTGCTGCTAAAAATACAAAAATTAGCCAGGCATGGTGGTGCACACCTGTAATCCCAGTTGCTCCAAGAGGCTGAGGCAGGAGAATTGATTGAACCCGGGAGGTGGAGGTTGCAGTGAGCCAAGATCATGCCACTGCACTCAAGCCTGGGTTACAGAGTGAGACACAATCTCAAAAAAAAAAAAAAAAAAAAAATTCCTTGGATTGGGTAATTTATAAACAATATAATGTAATGCTCCTAGTTCTTGAGGCTAGGAAGTCCCAGATCAAGGGATCAACAGGTTCAGTGTCTGGTGAGGGCCTGTTCTCCTAGATGGCGCTTTCTGTGTCCTCACATGGTGGAAGGGGGAAACAGGCTCCCTCAAGCCTCTTTTATTAGGGCATTAATTCCACTCATGAGGGCAGAACCCTCATGACCTAATTAGCCCCTAAAGATCCCATGTCTCAATACTATATCACATTGGGTATTAGGTTCCAACCTAGGAATTTTGGAAGGACACCATAATTCACACCATGATAGAGAGTTTTAAGAAAGGGATTGATGTGATCCTGTTTGTCTTTTGGGAAAATCACAGTGCTGACTTGAGAAAGGAATTGCAGTGGTGGCAGAGTAAGAAAAGCTGGGAAGGGGCCGAGCACGATGGCTCACGCCTGTAATCCCAGCATTGTCAGAGGCAGAGGTGGGCGGATCACCCAAGGTCAAGAGTTCGAGACCAGCCTGACCAACATAGTGAAACCTCGTCTCAACTAAAAATACAAAATTAGCCAGGCACGTGCTTGTAATCCCAGCTACCCGGGAGGCTGAGGCAGGAGAATCACTTGAAACCAGGAAGTGGAGGTTGCAGTGAGCCAAGATCACACCATTGCACTCCAGCCTGGGCAACAAGAGCGAAACTCCGTCTCAAAAAAAAAGAAAGAAAGAAAAGCTGGGAAGAACAGCAGGAGAGATAGTGGGTAGAATACTCAGGTTTGTATTGAATAATCAGATATGAATGGTGAGGGAAAGAGGAAAGCTGACTTCAGTTTGGAGTAAAAGAGAGAATCTTAGCCTGGCAGTTTTGCATATGTGTTTGGGGGTTAGGGAAGTTGGTACACAACACTGTCCCCTGGGAGAGGGAACCAGGGATGAAACAGCTGAGCAAGTGGTTTGCCAAGTGGAAAGAGATGTGGGCAGTCTGGGGCTCTAAGAACTGCCATTTTCTTTCTTCACTATGTGCACCTGTTCTGAAATGAGGCGGGGTAAGATAACACATACCCTATGTCTTAGGAGTTGCGTGCAGATGCTGTAGGAAACCTGGAGACTTAACCTTCCTTCCTTCTGCCACTCCAACCCATTCATGCCAGAGATGCCCTGCCATTTTCATCCAAGAGGCCAGATGGTCCCTGGCCTTTGAACAGGACTAGACCCAGAGACCACCTACATTCAATGCAAATAAACTACCTTGATCCTACTGCAAGACCCCCCCAGGATCAGATCTTTGGACTGTGCCAGATTAACCATACTGCTAGATTCTCTCTTCTAGGCCCCCGAACACACACAGACACTGTCCCATGGAAATGGTCGGGCAATAGGAGCCACGAAGAAAAAACAGCGACTCCCTGCCCAGGCAGCTGCCCACCAGCTGTCCACCGCCCACAAGAGGTGATGTCATGCAACTGGGGGCCCAGCCCCTCATTCCTGACAGACCAGAGAGCCAGGGCCCCAGGCCCTCTCCCTCCCACCTCCCCAGCTTAGAAGCAGTGACAGTACCGTGAGGAACTCCCAGTGGACTATTCCTTTCTGATAGTTCTGGGCCCCACTGATGGACAAGGCCCATGTTAGAGCTCTGAGACTTAGGTCAGACTCCAGAGGGGCCAGCACTAGCCCCAGGTGCTCTGACTTCCTCATGGTACCCTAGAGCTTAAGCTGCTCAGTGGAAGACTCAGCTCTCCCAGTTTCCTCCATGGGAGCCGCTGTTACATAGCCAGGCGAGGGGTTGTCCTGAAGAGAAGGGATGTTACCTAGGCCTTGTCCATTAGCTGGGCCCCCACTGTCTAAGCCCCGACCCCAGGCCAGCCAGGAGTGTCAGGAGCCAGGGCAGGCAGAGCAAAGGGAGGGATACGTGAGAGCTCATTCTGAGAGAGGCTGGCTTGGGAAGAAGGTACAGATTGAGTACAGATGTCTGAGGAGCCAGAGCGGTGGAGGTTTTGTGGGGAGGCTTCCTGGAGGGAGGAGGAGGGGATGTGTCCTGGTATGAAGCTGCAGGTGGTGTGCAGAATTGCTTCCCCCACCGCCCAAGCTTTAAAGGGCTGCAGAAGATAGGATGAGAACAGATGCTAGCCAAGAGACTTAGGCTTAGGAGAAAGCTGTGGAGAGTTGGAGAAGGCAAAGCTTTAGAGGCCTCATATATACTGCCTGGCATGCGAAGGTTAGTTCACCAAGAAGGCCTGCCAGCGATCTGCCTTCTCCCTGCTGAATTTCACCTGCAGCAGAAGCAACTTTGATGCAAAAAACTTCCTAACTCACGCTGTGAGATTCCAGAACTCAGTGACCAAAGTGGAGCTTGGCATCCCAGTTGGCCCAGATCCTCTTAGGAGGAAGAAGAGCCGTGAGGGATCCTGAAACAGGGCTGGGATTCCAGGTGGAGTCTTCCAGCCTTTCCGCCTGGCTTGAAGATTTTCCGCCAAGAGACTCATGGCCACCAGAGGGCATCACCACTCCACAGTGTGGCATCCTGGGCTCCGGGGGCCCCTCCTTGGAGAAACTGGGGAGATTGGGAGGAGGAAGCAAGCAGGGATCTCTGAGCTCTCAGGGAGCTACCAGCAGCTGAATTAAACAGTCTTTGGAGTCAAGAGACCTGGGTTCTAGTGGGTTCTAGTCCCTGTTATGATTCTTTCTCTCCCTGGCTTCAGTTGCCTCTGTTAAATGAGGGCTTGGACCATACGGTATCCTTTCCAGACCGTAAGGCCATTTCTGGCTCTGAAATCCCAGGATTTAAGGAATCACACAAAGGACTTGATAAAAATTGCATTTCCTGGGCCCACCCTTACTCTGGGGTTCTCTAGGGTTTTCTGCCTAGCAAGAGGAGGAAACAAGGTGTAAATTCAGTCCTCTGGTGGTGTTTGCTCACTTGGAGGCCCGGAGGTGGGCTGCCCTGCATAAACTGGGGAAGTCTGCCTCCACCTCAGCTGAAGGATGACTGGCTCCACAGGCTGTTAGACACAGGGGCTGTGCCACACCTGTGGCATCCACTTCTCCAGGTTTCAGGCAAGGAGATGTGTCCAGTAGGTGACCCTCTGTGATAGCTGGAGTGGCTCCTTCACAGAGGAGGTTGTGCAAGGTGCCCTTTTGCTGGGTCCCTTTAGGGATAAGCAATGGAATGAATGGAATACATATCATTGCCTTTCCACTTTGCGCCTCCCCCCTCCCACCCCCCACAGATGCCGTCTGTCAGGAACAGGCAACAGACGGTCCCGGGGTCCATCTGTGCTAATGCTTCACAATAGAGTCCCATGTTTCCCCACCGACACCCCCTCGGCCCCTCAGCTGATGGCCACTTGGTGATGCCAAGGCGGGAGGTAGGAGGAGGGAGAAGAAGGCACTAAGAGAACTACCTCTTAGCTCCTGGCAGTCCTCAATCCACCCCGGCCCCCCACCCAACAAGCATCCTGCCATCTGGACTTGTGCAATCACTAAGGGGCGGAAAAGCACCCTCTTCCACCCACACCTCTTGTAGGGGATGGGGGCCTAGAGGACTGGGGGTGGGGAGGAGAACACAGAGTCAAGGAGACTAGAGAAGAAGAAAGAAGACTGAGCCAGGCACGAGAACTGAGACAGGCAGGAGGCAGAAAGCCTTTCCTGGCCTCGCAGGTGGACATGGCCATTGCCCCTCTGTGCTCCTTATGCCACATGTCTAACGCAGCACATGTGCAAGGTACCACTCCCTACCAGGCCAAGAGCCTCTGTAACCCCAGTGCCCAGCCAGTACCTGGCACAGAGAAGGGCTTAAACGTTGGACAACATCACAGAGTGGTTAGATTGCAGGCTCTGCAACCAGGCTGTCTGGCTTTGAATCTCAGCTCTGCCGCTGAGTGATTTAGGGCAAGTTACTTATCTTCTCTGGGCCTCTGTTTCCTCATCTGTAAGGGAGGATAATGGTGCTTATTTCGTAGGGTTGTTATGAAGACCAAGTGAGTTAATGCATGTATGTAAAAGGACACACAGAACAAACAGTGTGCATTGCACATGGTAAGTGCTCAATAAATGTTAACTGTGAAGGCATAACAGATTTGGGAAGACTGGGGGAGGAGGGGACAGACAGGGGCACTGCATTGCCGCCTCTGCTTCTTGGTCCATGGGTGCTGGGACATGGAGTCCCCAGCTTGTGCTGCTGACGCCCTGTGGTGGCTAGCCGCTCTTTAGACACCAGACGCTGCCTTCCACTTCCTCCTCTCACTTCTTATTCGGGCACCACTGACGACAGAGACTTCGGCTGGGCCATTCCCGCCTCTCCTACCGCCTGGGAGCCATGGTAACAGCCTGGGGGATGGTCCCTACGATGGGGTCAGAGAACGGCTGAGCATGGCCATCCCCCTCCAGCCCTGAACTCCCACTTGGCCTGGGCTCATCCCAGCCTCCTGAGTCAAGTCCATAGTAAGCGTCTATTTGCTGGGAAGGGGGATGTGGTCCCGGCATCAGGAGCTGAGGAAAGGTGTGTTCAGCAGGGATCACTCAAGCCCCTCGGAGGGGACAGGCAAGAATTAAGCCTACTACTTTCAGGGTTTCCACCTCTTCCCTTTCTCCTAGACGTGGGAACAGGGGGCAGCCTCTTTCAGCTCTTCTGGGGCAGCTGTGTCAAGGGAAAATCCTGGGCCCTCTCACTCCCTGGGGGCTTCTGCGCAGAGTTCAGGGAGTCGCCTCCCTCCTCTGTCCAGCCCCCACCCCTACTGCTGCACAGCGCCGCTGCCTCTCTCCCTGCCCTAGAGTCTCCTGCAGCCCCCTGGATCTCCTTGACTCTCCCCACCTCCCCGACTCCCCAGGCTTCTTACAGTGACCTCTTACCGTGACCCCCTCCATGAATCGCCAGAGCTATTCGTACCTAAATTTCAAACCTTGCTCAATGTCCCTTCACAGACCCCTCCAGGTATCACGCAGCCCCGAGCCCCGCCCCGGGGGTCTCATCCCGCCCCCTCGCCTTCGCTGCTCGGTTTCCCCCACCGAGCGCCCAGCTCCCGCAGTTTCCCTGGCCGTCGAGCGCCGTGGGCGGGGCTCCAGGGCGGCTGCGCCCCGTGGGGAGGGTCCTGCGTGCTGGGGGCGAGGCCACCCGAGGCCGCTCCCCGCCCGCCCCCAACCCCGCCCCGCTCTCGGAGCCTATAAAGGGAGGTGACAGGCGGCCAGCCCGGCTGGTATCGCCGAGCCGCCGCCAGCGCCGTCTCCACCGGGCGCCCGGGGCCGAAGCCATGACCCTCCGCCGACTCAGGAAGCTGCAGCAGAAGGAGGAGGCGGCAGCCACCCCGGACCCCGCCGCCCGGGCTCCCGACTCGGAAGTCGCGCCCGCCGCTCCAGCCCCGACCCCCGGACCCCCTGCAGCAGCCGCCACCCCTGGGCCCCCAGCGGACGAGCTGTACGCGGCGCTGGAGGACTACCACCCTGCCGAGCTGTACCGCGCGCTCGCCGTGTCCGGGGGCACCCTGCCTCGCCGAAAGGTGCGTCCCCCGCCCGCCTTCAGGACCTGCTTAGCCCCACTCCGTCCCCCTACAGGGCTTGCTGACCCCGCAGTGCCCTCTCCTCAGCGTCCGCGGAGTCCCCCACCCACCTTCTTCCCCGCTGGGTGCCTCGACTCCCCGCCTTCCCCGCTGCTCCGAAGGCCGTGGCCCTCGCCTGCACACCGTGCCCAGGCTCGGTGGCTCTCAACTCCGCGCCCCATGCGCGCCGCCCCATCGCGCCCCCTCTCTCCCTCCTTGACTCCTCCCGGCACCCCGCTTATCCTACTCGCTCCATCTGGCTTTCTGCTCCCCATGCCCCGCCTCCTCGTGGCCAGGTGTCCTGAATCCCCAGGATCCCCTCGCCCTAGGGGCAGAGACGTCCCTAGACAAGTTGAAGGTCTGAGAGCCCCCGGTGGGAGAGGTGGGCCGGTGGCCGCGCCGCGTGCGTTCTCACTCTGAGGAAGTGCGTGGGGCGCCGCTGACTCCGGAGAGCACACCCTTCCGAGGGGACTCCCCGATTCCTGGGCTCGGGGCCTGCCGCCTGGTCCCACGTCTGATGTGCGGGGCGCGAGGGCCACAGCTCCCTAGACTTCTGCCGGAACCGGACGTAGTGGGAGGGGTCGCAGGGAGCCCACGGGGCAGGAAGGATGCGGGCCGCGCCCACCTCAGAGTCTCCCCTCCGCCAGCCTCTTCCTCTGGCCCCAGGGGAGCTGAGGCTCAGAACCTACACAACACCAGGTTAAGGAGAGGGGCCTGGTGGCCTTACCTCACCCAGCCACCCTCCTTTGCCCCTGGCCCCCAGCTAGCCCCCACACAATGAACAGCTTGTTGAGAATTTGCATTTTATGAAAATCATGTTGAAAGACAAAGGGGTCTCTCTGTGCTGCCCAGTCCTTCCTCCCTGGCCATTTGGGAACTGTCCCCACCCCTGAGGCCAATCTGGTTCTGACCCTTCCCTTCCTTGCCTTGGACAGCTTGGGGGGAGGGTTAGCAAAGGCACAGACCAGAAAGGCCCTGGGCTGTGCAGGCTCCAAAGGAAAGGGCTGCTCTGGGACTGGACCTCCTCCAAGGACCAAAAAGTTAGGGAGGGTGAGAGACTACTTTAGTTTATCAAGGACCCTGAAGAGACAGGAACCTTCATCTCTCATCCTTCCCCCACCCCCCTGCCCCAAAAGAACTCCCGATCTCGCTCCTTTAGTAAGACTTGCTGACAAGTTTGACATCTAAGATGTTTTGTCCCAGAAAGCACAAAATGTATGACAATGGAGAGAGACCCAGGTGTAGCTGGGCACAGCTGGTCACCTGCAGCTGGGATCCACAACTGGTCCCTGAAACGGCCTGTACCTTAGGAGACCTGGCACCTCTGTCCCCACATTCTGGCTGGGATTGCCAGCCCTTCAGGCCAGGGTCCCTGACCCTAGCCCTCCCAAGCCACTGTCTGTAGCTGAGAAATTAGATGGAGAGACCCAACTGGCGGAAGGTTCTCGGAGCACCTTGATAGGTGAGCCCAGGGGACACCTATCCTCTGAATCCCACTGGAGAAGAGCCCCTGCCTCAGCTTTGGGAGTCTGGATGGCCTGAGCCTCTACAGACATGGGCCCTAGGGGTGAAGACCATTCTAGAATAATGATCTCTCCACCCGCTGCCAGTGTGGAAACCAGCAAGGGCTTAGAGGTTCATGGATCTGGAACCCAGGAGGATGGTTGTGTCCCTGCAGTCCCAGGTATGAAGGTAAGGCCTGTAGAGAAAGTTGAGGAGTGGTGCCAGTAGTGACACTTGGCAAATAGTTCTACCAGCACCAAAGCAGGTGTGGATGTGGAGTTGGCAAGAGGCAAACAGGAAGTGGGTCGCTGTGTCCAGGGTAGCACTCTCAGCATCTGCTCAAGGACAGTCCTGCCTCACCTGCTCCTTCTGACCATCTTCCTGCCCAGGGCTCAGGATTCCGCTGGAAGAATCTCAGCCAGAGTCCTGAACAGCAGCGGTGAGTCACCAGCACCCAGCCCCTGCCATGGTCCAAAGGGGTGAGGTGCTGGGTTGGGCGGTGCCAGGACAGCATCTCAACCTAGCGAGGGTAGTCATTCTCCTAGCCTTTAAGCATGGCTCCCCCGCTGAGAGTGAGGGGCAGGTGGGGGTGTGGGCTGTGTGAAGGGGGTGGCAGAGAAAGGAGGTAGGGACTTTTGAGTCATTAGGTGCTCTTCAACCCACCCCCAGTCCCTGCCAGTTACCCCTCCCTGGGGAGATCTGGATGAACGGATGTGGGAGGTGGGAGGGGGTGTAGGCAAAGTCTATGGGGAATGTCCTAACCCAGGCCTCCTGGGCTCCCCTGAGCCCTCCCAACCTTGGCAAGCTCCATGGGCCCAGACCTTAGCCAGGCTGTGTCCAGCTGCTTGGGGCTGGCTACCCCTGCCTTCAGAATGTCAGTCCTCTTCTGGTCTCAGCCTGTGGCAGCCCTCTAAGGAGGGATCTGAGTGTGGGCAGAAGTAAGTGCTGCTCCAGGCCCTGGGACCCCACAGTTTCCCTTCTCTACTCATGTCCCATCCCTGATTTTGGGCTTGACTTTCTCTAAAATGGATCAGCAACTGGCGGGCTGGCCAGATTGGCCTGTTTGGCCCTTGAGCTAATAATTTTTAAAGAGTTATAAAAATAAAAACAAAGAACAATATATGACAGAGATCATAAGGGGCCTGCAAAGAAAGCCTAAAGTATTTACCATCTGGCCCTTTGCAGAAAAAGTTTGCTGACCCTTCCAAAAAACCCTAGAACATTGGGGTAGACACCGAACTCCCAGCCACCCTGCTCCCTGCCCCAGTAGTACAGAGAGAGGGGAAAGGCCTGCTGTTCAGAGCGAGAGGGGCCCCAGTTGGAGTCCGGAGGTGCTGCTCAGCATTTGGGGGAATATCTGGGTCAGGCTGGGAGCGGAGGAGTCTGGTCTCCAGGGCCTTTCCGAGGCTGAGCTACTTGAAGGGGCCTTTGGAGGCTGCTTTAACTGTGCCTCTGGCTGGGCGGGAAGGAAGGGGGTGGGAGTGGGCAGAGGAAACGCTGGGCTCCCCCAGCAGGCGAGGATCTGGAGCGGCTCCAGACCATTGTGTCCAGCGGGCAGGCCTTCAGTGCGGGAAGGGGCGGCCTCGAGGCTCCCCTCCCCCAGCCCCCACATCTGGTGGGCTGGCCCCAGCACAGCTGGGAGGAGCAGCTGTGGTCTTGCTGAGCCTCGTGACTGGCCTCTGGGGGTGGGGCCAGTCCTCTCCCCAAAGCTGTGGAACAGAGGAGGCTCCAGGCTGTGGCTGAATTTGGGGCCTTAGCTAGTCAGTAAGTGGTACTGTAGGGCTCACTGGAAAGCTGGGGTGTGGCTAAAAAACTCAGCCGGCCCATCCTTCAGGGGACCGGCCCTTCTCTGTGCTTCCCTCCCACCACTAGAGGCTGGATTGGTTCTCTGTGGCTCCACGAGGCTGATTTCAGTTGGGTATGGGAAAGACATTCCAATAATCTGTGAGGAGACTGAGCTGTCACTGGAGACTGAGTCCTGCTGGAATTTCTAGACCAGTTGCCAATATCCAGGGAGATCAAGCTATGGGACTGCTACACTTTTTAATCCTGATTGTCTTGACCCCTGTGTTTCTTGCAGGAAAGTGCTGACGTTGGAGAAGGAGGATAACCAGACCTTCGGCTTTGAGATCCAGGTGGGAGAAGCTGCACACAGGGGTCGGGGGGTTGAACGGCCAGCCTGAGGGATGCATGGACTTGTCCCAACCCTGGGCTGAGGGTCCCCTTGTCCATTACAGACTTATGGCCTTCACCACCGGGAGGAGCAGCGTGTGGAAATGGTGACCTTTGTCTGCCGAGTTCATGAGTCTAGCCCTGCCCAGCTGGCTGGGCTCACACCAGGTGGGGCCTGAGCCCAGGACACCCAGGTCTGGGAAGGGGATATGACCTTACTCCCAAGCAGAGGGGGTGAGAAATCTCTCCTGAAATCAATTCCTCTTCCTTTTCCTTCTTTGAGAAGGCCAGAGAGAAGAACGGATAGAATCGGGGCTTTGGATCTAGGCAAATTTGCCATGTACTGTGTGATCTTATACAGCTCCATCTACAAAATGAGGATAATAACGCATCCAAACATCACAGTGCGGCAAGGGGATTTCCTGGGCACAGAGCCAGGGCCTAATTAATGGTGGATGTTGCTGCTGCTGCTCTGATTCCTCCCAGCAACTGGCAGTCAGCATGGGCAAGAGCTGGGGAAGAAGGAACATTCCATTAGGTCTGCTTGATATTGGGGATCAGGCCAATCCTGCCCCCAAATGGACCCGACGCTGAGGAACTGATGTTACTCCCTTTAAAACAATTAACTTTTTTTTTTTTTAAGAGACAGGGCCTCACTCTGTCACTCAGGCTGGAGTGCAGTGGCATGATCATAACTCACTATAACCTTGACCTCCTGGGCTCAAGCAATCCTCCTCTTGCCTCTGCCTCCCAAAGCAATATGTTACTTCCTCTAACAAGGAAATTATGCCTCAATAGGAGATCCCTGGATTGAGCAGATCTAGAGTCCCCAGGTTCCAGGAAGGGCAGCCTGAAACTGTATGAATCAATCCCCCCTCCACCATCCTTGCCCCTAAGCTCCTACCTCCTTCCCACTTACCAGCAGCCCGTGCTAGCTATCATAGTCCATTTTCTGTTACCATAACAGAATGCCTGAGATTGGGTAATTATAAAGAAAATAGGTTTATTTAGCTCATGGTTCTGGAGGCTGGGAAGTTCAAGACTGGGTGGCCGCATCAGGCGAGGGCCTCATGTTGCACTCTGACATGATGGATGGCATCTAATGGCAGGAACGCCTGCAAGAGTGGCGAG
Organism: Trachypithecus francoisi; assembly: GCF_009764315.1. Classification (NCBI taxonomy): domain Eukaryota; kingdom Metazoa; phylum Chordata; class Mammalia; order Primates; family Cercopithecidae; genus Trachypithecus; species Trachypithecus francoisi. The sequence goes on along the minus strand of NW_022681456.1, from coordinate 82,328,380 downwards.
TAGGCACGTGCAAAAGAGACAAAACATGGGTGATCTTGCTTTATAGCAACCCACTCGCCAGGTAGCTAAACCAGTCCTGCCAGAGCAAGAAGTCACTCCCCAAAAACAGCATGACTCCCTTGATTGGGTGGATCCTTCATGGCCCAAATGCTGGAGTGCAATGGCGTGATCTCGACTCACTGCAACCTCCGCCTCCCAGATTCAAGCAATTCTCCTGCCTTAGCCTCTCGAGTAGCTGGGATTACAGGCACCGGCCACCATACCCAGCTCATTTTTGTATTTTTAGTAGAGATGGGGTTTTGCCGTGTTGGCCAGGCTGGTCTCGAACTCCTGACCTCAGGTGATCCACCCGCCTCAGCCTCCCAAATTGCTGGGATTACAGGAATGAGCCACCGCGCCTGGCCCCAAATGCCTCTTCAAGGTCCTACCATCTCTCAACACTGTTACATTGGGGATGAAGCCTCAATGTGAGTTTTGGGGACAAACCATATTTAAATGATAGCAGTAGCCAAGTAGTATACTACAACTTGTCAAGGTAGTTTCACATCCACTCTCCTTCCCCATCATCCCTGAAGCAGCCACAGCAGGGATCCATACCCCTTTTTACAGATGGGAATGGAGCCCTCAGATGGGGCACGCCATGCTTGAGGTCAGGAGGCTCTGCAGTGGTGCAGGGTAGCAGAACTATCCCTCTAGGGGCCAGTCATTCCCTGTGCTTCTCTCCTACCACCAGAGGCTGGACTGATTCTCTGTGGATCCATGAGGCCCTGCCACGCCTGGGGCCGGGTCGTTTCCTGGCCGGGTGCTGCTCACCTGCCCTTCCCTGAATTGACTGGGTCTTATGGCCAGCGTGGACTAGACAGAAATAACCAACTCTGAGGGCAGTCCAGGGTCCTGGGTTGGCTTAGCTTTGGGACAGAGCTTGAGAGTAGAGTGAGGGTGTTGGGTGTGTGAGGTCCCTGCCCTTTGGCTGGGGTGCTGGGCCTGGACAACTTGGTAGTCACTACAGGCCCAGAAGAATGGCTGTGGTTCTGTGTGTTTGGATCAAGTACGAGAGATGTCAGAGGAAGTCTACCGAGAACCATGAAAAGTTGGAGGAGGGAGTTCGGGAGTTTTCCTTGGAGTTACTACCCACTCCTCTCCTCTTTCTGGCTAAGGTAGGATGCTGGAATTCTAGCATGCCCCATGGAGCAAATCTAACCCCCTTGTCTGCCTGGCAGGGGACACCATCGCCAGCGTCAATGGCCTGAACGTGGAAGGCATCCGGCATCGAGAGATTGTGGACATCATAAAGGCATCAGGCAACGTTCTCAGGTATGTCTGGGAGCTGAGGTGCCCGAGGACTCCTGAGCTCAGCCTCTTGGTATTTCCTCAGCCTGTGGCTCACTCAGCCTTTGATTCCCCAACCTCAGACTGGAAACTCTATATGGGACATCAATCCGGAAGGCGGAACTGGAGGCTCGTCTGCAGTACCTGAAGGTAGGGAAACCCAGATAATGTCCAGCCTCCACCCTCCTCTTCCCAAGCCTCTGCACTGTGGGGGGTCATTTATATCTGAATCTCCTTTAACTGAAGGTTTCTTCTGTCTACTCCCTGACCCCTTGTCTGTACCCACGTCCTGCTAGTTTCCTGCTAGCTTGTGACAGTGGGGTGGGGACTGTCTCTTGCAGCAAACCCTGTATGAGAAGTGGGGAGAGTACAGGTCCCTAATGGTGCAGGAGCAGCGGCTGGTGCATGGTGAGTAGATCCCGGGGTGTGAAGGGCCACTTGTTCTGCTACAGACACCCCATCTGTGCTACCCCCTCAGAACTGGCAGGTTCTAGTAAAGAAGGGTTTACTAGTAAACCTCCACAGTAAAGCAAGGTTTGTTGAGCTACTACTACTTTGGGTACTGCCGCACCCACATTTCTGGTTATTCTCACACTAGCCCTCTGCAGGTAGTGTCATCTTCACTTTACAGAGGACTCAAAGAGTTGAACACCAGGGCTCAAAGAGTTTGTGTCAATTCTTTCCGAGGCCCTTTTGTGCTAAGCGGCCCCCATAAGGATCTAAGTGATAATTCCTGATTTGCGGGTGACGGAAGTAGGGTCTCAGGGTTGTGCCTGGCCAGGGCCACAGAGATAAATGGTCAGCAGGACGGAGTGGGGATGCCCCATCCATGCCCTCCGACCCTTTGCGGAGGACACTACGGCCCAGGCCTGACCCACCCCCCACCTCTCCCGTCTCTGCGCAGGCCTGGTGGTGAAGGACCCCAGCATCTATGACACGCTGGAGTCGGTGCGATCCTGCCTCTATGGCGCGGGCCTGCTCCCGGGCTCGCTGCCCTTCGGGCCTCTGCTCGCCGTGCCCGGGCGTCCCCGCGGAGGCGCCCGACGGGCCAGGGGCGACACCGACGACGCCGTCTACCATACGTGCTTCTTCGGGGACTCCGAGCCGCCGGCGCTGCCGCCCCCGCCGCCCCCGGTCCGCGTCCTGGGTCCGGGCCCCGCTGAGACCCCTGCAGTGGGGCCGGGCCCTGGGCCGCGGGTCGCGTTAAGCCGCAGCGCCAGTGTGCGGTGCGCAGGCCCTGGCGGGGGCGGAGGCGGGGGCGCGCCGGGCGCGCTCTGGACTGAGGCCCGCGAGCAGACCCTGTGCGGCCCCGGCCTGCGCAAAACTAAGTACCGCAGCTTCCGCCGACGGCTGCTCAAGTTCATCCCCGGACTCAACCGCTCCCTGGAGGAGGAGGAGAGCCAGCTGTAGGGGCGGGGGCGGGCAGGGAGGTATTTATTTATTTATTCGCAACAGACAGCGCTAAAAGAGGGGGAGGCCGAGCCAAGAGGACCCCAGGAGCCCAGAGCAGCGGGAGAGGGTCCTTGCTAGCCTCAGCCCACCGGGTCGGTTCCTGGCTGGTGTCTGCTGAGGGAGTGGGGGGCCCAGCCCCTTCTCTTCTCCCCCGCCAAACCACAGTGGGAGCTGGGGCAGGGGGAGAGCCAGGAAATCGGGGGCCAAAGATGGGGGTGCTCGCCTACAGTCTGCATCTGTAGTGCCTTGTGGGGTATCCAGGAACACCCTCCCAGCAGGGGATAGGGACCTTGTCCCATGAAGCCCTCTCCTCAGCTTTACTTGCTCCCCCGCCCTTAGCCTTGGGGAGAAATGGCCCGTGGTGGGCTGACCCCCCACCCTCCACACACAGTTCCACGACCCAGCGGGCCTCCAGGGGCATCGGGTGCTGGTCCTCCTCCCTCCTGGCCTCGACCCCTAAGGGGCTCGCCCCTCCCAGGGGCCTGTAACTAAGTCGGGTTCTGCCAGGCAGGGGGCCTGTGTTCTGTGCCCCTTGGGGGACAGGAACGGGCAAGTTCAGGTGGGGTGGGGACAGCACAGACTGTTCCACCGTTCTGCGTTTTGTTGCTTCTGAACCACAAACTGTATAAAATGGATGGTTTTTTGCATCTGTGTCAGTGTGGTGACTGCCTGAGGGGGAGGATTGGGCTGGGGCAAGCTCTGACTCCACCATCCCAGCTCCCGCCCAACACACACACGTCTTGTTTTCTTGCAGCCTGAAGCCAGGGAAATAGGCTGGGAGATTTAAACTTACATGTATGGGCCTGAGCTGGAGGCCTCACACTTCACAGCTTGAGCTTCCCTCCCCAGATACCCAAGCAGGTGGTGGCCAAGGCTTGCCTCAAGTCCTCAGCCATCCCTGTAGAAATACGTGTCCTTGGCACGCCTTTCTTCCCAGCTTCTGAGGTCTCCCTTGAGGGGCACAAGCCAGATCTGCAGGGACCTGAGGCATTACCACCTGGCCTGTGATGGACCCAATCACGGATCACCCTGTTGTTCTAGCAGTCTTCAGCAGTTTCCCATAATCCCAGGATGAGATTGATTTTTTTTTTTTTTTTTTTTTTTTGAGGTGGAGTCTCCCTCTGTCACCCAGGCTGGAGTGCAGTGGCCCCATCTCGGTTCATTATAACCTCCATCTCCCGGGTTCAAGTGATTCTCCTGCCTCAGCCTCCCGAGTAGCTGAGATTACAGGCAGGCGCCACCACACCCAGCTAATTGTTGTATTTTTAGTAGAGACGGGGGTTTCACCATGTTGGCCAGGCTGGTCTGGAACTCCTGACCTCAGGTGATCTGCCTGCCTTGGCCTCCCAAAGTGCTTAGATTACATGCGTGAGCCACCGTGCCCAGCCTCCCAGGATGACATTCTGACCCCTGCTGGCCTCTGCTTCTCACTCCCTGCTCTGGCTGCGCTGCCGGCTGTACTTGGCACACTTCAGACCCCTTCTATCAGGGTCTCTGCCCTTGCCCCTCCCACAGATGGCTCCTTCAGTCCTCAGCCTGCCTCCTGAAGGCCTTCCCACCCAGTGGGAAATATAGTCATACCCTCCTCTGCGACAGCTCTGTTTTATTCCCATCAGATTATGCATCGCCATCCGAGACTGTCTTGACTTTTATGGGTTTATCTTTGCCTGCCATCCCCACCCAGGAGGATGCACGCTTCTTGCAGCAGTGCTCAGGAGGCTTTTCTGTCTTCACTGCTTTATTCTTGCCTGATGCTAGCACATGGTAGACCCTCAATACAGTGTGTGCCGACATAGTGTGTGCTCAAACATCTCCAAGTGGTGGTCACGACCTCTTTGAAGTGACCTGTCTGGGATCATACAGCAAACTAGTGGCAGAGCAGGGCCTGGGACTTGAGGCCCCTGCTCCAGTGCTCCTCCCGGGGAGTAACCAGTGTGCAAGGGGTGGCTTTGAGTGAGGTCTGAGCAGACCCTCCCCACCTGTCCTGTACCATGGTTCTTGCTTTTTGAGTGGGTTCCGTTTCTGTTTCTTCTTTTGCTCCTTGAGCATCCCTTCTGCACACAGCAGTCAGCGTGATCTTTTCAAAAAGGAAACTGGATCACAACCCTCCTCTGCTTAAACCCATTATGCCTTTCCCTGGAATAAAAGAATAAGATCCAAACTCTTTACCATGGCCTATCCATAACACGTCCCTCTGGGGAGACAACAACACAGCATCCCTTTCTCCAGGCTGACAGCAACCAGACAGGCCCAACAGTTTGGTAATTGGGAGTCTTTTGTGCAGTACCTAACCTCTGCAACTATATCCTGATGCCCTGCATGAATTCCTCTAGAATTTGGTCTGTGCCTCTCCCTCTGATCTCAAATTGTTTCTCCTTCCAGGTCACTTGTTACATGTAAGCCACACTATCCTTTCTGCTCCTATTCCTCAAATATGCCAAGCTCTCTCCTGCCTCTGGCCTTCGCCCATGCTGTCTTCTCTGCCTGGAACACTCTTCTTTGCAAGAATGATTTCTCTATCCTCAAGCCTCAGCTGAAACATCACCTCCTCAGAGAGGTTTGCCTGATCAAATAGGAAATAGTTCCCTGACCCCATTATTCTTTATTTTGAGTCATCTGGGGTTTTTGTTTGTTTGTCTGTTTTTTGAGACAGAGTTTCACCCTTGTCATCCAGGCTGGAGTGCGACCTCAGCCTCCTGAGTAGTTGGGATTACAGGCGCCTACCACCACACCCAGCTAATTTTTGTATTTTTAGTAGAAATAGGGTTTCACCATGTTGGCCAGGCTGGTCTCGAACTCCTGACCTCAGGTGATCCGCCCGTCTTGGCCTCCCAAAGTGCTAGGATTACAGGCATGAGCCACCACACCCGTCTATTTTCTTTTTTACTTCATAGCACTTTCTCCCAATTGGGAATCGCACTGACTTCTTTTGTTTCTGTCTTGCCTTTGTGAGGGCAGGAGCCCAGCCTTGTTTGAAGTTGCACCTCTAGGGCCTAACAGAGCCTGGCACACAGGAGGGGCTCGGAGGGGCTCTATTAACTCATGCCGATCAGTGAGTGCCTCCTTGGGGCCAATCCTGCCTGGGGTAACCACCACCTCCCCACCTCTGAGCCCCAGGGGCTGGGTGAGATGTCCCCTCTTCTGCTCCATCTGTAGCTGGCATCTGTAGGCCCTTTTCTCAAAGTCCCTTTGGGGCTGGGTGGCGGCCCCAGCAAAAGCACCTGCACCTGGCCACCCTGTCCTCCCCAGTCCCAGGAAGGGAGGACATTTGATTAAGAAAATGGAGCTGCCCCAAGCTCCCTGTTTGAACAGCTGCTCTGTGGCGATGACAAACATTGGCTCCCAGAGGCTCAGGTCTAGGGGAGGGGGGCCCCTGACACCTTTGTTCCCAGATCCCAAGGCTGCCAGGAGACCAACTGCCTGGGCATAGCCTGGCACTTTACAGGGGGTGGAAGGCTGCAGGGGCCTCCCTAGATTCTCCTCCGAGTAGATTCCAAGTCCCTTGGCCATCAGTCTGTCCCTACCCCCTGCCATGTAGCTAGTCCCAGGAGTGATGTCGGTGCCCCCTCATCCAGGCTGATGGGGACTCCTGGCCAGCCGTGAGTTCGTAGGGGAGGGTGAGGGGTGCCCAGGGCGGGGCTAGATCCCACCTCTCAGCTGATGGGATGACGGCACCAGCACAGCAGCCTCCTGCCGTGTAGGTGGGTGACAGGGAGTGACTAATGTGCGAGCTGCGATGCTAAAAATTAACCCAGGGATCGTGTTTGGCGGAGGGGGTGGGGGTGGATAGGAAAAGGAGCAGGGACTCAGAATACTGTGTGGTCGGTATTCCCCCTGCCCTGCCACCCCTCCTTCACCTCCCACCAGCCTTCTGCTCCTTTAAACCTCAGGGAACTCTGTGGGAGCCCCTCCCCCATGCTAGGCCAGAAGGGGCTCCCAACACTTCCAGGGGAGGACAGAGGCCTCCACTCCAGGCTTCATGCATGGTCAGGGGAGGGACATGGCCCTGCTGACAGGGTTCTGGTCTGAGGTCCCCACAGAGCCCTGCAGAAGCAGCCCGTGCACCTAGCAAGGGCAGGTTCCCATCATCAGGCTGGGGGTGGGCAGTGGGGGTGGCAGCTGCACCACAAGAAAAGAATAGGTGGCCGGGCGCAGTGGTTCATGCCTGTAATCCCAGCACTTTGGGAGGCTGAGGCAGGTGGATCTCCTGAGGTCAAGAGTTCAAGATCAGCCTGGCCAACATGGCGAAACCCCATCTCTTCTAAAAATACAAAAATTAGCCAGGTATGGTGGTAGGTGCCTGTAATCCCAGCTACTCGGGAGGCTGAGGCAAAAGAATTGTGTGAACCTGGGAGGTGGAGGTTGTAGTGAGCCAAGATAGCACCGCTGCACTCCAGCCTGGGCAACAGAGAGAGACTCCGTCTCAAAAGAGAAAAAAAAGAAAAGGATAGGTGACTTCTGTGTCGCTATGTGCTGGGCTAACACTTCCACATCCATTACCTTACTGAGACCTCACAGTACATCTGAAAGCTGTGTATCACTCTCTCTATTTGACAGATAAAGAGACTGAGAATTAGGTGAAGGCAGCATAGCTGGCGCCTGGCAAGGCCAGGATGCTCTCATGCCTGTTTGTCTCTATAGCTTAGGGTGGTGAGAAGGAAGTCTTCCTGGAGGAAGAGGTGTGAGGACAGGGTGGAAGAGATGGTGAAGAATGAGCTGAGCCTCTCAGGCTAGGGGCCTCACCTGTGGAAAAAGAGGTGTTGGCGTGGTGGGTATATGAGAGGTAGGACCTGAAAGAGTAGGTCCGAGGTTTTCCAGGGAGCAGTAGGAGGAGGGGCCAGCCCAGAGAGCTCCCGGTTCCATGCATGCGGGTGTTGTGCTGAAGGGAGGAAGAGCAGTCCCGCCTAAGGGGAGCATAGCGGGGCTCTGGAGACTTGGTGGAGTGCACAAAACAGGGGAGGAGGGCTTGGAGAAGAGCTTTGCTAACACATGTGGGAAAACTTATTAGAAGGAGTGAACCTCCGAACCCTCCCATTTCCCCTGGAAACCAAACCAGAGACCTTGCGCTGAATGGCAGCAGGAGAAGAAGGACAGCAGGAGGTCCTTTCTGCTGCCCAGCTGGAGCTCATGCGGCTGGGAAGTGAGGGAGGCTGTGGGATTCCCCAGCTCAGGAGAGACGTCAGGCTGGCTGGCTGGCTGGGAGGCTGCCTGGTCCTGCACTGACGGGTGGATGAAATGACGGTAACTGGGGAGTGATGGGCTCAGAGAAGTGAGACGGAAAGGAAGCCGGCGGCTGTGGAGGGGCCAGGGGAACCCAGGAGAGTTCCTCAAGAGAGTAAAACAGCCAGAGTGCAGCGGTGTGCTGACCCCTGGTGGGGACCCCGGAACACTGCGCCTCTCGGAGCCCGGACCATACCAGGTGGAGAGGGAGACAGCAGGGCCAATCGCGGGGAGCAGCCTCCCTCACTCCTTAGAGCCCACATCAGCCAATCGCGGGGAGCAGCCTCCCTCCCTCCTTAGAGCCCACTTCTTCAGCCCTTCCTCAGCCTGCTGCAGGCTCGTACAAAGTGGAGCCTCCCCTGAACCCCACAACCATTTATCTGAAGTGTTCAGACACCCTCCCAACGCTTCTGGTCCCCAGGGCCTCTCCTCACCCCACCACCCAGATTGTGGGCTCCCAAGGGAGTGAACCCCATCTCACGCCAGCACTGATTGAAGGCAGGTACGTCTGCATGAATGAATGAATGAACAGTTGAGTTCACAACATCTAACTAAGTAACGAAATGACTCCAACCAACAGATCTTCTCTGCACAGAGAACCCTGTGTGGTATGAAAGCTCATGGACTGGGGTTGATAGCGGAGAGGAAACATACTTTTCAACTGCAAGATGCAAGAGTGTTTGTATTATTTATTTATATTTTATTTTTATTTTTAGAGATGGGTCTTGCATGCAATCAATATGGGGACCTCCCAGGAGCAGGAGACCACCAGGTTGCCTAAGACACATGAATTTTTGCTTTCAGGGACACCTCCTAAGCTTCAGTGATCCTTCCATCTTGCAGTTGGCCTTTGTGGGGAGAACACACAAATTTATGCAAAAAGTAAAAAATGCAAATACTGCCTCTGGGTCTCTTTCCCAGCTGCTCCCCTACAAAGTCACGTAGCCTTTAGTGTCTCACAGTTGATCTGGTCCACTCAGCAACCCACAGAGTGACAGCCCACCCAGGTCCCAGCATACATAGCTTCTTCTGGAGCCCCCCAAATCTCACTCTAGTTGAGGGCTTGGCACGAGCCACTGTCTCTGAGGAGTGTGGTCTCTGGGCAAATAAGGCAAGACCAGTGGTTGGCAGCTACAGCAGTCAGTAGGGTGGGGAACATTTAACAGCAGATAGGGCCATACTCCTACCCTTGCCATTCTTTTTTCCCTTCCCCTCCCCCTTGCAATTCTTTTCTGTTTTTTGTTTTTTGAAACAGGGTCAGCTGGGTGCGGTGGCTCACACCTGTAATCCCAGCACTCTGGGAGGCTGGGATCACTTGAGGTCAGGAGTTCAAGACCAGCCTGACCAACACGGTGAAACCCAGTCTCTGCTAAAAATATATAAATTAGCCAGGTGTGGTGGCACATGCCTGTAAACCCAGCTACTGGGAAGGCTGAGACAGGAGAATCGCTTGAACCTGGGAGGTGGAGGTTGCAGCAAGCAGAGACTGGGACACTGCACTCCCACCTGGGCAGGACAACAGAGGGAGACTCTGTCTCAAAAAAAAAAAAAAAAAAAAAAAAAAGAACAAGAGTCTTGATGTGTGGTCCAACCTGGAGTGCAGTGGTGTAATCATAGCTCACCACAGCCTCAATCTCCTGGGTTTAAGTGATCCTCCCACCTCAGCGTTAGGAGTAGCTGGGACTACAGGCCTGTGCCACCACGCCAGGCTAATTTTTGTATTTTTTGTAGAGAGAGGTTTTGTCATGTTGTCCAGGCTGGTCTCAAACTCCTGGGCTCAAGCAATTCTCCTAACTCGACCTCCCAAAGTGCTGGGATTACAGGTGTGAGGCACCGCTCCTGGCCCCCTTGAGATTCTGATCCAGGAGTTCTAGGGTGGGCTGGGGCGTTGGTATTTTTAAAGCACCCTAGGTGCTCAGTGAGCCTTTACTGAAAGGATGCTGACTCAAGATGATTCTGGAGACCTCTGAGCTTCCTCCCACACGGATCCTTAGGGCTCTAAATACTGGCCGAACTCGGCCCCCTGAGGCTGTCTTCTTGGGGAGCTAAGGACCTGTGCCTCCCACTGGCCCGGAACCACTTTCTGCTTCCTGGTGTAAGCTTTGGTATGGATGGTGGCCGTCTCCCTAGAGACTGAGAGCTGTAAGAGGACAGGGATCCTAGCTGACACATCTGCGTCCTCGCCTTGGTTGGAAGGGGTATGGGTGGGGGCGAGGGAGGAGATGGGGGCGGAGCTCAACACAGTGTCCAGCCCCTGCGGGCTGGCTGGGTGTCTCCAGTGCTCTGGGGGAGGTGGGGGGAGAGGAGGCGGGGCTGGGGCGCACAGCCGGCCGGGGATCCCTGCCGGAGGCTGCTCTTCACAGGTTCCCGTCTAGACCAGAGTTGGGGCTCAGCTCGGAGACATGGGATAGGTGGAAGTGCTGGGGGTTGGAGCACCACGCGCTGCTCAAGAGGCTGCAGGCTGGCCTTCAAGGCCTGGGCTAGACTGCAGCGTTTGGGGGCTGGCGGTGCTGCTCGGGTGGAGTCCGCCGGGCGCCGCCCTCCCTCTCCACCCTCTCCCGCCCCGGGGCCGAGAGGCTGTGGGTTGAGCTGCAGAGGCGAGCTCCTTCCTGGGCGTGCCGCCGCCGCGATTCGGGTGGGAGCGCAGAGGAGGCCTCGGGGTTGTGCTTTGCTGGGATCTGGGAAGGAAGCAAGCAGCAGCGCCGGAGTGAGTAACCGCCTCCCGAGGCAGCTAGTCCCGCCGCCTCAGGAAGTCCCGGCGCCATAGCGCACCACCGCCCGCTACGCCGGGACCTTCCCCTCGCACTAGCGCGCCCCCACCCCGCCTCCATCTCGTGCTCCCAGCCGCAGACGCGGGCGCTTCTGCACGCTCAACCCCTCACCCACGTAGACGCTCAACCTCTTACCCACGCAAACCACGACCCGCCGGTGACCTCCCCTACGGCTCCTCCTTCTGCTCCAGCCCAGCCCATCCCCTGCTGCTGCTCCTCCTGCCCTGGCCCAGCCAGTCCACCGCCCTCCCATCCCCATGGCCTCGAACCCCAGCCCGCCAAGCCGCTCCTCACTGGGCCCTGTGGTTCCCCACTGCAAAGGGGCGGGTCCCGGTAGGGGGCGTGGCCCGGCCGACTTGCGGGGCGGCGGCGCCCTCTGTCGGCAGACTCGGGAACTGCCACACTCGTCACCCCGCCCCCGGCCCTGTTCCCAGACCCGCCTGGACCTCTCTGCCAGCTCTCCTCTCTCCTGGACATGCGCCGGCAGGACTCGGAACGTGCAGAGGTCCGTCCTGGCCCCAGCCATGCCACGGGCTGTCTGAGGGAGAGTCGCAGCCTCTCTGAGGCTTAGCTTCCTTTCCTTTGAAATGGCTGTGAGGAGCAAACGCTCAGCAGGGAAGAAGGACACTTTGTAACCGCAAAGGAGCCTGTGAGTGTGAGGTACGGTTGTTATCAACGCTAAGGGTAGTCTCTTGCCTTCTGCAGGGGTGACGACCATCCTTCTCTCTGTTCCAGCCCCACAGTGGAAGGAGAGCATAAGTCACCTCCAGAGATTATCACATGCAGTGGATTACCTTCAGCCTTTTTTCTGGATACAAAATATGTATATATGTATTTTAATACAATCGTGGCCATTCTCTACGTGCTGTTCTGTACTGCCTTTTTTTCTATCTCTCCAAGTGCTTAACTTATGGTTAAAAGTCCGGATTCGGCCAGAGGGGTGGCTCACCAACACTTTGGGAGGCCAAGGCCAGAGGATCTCTTGAGCAGAAGTTCAAGACCATCCTAAGCAACATAGCAAGACCTCATCTCTACAAAAAAAATTTTTTTAATGATTTGAGTGTCGGTCGGGCGCAGTGGCTCACACCTGTAATCCCAGCACTTTGGGAGGCAGAGGCGGTCGGATCACAAGGTCAGGAGATAGAGACCATCCTGGCTAACACGGTGAAACCCTGTCTCTACTAAAAATACAAAAAATTAGCCGGGCGTGCTGGCGGGCTCCTGTAGTCCCAGCCACTCGGGAGGCTGAGGCAGGAGAATGGTGTGAACCCGGGAGGCAGAGCTTGCTGTGAGCCGAGATCTCACCACTGCACTCCAGCCTGGGCGACAGAGTGAGACTCCCTCTCAACAACAACAACAAAAATGATCTGAATGTCTCTAGTCCCAGCTGAGACTCGAGAGGCTGAGATGGGAGGCTCACTTGAATCCTGCAGTTCCAGGCTGCAGTCAGCCGTGATTGTGCCACTGGCCACTGCACTCCAGCCTGGGTGACAGAGTGAGATCCTGTCACAAGAAAGAAAGAGAAAGAGAAAAGAAACAACCAAAAAATTAGAGACAGACAAATCTGGATTTAGGGCCTTGCTCTGTGACTTTGTATTTCCACCCTTGAGCAAACCACACAACCTCTACCTTCCTCAGCCTCAGTTTTCTCTTCTGCAAAATGGTAGTAATGACAGGAATACCCACTTCACAGGCAGTGGTGAGGCCCTGCACACAGCCCAGTGCATGCTGGTTAGGGCTCTCCTTTTGCTTCCTGAGCCTGCAGGAGCTCTGCCTTCTTCATGCACCACGTGGTAAGGAAGGAGCTGGAGGCCTCCGCCTCTCGGACCTTGCTCACTGCTCGCTGCTTTTTTTTTTTTTTTTTTTTTGACAGAGTCTCGCTCTGCCCAGGCCGGAGTGCAGTGGCGCAACCTCGGCTCTCTGCAACTTCGGCCCCAGGTTCAAATGATTCTCCTGCCTCAGCCTCCCGAGTAGCTGGGATTACAGGCGCCTGCCACCACGCCCGGCTAATTTGTTATATTTTTAGTAGAAATGGGGTTTCGCCATGTTGGCCAGGCTGGTCTCGAACTCCTGACCTCAGGTGATCCACCTGCCTCGGCCTCCCAAACTGCTGGGATTACAGGTGTGAGCCACTGCGCCCGGCCTCTTTCGGCACTGCCCTTAACCACATGGGCCTCATTGTTCTTCCGGCGTACCCAGACTTTCCGCATCTCAGCGCCCTCCCACTCGTCCTGTGTTTCCATGGGCTTTCCCCGGGTAGGGGCCTTTCTTTCCCTAGCTTCGCTCAGGTCCCTGCTACGTTGTCGCCTCCTCGGAGAAGCCCTGTCTGGCCGTTCCGAATCGCTAGCGCCCTCTATCGTTCTCTAGCAGCTCACTCGGTTCTGTTTTTCTTCATTTTACTTTTCGTTATGTGCCGATCTCTTATATATGGTTTTGTCTTTGTCCTTCCCATGGAAGGCACCTCCATGAAAGGACGGGACTTCCCGAGGTTCTTTTCCTCTGTGGTTCCTAGAAGAGGGCCTGGCACATAGCCGGCCTTGGCTAGCTTTTTGCATGAATGTGAAGGGATCCACCTTCCTCCCTTGTAAGAGGTAGCAGTACCTCCTTTTACCAGCAGAGGGCACCACCGCACAGCACTTGGGGGCCACAGGGGCTCCTGTTGGGACGGGAAGTATTTATAAAGCCCACAGGCCTCTCCTCCCATAATGTGGGCGCTCCACAACTGGGACCGGAAGCAGGAGGGCCCCCTGCGCTAATCTGCCCTGGCAGCCCCGAGCTGGCACGCCCTGGGTGCATTACCCGGTGTGCTCTGGCGCCCAACGTCGGAATACCCTCACTGGTGGCTTGGACACACCCCTGAGCAGCTGATGCTTCTGTACAGATCACACCCTGTCCCGGGCTCTCAAAATGAGGGCAATGACATGAGCCACACTGCTCGCTCACGGGTTTGCTGTGAGGTCGGGACAGGAGTGCAAATGTTTTATGAATGTAAACATGGGACAAATATAATTTATTGGTAGTACAGCAGATTGACAACAAAAGAGGAGAGAAGATAAAGTATTTAAAGGGAATGGCAAGGCTAAATGAAGGTGGGAATTAAGACAGTGAAGGAGAACGAAGAAGTTAAAAATAACAATTACCTTTCACCAAGAGCTTATTAGGAGCCAAGGCAGAGGAAAGTGATCTCCAAACATTGTCTAATTATAGCCAACACTTACATGGTGCTGACCTCATGCCAGGAACTCTTTAAGTGCTTTATGCATAAAAACTCACTAGATCCTCACAACAACTGAGGGAGGTAGGTCATATCGCTGTCCCGTTCTACACGAGGAAACTGAGGCCCAGACAGCTTAAGTGACTGGCCTAAGGCCACATAGATAGACAGGGCTGGGCAATCTGCCTCCTGGAATGTGCTCTTAAAGCCCCACAGTCACAGCCACACCAAAAGGGAGATATTATTATTTTCATCCCATTTCCCAAACAAGAAACTGAGCTCAGCAGATATACAAAGCCTGCCTCAAGCCACACTGAGAATATGTGTATTTGAGCCCAGCTTCACCACCCACCAGACTAGGCCTGCAGGAGCTAGGAGAGGGCTTCAGGAATGTGCATAGGTTCCCTCAGAGGGGCAGCAGCAGACATACCCACTCTGCCTCTGAAGGTGGAAGAGAGGGTGAGAGCACAGAGGCTGGGCAGGGCTGATGGGGTTGAGGAAGAGGCTGCTTGGTGACCTCAACTCCATGGAAGGAAGGTGGCCAGGCATCTTCTGGACAGGAAGTGAGGGGTGTGTTGATAGGCACAGTGGCTGTCCACAAGGATTCTAGCCAGAGCTGTGGGCTCCCCACAAATCTCCACAGGGAGACTAGGGACTGAGGGGCAGGCCTTACAGTGGGAGGTAGGAGCAACCCCATCCCTACCACAAGTGCCCCTAAGCCCCGCCCCGACTTCCAGCCAGTTACATAAGCTGCTACATACCCAAGCCTGGAAATAGCCGAGGCTGTACCGGCTGGGCTGGGAGACGTGATGAATGGTCCCCAGGAGCATCAGCTGACCACTCTGTGCTCCTGAAGTGACCTGAGGGCCTGCCAGCAGCTCGGGTTACCCAGCTCTCCCTGGGAGGCAGCCCTGCCTGGTCTGCTGAGGATGGCTCTCATGTGATTCTGTGTCTGGACATTTATGGTTTGAGCGCCTGTGGAATGGTCCCTCTCCCAAGCCGGAGCAGCTAAGGCAGCTCCCAGCCATGCTGTGCCCACTGGCAGCCTCCAGATGCTGGCAGCCAGGGCCTTGCCCAGAGCAAGTACTTGGATCTCTGCAGACAGTCAGCACTGGGAGGGCTGAGAGCTTTGCTGCTCTGGGTCCTGTGCTAAGGGCCCCCAAGAAAAGAGGAAGAGGAGCCTGAGAAACTCGGGGTGCACATGGGGACTGCAGGTGTCATTACAGGGCTGCACTCCACCCACATCCCCATGCCTCCTGTTTCACAGCCCACTCTGTCACTGAACTGGTAGCCCTGGACACAGGGGGGCACCCACACACTCTGATGCCCATTGCAGAGGGCAGAGCCACACACCGCTCCAGGGACTAGGAATATATACCCTTACTTCTGAGAGTACCATGGCTAGGCTCAGGAGTATAGGAGGGCATTCTCCCAGCATATGGTGATCATATGTTAAGAATTACGATTATGTTGATCAGATGCAGTGGCTCACACCTATAATTCTAGCACTTTTAGAGGCTGAGGTGGGAGGATCACTTGAGTCCAGGAGTTTGAGACCAGCCTGGGCAACATGATGAAATCCTGTCTCTACAAAAAATATGAAAATTAGCCAGTCGTGGTGGCATGTGCCTTTAGTCCCAGCTACTCGGGAGTCTGATGTGGGAGGATCACTTGAGTCCAAGAGGTTGAGGCTGCAGTGAGCCAAGATTGTGCCACTACACTCCAGCCTGGGTGACAAAGTGAGACCCTGTCTCAAAGAAAAAAAAAAGAGAAGTATGAATGATTATGGCCATGCCAACTCGACACCGGCTTAAGGGGCCAGGCACAGTGGCTCATGCCTGTAATCCCAGCACTTTGGGATTATGCAGGCTGATGCAGGTGGATCATGAGGTCAAGAGATCAAGACCATCCTGGCCAACATGGTGAAACCCTGTCTTTACTAAAAATACAAAAATTAGCTGGGCATGGTGGTGCATGCCTGTAGTCCCAGCAACTCGGGAGGCTGAGGCAGAAGAATTGCTTGAACCCAGGAGGTGGAGGTTGCAGTGAGCTGAGATCGAGCCACTGCACTCTAGCCTGGTGATAGAGCAAGACTCGTCTCAAAAAAAAAAAAAAAAAAAAAGATACCTGCTTAAAAAACAAAAAGACCAGGCCGGGTGCAGTGGCTCATGCATGTAATCCCAGCACTTTGGGAGGCCGAGGCGAGTGGATCACGAGGTCAGGAGTTCAAGACCAGCCTGGCTAAGATGGTGAAACCCCATCTGTACTAAAAATACAAAAATTAGCTGGGTGTAGTGGTGGGCACTTGTAATCCTAGCCACTTTGGAGGCTGAGGCAGAGAATCGCTCATACCTGGGAGGCGGAGGTTGCAGTGGAGCCGAGATCATGCCACTGCACTCCAGCCTAGGCGACAGAGCAAGACTCCATCTCAAAAAAAAAAAAAAAAAAAAAAGACCAAAAATCAAGTTCTCCCTAAAAAGATTAATGCTTTAAGTGAAATTCTCTCTCTATTATTCCCCAAATCCTTTAGTGGAATAGGCACAATAGGCACTTCCAGGGAGCTAGGACCTGTTTATTTTGATTCCAGGACCCTCTGACAGGTCGGAAGTCCCCAGCTGGAGAATTGTGGGACATTTTCTAAAAGAGCAATGGAAAGTGAGTGAGTTGCCACCTGCCTGACCACTGATTGCCTGTCCAGTGACGGGAGGGACACACACATGCACACACACACACACACACACTCCACGTCTCTCCTTGGTGCTCAGATGTGGGGGCAGAACTCCCCTCCAAACTCCTGCAGCAGCATTCCCTGCAGACCCCTTGCCTTTGCCTTTGCACCCTCCTTGTGGGCCTGTAGGTCCTGGAATTCTGACCCCATGTCCAAGGCACAAGGGAAACGGCCCCCTAATGTACTCCAAAGATGGCCAGTGTGGTGGCCCACACCTGTAATCCAACATTCTGGGAGGCCGAGGTGGGCGGATCGCTTGAGCTCGGGAGTTTGAGACCAGTCTGGGTAACATAGTGAAACCCCGTCTCTACAAAACATACAAAAATTAGCCAGGCATGGTGGCGTATGCCTGTAGTCAGAGCTACTTGGGAGGCAAAAGTGGGAAGATCACTTGAGCCGGGGAGGCTGAGGCTGCAATTAGCTATGATTGCATCACTGCATTCAAGCCTGGGCAACAGAATGAGACCCTGTCTCAAAAAACAAAAACAAAAAGAAAAACCACACACACACACAACAGAACACCAGAGAGCTAAGGAATACCTACCCCTCTGCCAGATAAACCTGTGTGGGGAAGGGCTTGGCTTCCTTCAGTTCTCTCCTGCCTGCCTCATGTCTCTCCAGGCACTCTCCCTTGAGGGTTGTCACCGGTAACCAGAGCTGGCTCCGCTGGTGAGAGCAGGAGCAGCATTACTTAGCAACAGGCACAGCACACAAAATCCAGCTAATCTGGGCTGCCCCAGTGGCCAGCCCTCCCACAGCCTTCAGGGCGGTGGCTGCTGGCCATCAGCACACCCCTAGAAGTGGACACTTATAAACTGCTGCATCTTTCTACCCCAGCAAACCCTCAGTTCCAGCTTGGGCAAGAAGGACTCTTCTTTTCTCCACCCTCCCTGTCCCTCTCCCCTTTCTTAGGCCCTGTCTTCCTTCACAGTATCTGCAGACCTCTCTGAGGCAGAGGTCCCAGCTCTGCAGCAAGCCACGAAATGAAAGGCAAATCCCTTCACCTCTGGGAAGCTCAACTTCTTCTCTGGGAGGCAATAACATAGCAGCTCAGTGTAAAGACTTTGAGGCCACACTGGTCTGGATGCAAATCCATGCTCTGTTGCTTCTTAGCTGTGTGACACTGGACATGTTTACTTAGCCTTTTATTTATTTTTTATTTTGTATTTTTTTTGAGATGGAGTCTTGCTCTGCTGCCCAGGTTGGAGTGCAGTGGTGCCACCTTGGCTAACTGGAACCTCCACCTCTCAGGTTCAAGTGATTCTCCTGCTTCAGCCTCCCAAGTAGCTGGGATTACAGGCATGGGCCACCATGCTGGGCTGATTTTTGTATTTTTAGTAGAGATAGGGTTTCATTATGTTGGCCAGTCTGGTCTCGAACTCCTGACCTCATGTGATCCGCCTGCCTTGGCCTCCCAAACTGCTGGGATTACAGGCGCGAGCCTGTAAAAACTGATTATAGCCTCAGTTTCCTCAATACTAAAATAGTGCCCACCTTAGATGGCTGCTGAAAGAAGAGACAAAGGAAAGAAGTCATCAGCACAGAGCCTGGCACAAGGGCCTGTGGAATGGGCTGAGTGCTCCTCTCGCCGCATCCCCAGCTCTGTCCCCCTTAGTCACTGGGCTCCAGCCACTTGCTTTACTCTGTTGCTCTAACGAGCCAGCACTCTTTCACTACTGTTTCATCTCCCTGCAACTTATCCCTTTCCCCTAACTCTCCACTGACAAACTCCCCTCAGTTTATTTATTTTGAGACAGGGTCTCACTCTGTCGCCCAGGCTGGAGTGCAGTGGTGCTGTCACAGCTCGCTGTAGCCTCAGCCTCCTGGGCTCAAGTGATTCTCTCACCTCAGCCCTGAAGTAGCTGGGACCACCGTAACACCTAGCAGGCTATTTTCTTTTTTTTTTTTGAGGTGGAGTCTCGCTGTATTGCCCAGGCTGGAGTGCAGTGGCAAGATCTTGGCTCACTGCAAGCTCCGCCTCCCGGGTTCACACCATTCTCCTGCCTCAGCCTCCCGAGTAGCTAGGACTACAGGCGCCTGCCACTACGCCCGGCTAATTTTTTATATTTTTAGTAGAGATGGGGTTTCACCGTGTTAGCCAGGATGGTCTCGATCTCCTAACCTTGTGATCTGCCTGCCTCGGCCTCCCAAAGTGCTGGGAATACAGGTGTGAGCCACCGCGCCCGGCCAAGTAGGCTGTTTTTTAATTATTATTATTATTTTTTAGTAGAAACAAAGTCTCTTTATGTTGCCTAGGCTGGTCTCAAACTCCTGAGCTCAAACGATCCTCCCATCTCGGCCTCCCAAAGTGCTGAGATTACAGGCATGAGCCTCCAGTGGTGCCCAACCTTCGCTCAGTTTAAAAGCTACTTCCTGCCAGGCACAGTGGCTCACGCCTATAATCTCAACACTTTGGGAGGCCGAGGCAGGCAGATCACATGAGGTCAGGAGTGTGAGACCATACTGGCCAACATGGTGAAACCCTGTCTCTACTAAAAATACAAAAATTAGCCAGATTTGGTGGCATGCGCCTGTAATCCTAGCTACTCAAGAGGCTGAGGTACGAGAATGGCTTGAACCCGGGAGGCAGAGGTTGCAGTGAACCGAGATCGTGCCACTGCACTCCAGCCTGGGTGACAGAGTGAGATTCCGCCTCAAAACAAACAAACAAACAAAAAAGCTACTTCCTTGGAGAAGCTTTCTCTTTTTTTTTTTTTTTTTTTTTTTTTGAGACGGAGTCTCGCTCTGTCGCCCGCGCTGGAGTGCAGTGGCCGGATCTCAGCTCACTGCAAGCTCCGCCTCCCGGGTTGAAGCCATTCTCCTGCCTCAGCCTCCCGAGTAGCTGGGACTACAGGCGCCCGCTGCCTCGCCCGGCTAGTTTTTTGTATTTTTTAGTAGAGACGGGGTTTCAGCATGTTAGCCAGGATGGTCTCGATCTCCTGACCTCGTGATCCGCCCGTCTCGGCCTCCCAAAGTGCTGGGATTACAGGCTTGAGCCACCGCGCCCGGCCGAGAAGCTTTCTCTTATCCATCCCTTGCCAAAATTATAGCTACCTGTTAAATATCTCACTGACATCCTCCATTTCATTTTCTGTTTATGGTTGTGATGGTTAATTTTTTTTTTTGAGACAGCATCTCGCTCTGTTGCCCAGGTTGGAGCGCAGTGGTGCAATCTCTGCTCACTGCAACCTCCGTCTTCTGGGTTCAAGCAATTCTCCTACCTCAGCCTCCAGAGTAGCTGGGATTACAGGCACCCGCCACCACGCCCAGCTAATTTTGTATTTTTAGTAGAGATGGGGTTTCACCATGTTGGTCAGGCAGGTCTGGAACTCCCGACCTCAAGTGATCTGCCCGCCTCTACCTCCCAAAGTGCTGGGATTACAGGCGTGAGCCACCGTGATGGTTAATTTTAAGTGTCAACTTGACTGGGCTAAGGGATGCTCAAATAGCTGGTAAAATGTTATTTCTAGGTGTATTTGTGAGGCTGTTTCTGGAAGAGATTAGCATTTGAATCCGTAGACTGAGTAAAGAAGATCGCCCTCACCACTATGGGCGGGCATAATTTAATCTGCTAAGGACCTGAATAGAACAAAAAGGCAGAGGAAGGGCGAATTTGCTCTTCTTTGAAGTGGGACATCATATTTTCCCTCCTTCAGACATCCGTGCTCTGATTCTTGCACCTTCAGACGCGGACTGGAATTACTCCAGCTTGCGGAGGGCAGGTCCTGGGACTTCTCAGCGTCCATAATCACGGGAGCCAGTGCCTCATAGTAAATCTTTTTCTATATCTCTGTATATCCATCCTATTGGTTCTGTTTCTCTGGAGAACGCTGACTAACACCATGGCACTTATTACTTATGTGCAAGATTGTTGAACATTCATCTCTCCTACTTGGCTGTCAGCCCGGGGACAGGAGCTGTGTCTGTTTTGTTCTGTGCCGTGTTTCCAGTGAGAGGGCTGGCCTAGGTGTTTCTCCGAAGTATGTTCCAGCTTTCCGTACCTCTTTATTTCTTATTTCTTCCTTCCCCTGCTCTCCAAGTTGACCTAAATAGTTTTTGCACCTTTTCTTAGGTTCACTGAATCTCTAAGCAGCGAGGTGTATCTGGAAAGACAGCTCACGAATTAAGGGGGCTCACCCTTAATTACATGCCATTTTCCTCAGGACAGGCTGGAATAGATTTGGGATAACGAGCCCCCAAACCAGCACCCTACAGATTTCAGGACCCCTCTTAACTCATTTCCCCCATCCTCCCAATGACGTCTATTTGCCTACAACGGACCAGAAGGAAGCGTCGGCTCAATGGGTCATTTGCATGCGCCCGTGCTATTGGCCGGAGGGGCGTCACGGTAGCCAATGGTGTGCAGGGGTGTTGACCGAGCCGCCGCTCCGCGCTGCCGGGTGAGGTAATGGAATCCTGGCTGGACCTGCTGCGGCTCCCTCCGGACTGGCTAGTGACGTAGCGGCTTCCCCGGCCCCACCCCGCCCAGCCGGGCCTGGCGCGGCGCAGCGCGGCCGCCCCCGGGAGCGCAGCGGGGGCTCGGCCCTGTTCCTTCCGGCCCGGCGTTCCGGTCGCAGGCCCCTCAGGGAGGATCCGCCGGGCCAGATCCCATCTCTGGCGACGCGGAGAGAAATATGGAAGCCAGCGTCGGAGGATGACCACATCCTCGCTCCTCTGGGAGTGCGATTACGGGCCTCTCACTTCGTAAATCACTCAGGGTCGAAACGCTCACATTTGTTTACCACAAGCATGTTTGATTTTGTAATTTAACAAATAAAATTGCAGAGGATTTTTAAGAGCCCTGGCTTGGATTAGGGGAAATCTCACATTAATTCCAGCTCTGCCATTTCCGGTCTGGACCTCTGCCACTTTCTTTTGGGGCCCTGACGCCTTCCATGGCAACTAAGTAGAGCAAATGTGGAAGTGCTTCGAAAACACAAAGTGGGGTCTCCTCGTCCTTATGCAGTCTGGAGAGTGTAACCCCATCTGGGCGGTGTCTGGACAGCCCTTGAACCCTGAGACAGCCCCAGGAAAACACGTTTTTGTGTCTCTATTTTTTTGGCCCTTGAATTGCTCTTAAGCATGGGGAGAGGTCGGAGGACCCCGGCCAGGTAGCTCTTGATCCTCAAGAAGAGGAAGGAAACCATGAAGGGAATCCCTTCCATAGCCCCTCTCCTTATTCAGGGCCAGGACCTGAGCAGGGGAGCCCCTTCTTGGCCTAAATGCCCTAGGGAACCCCCTTGACATCCTTTTACCCCCGCCTCAGAGGGCCAGGGTGGAGGTGGAGTGGAAGGGTGTCTCCTAGGTGGGGTGGGATTTCAGATGCTGTGAGATGGAAGGGCACCTGGGGAGGGCCACTGAGACTCTGGCTGATGGTCCTGCGTCCTGTGACTCACCTTGGCCCACTGCTTCCCACCCTCAGGATCTCAGCCCTGCCCTGCTGCATACCTAAGCTTTGGGGGCAGCCTCTGTTCTCCATGGAGTGCCTTTTCCCTATACCCTGCCTGGTCCTGTCTCTTCTTTCACACTGGGCCCTACATTCTCTTCCTCCAGGGAGGCCTCTGAGACTAGTCCTCTAGATTCCACTCCAATGCCAGCTCAAGGCTTCTTGGAGGCCACTTCTTGGATGTCCTGGCAATGTTTCCATACCTATTCTTGTGTCCTGCCTCCCCATCAGACTAGGAGTCAGCTTTCTGTGTAGGAGCTTGTCCTCTAGGAACCTCCCACAATGTGGGGCGTCACTGGCCATGGGGCCTGTCTCCCCTCTGCTCCGACTCCCTGGGCCATGCACGTTGTTCACCTTTTCTCTCCTCACCTTTCCTATCTGCAATAGGGGCTGTGAAGCAGTGCCTGTAGAAAAAAGAGGAATCGGCCGGGCGCGGTGGCTCAAGCCTGTAATCCCAGCACTTTGGGAGGCCGAGGCGGGTGGATCACAAGGTCAGGAGATCGAGACCATCCTGGCTAACACGGTGAAACCCCGTCTCTACTAAAAAATACAAAAAAAAAAACTAGCCGGGCGAGGTGGCGGGCGCCTGTAGTCCCAGCTACTCGGGAGGCTGAGGCAGGAGAATGGTGTGAACCCAGGAGGCGGAGCTTGCAGTGAGCTGAGATCTGGCCAGTGCACTCCAGCTTGGGTGACAGAGCGAGACTCCGTCTCAAAAAAAAAAAAAAAGAAAAGAAAAAAGAGGAATCAGATATGAAGGAACAAGAGGCTGGGTAGAAAGAGCACTGGCCTGGGAGTCAGAAGACCTGGGCTATGGAAACAGAAGACCAGGGCTATGATTCTGGCTGGGCCACTCACTAGCCAAGTGACCTGGATCAGGGAGACAACAATGGGGCTGATGTTTACTGGACACTTGTAATGACTAAGAAGTGACATGGCTCCTATCTGTGCAACCCCCCAAGACCCCCAGTATTCCCAATAAACATACCAGCTGAGCAAAGCTAGGGTAAGCAGCTTGGATGTACAGCTTTAAGACAAGGTCCCAAGTCCACCAAGTCCTCCTGTATGGAAATGGTAGATCTGCCACGATGTGCCAGACTCCACTTCATGCTTTATGTCTGCTATCAAAGAGACACTCTCATGGCAACCCTGTGAGATAGGTTTCTTATCTTTGTGTTTGAGGTGAGAAAACTGAAGCTCAGAGAGGGCAAGTAACCTCCCTGAAGTCACACAGCTGCTAAGAGGTAGAGCCTCTTGTGGGAAATCAGACTCCTAGGGCAGAGCAGGGAGGAGAACTAACTCTGAGTGCCTGCTGTGTACAAGGCACCTCCACAGCTGTTCAGTCCTCTGACAACCAGTGTCCATCCCAGACCTCTAGAGACTGCTTCTTCCGCCATCTCACGCTGCCTCCACATGCCACCCAAAGCGTGCGTGTTCTGGCATTCCACATTTTAGAATCTGTTTTATTTGATTATAAATAGGAGAATATATAATAAAGACAAGTTATGCTGAAAGTATTTATGGAAAGGAGAGACCTCTGTGGGCTGGAAGCCTTCATGGAAAAACTGGTAACTGAGCCCTTTTTCCCTTCCTGTCTAAATAAATGTATTTCTCCCACACAGGCAAATATTTTAAAATGTATTTCAAAAGTTAGACTTCTGGAAAAAGAAAGGAAAAGAGGGGGTGGGGTAGCTGCTCCTCTAAGAAGGCCATCTGAAAGGAGCTGCTGGGGTAGGAAAGAGGAGGACACAGGGTGAGTGAGGAAAAGCCTGTCCCTTTCCCCCACCCCGACACTTTGTCATTTTTGAAGCCTCAGTTTCTTTATCTGTAAATTGACCTAATACTTGAACCTGGGAGAGAAATGTACAGGTTCTTGGGAGGTGATTTTGAGACAAACCAGAGGTTCTTGGGATCATTATGAAGAATGAGAGAAAGGGAATTCCGAGTTGCGCCAAGAGTTTAGGATTGGTCCAGCAAAGGATTTCTGGGGGTGGGCAGCGGGGTGGAGAGAGGAATGCAGCCCCTGGAATGAGGGCTGAGTGGAGGTGTGGGGCCTCTTTTGGAGAATTTTGAGCACAGAAGAGATTCTTTGCTGCGTGGGGCCTGGCCTGGGTGCTGGAGATTGTATAGCATGCTCATAATTTAAGGTGGCTCCAAAAAGGAGCAGGGACTAGTGGCTGGCACAGCAGAGCACATGACTGGATCCTCCCTAATGGGTGTTCCCCAGTGACCTTGCCTGTATGGAGGTATAGGAGCAGAGATGGTAACCCCAAACCCCACCCACCCAGCCAGCCCCAACACCATTGCTCCAACCTTGGGGGAGAAGGATTTGCTCAGGACAGGATGGTTCTCCCATTTCCAAAGAGGGCTCCAGTCACATGGGAGAGAGAGACCTTCCAAGTGCCTGCACCCCCAGGAAGATTCTTACCGTGGAAGCCTGGGCCTGGAGACTCCGGTCAGAGGAGGGTGGGCCTTCCAGGGCTTCCTGGCCAGGGTGGTGGGTCTCTGAGTGCATTAAACACTCCTGTGGATTGGGGAGAGCAGGGAGAACTAACCCTGAGGGTCTACTGTGTACAAGGCACCTCCACAGCTGTTATCATCCTGACAGCCAGATAGGGTGGATAATCTGATCATATCATCTTTGTTTTAGAGATGATGAAGCTGAGACTCAGAGAGGTCAAGTGACTGCCCTAGGTCACACGGTGGTATGGGAGCAGCCAGATCAGTGAATCCATCATCTGGGCTTTGCCGGGGCTTGCACCACCACCTCGGGCAGTGCCCTCTTCAGGAGGAAGTCCTATTTCTCTGTAAGCTGCCTTCTCATGTGGAAGCTGGGTACTCTGCTACCTAGGTTCCTTGCCCTTGGGATGGCATGAATGCCGAGCGATGCAGGCGGGGCGCCCGCAGACTCAAAAGGCCAGGCCCTGCCTTCGCCAGCAGCCGAATCGCTGTGTGACTTTCGGCCGCCACCGAGTCTCTCTGGGCCTCTCTCTTTCCACCTCTTCCTGGGGAAGCCCCGGGTAAGTTTATTTATAACCTAGTCCCAGGTGCGCCGCCTCGGGAGGTGTGAGCGAGGCCTCGGCACCCTCACCTGAGAACCAGCTCCCCGGCTCTGGCCGCGGGTTGTGTAACCGGGTGTGCGGCGTAGGGGGAGCCGCGGGGCGGGGCGCTCGCGGCTATTCCGGGAGCAGCTATTTTTAGCCCCATTGATGAGTCTGCGTCGGCCGCCGCCGCCGGGATTCCGGAGACGTCAATGGGCACGCGTCACGGTCCCCGCCCCGCCCGCCGGGGGAGGCGCACCGGGGCTGGGACAGCGCGCGGGCGGCCGCGGGCGCGGGGGCGGGGGGCGCGGCGAGGCCGGAACTGCGGGCGGGGGGCTTCCCGGGGGCGGGGGGCGCCGAGCGGCGGCGGCGGTGCGGCTGCAGGAGCGCGAGGCGGCGGCGGCGGAACTGGCGGGGTCCCAGCGCGGCGCCCGCGACCCCCGGCCTCCAGGCATGGGCGCCCCTGCGGCGCAGAGCGGCTCAGGGCCTGCTGGTGCGCGACCCCGGAAAGCAGGAGTGGAGAGGCGAGAGGAGCCCGTGGGGCCAGGTGAGGGGCCGCCGGTGTGGCGCGAGGTGGGCCCCGGAGAGGCCGGGCAATCTCGGGTCTTTGGTGGATGCCTTGGGGCGGGCTCAGGGCCACGCCGGAGTCCCGCTTGGAAACTGGGGAGTCGGGGGAGGGACTGGATTCCCAGCGGAACCTGCTGGCTCAGAGTCAGCCCCCAAGGGCGACGGCCAAGGCTTTCTCTCCCCAGTCCGCCAAGGGTGGGGTTTGGCCCACGAGGGGCGCTGGAGGTGGCCAGGCCAGAGAAATTCCTTCCATTTCCCCGCCGGCTGCGGGAACCGGTTCCAGGAGCGCGGGAGCTTCCAGGAGTCTACCAGGAGACCCAGCCCGGAGGGACGGATGCTGCGCGATGCAACCCCTTCACGGGACTGAGTCAAGAAACCAAGGCTGGGGGTCTCGTGGAATCAGGCGGAGCTGGGGATTAGGACTTGGGGCTTTTGTCTCCCAGGCGTGTTTTTTGTTGTTGTTGTTTTGTTTTTTTTTTTTGCCGCAACATCTTCCCTCCTTGTATGGGGGGGGGGCGCGGGGGGGTCTGTATTTCCAGACCTCCTTACCATGGTGGTCTGTGTTGAGGACAGGACGCAGTTCCCTGACTTGGCTCATTCCCCTCCACAACCCCCCCCTTTTTTTTTTTAAATGAATTCTGACTCTGTTGCCCAGGCTGGAGTGCAGTGGCGCTATCTCGGCTCACTGCAACCTCCATCTCCCGGGTTCAAGTGAGTCTTCCGCCTCAGCCTCCCCAGTAGCTGGGACTACAGGCGCCCGCCACCACGCCTGGCTAATTTTTGTATTTTTAGTAGAGACAGGGTTTCGCCATATTGGCTAGACTGGTCTCGAACTCCTGACCTTGTGATCCGCCCGCCTCGGCCTCCCAAGGTGCTGGGATTACAGGCGTGAGCCACCGCACCTGGCAGGCTCATTCTGTTTTTATGCCTTCGTTTTTGATAGATGACCTGGTGGACAGGGGAAATGCTACAGAGGTGGTTTACAGTGAATTGTTAATTTGGATGTGGGGCTAGTATTAGCGGCACATTGGGAAAGCGCAGGCTGGGCAGAGGTCGGTTTCACAACAGTTATGCCCAGTGGGTGCTGATGGATTTGGGGGCTGTTGTCAGCCTGGCCTGGGACCCTAGTGGTGGGGCTACAAGACTTGCTCCTAGACCTACTCCAAGTGAACATTTAAGATCAGTGACTTGGATGAAGACTTAAAAAGGAAGTCAGCTGACTCCTTGTAGTCATCCAGAGCTGTGAGGAATGACAAGTGCATAGTATAAAATCAAGATTCTAATTGAAGGCAACTGGGCAGAAGGATGGGCCGAGATTCACAATGTGAATGTGACTGACGAGGCCTGTGCTGAGGCCTCTGCTGGACTTAAGAAAGTCAGCTGAGGAGTTCAGGCCCTGTGCCTGGCTCAAAGGCCCAGGAACCCAGGCCCTTAGCTTCTGAGCTGCTCTCTGGACGGAGGCTGTGGGACTGCTCTGTGCAGTGTGAAGCCTCCATCCACTATACAGCTCCAAGTGGGCGGTAGGGGGAGCAAGAATGCCTGATTCTGGACTCCTTGGTTAGGCTCCCTGGGTTCTAATCTCAGTTTTGCCAGTTCCTAGCTGTGTGACCTTTGGCAAGTTGCTTAACATTTCTTTCTGGGCCTTAGTTTCCTCATTGGTAAAATGTGCATCATAATAATCCCTTCCTCATAGCATTGTGAGGCTGAAATGAGAAAATGCATGTAAAGTGCTTAATGTATCTGGCACATGTTGTTTAACAAATATTAGCGGCTGTTGTTATTGCTAATAGTAGTAATATGCCCATTTCTGGGTAGGGATATTAGCCAATATAGAGCTTGTACTCAGGAGGCCACCAGGGCCTGTCAGGCAGAGAGCCTGTCAGCAGTGTCCTGTTGCAAGGGGCAGTTTAGCTAAGAAAAGACTAAAATACTTGCTAGGAAGGACTAGAATGAGGCTTCCTGTGGGCCAGTGCAGGAGACAGAGCTGGGATCCAGGGACTTTTAGAGTCAGGGATGTGATTCAACATAAAGAAGAACGCTGTGGCTCTTGGATCTGCCCCCAAATGGAAGGGACAGCTCTTGAGCTGGAATGCTGTCCCCACCTAGCTGACCTTCCTCCCAGCACAGCTCCAATGCAGGCATGTGCACCCCCCACCTTTCCACACACGCTTACTGAGCACCTGCCAGTGCTGAGCAGAGTTTAGAGACTGCAGATTCTGCAGTGATTGAGATGGACAGCATCCTTACATTCTGGTTGGGTAGACAGGTGATAAACCAGTGAACAGATGTGAACATTAGACCTCTGATGAATAAAAATCAGGCTAGTGTGGTGGGGTGGGGGTGCAAGCTGTTCAGGGAGGTGACATGGGAACGGAAACCTGGTTGATCAGGAAGAGCCAGTTCTGGGCAGAGGGAACAGTGGATGCAGAGGCCCTGAGTGGGGAGCAAAGGCCCATGTGAGGGACCACAGTGAGTGGCTGGGAAATGAAGTTGGTGGGGAGCAGGAACTGCGGACTGAAATCTGGCCTGATGGTCCACCCCATTTGGGGGTCACTTTCCCCTTCTCTAAGCCCACTCAGCCTTTGGTTTGCCCTCTGCCCAGTGCAGATTGTCCTTGTCCTTGGTTCATCCCTTATCAGATCCTGGGGCTCTGGGATCTTGGTGTGCTCATTCTTGGCTCTCCTGTGGTTCGGGGCACACTGCCTGGCTTCCAGGGGGTCCTCAGTAAATGCTTGTGGTGTGACTATTGAGGGGGGCATTTTGATCTGGAACAGGCAGGGCAACAGATACCTGCTTGAAGATGCTAAAATCATTTGTGGGCACCACCAGGTGCCAGACTCTGGCCCCTGTTCTGAGAACCAGATGGGGAAGACCTGGGTGCTCAGGTTGGGCCTGATTATGGTAGGTGGTATTTGGCCCTCCCTACCCTTCCTCCTCAGCAGTGGGCTGGCAGGGAGAAAAGACAAGGCTGGGGGAAATTATAGACCAGTTTCCGGGGGATGGGAGGATGACACTGTCATCCTGGAAAGCAGGTGTAGTCCATGGGCTGGGGCAGATTGGAAGCCTCGTCTTGTTTTCTGTTTAGGGTTAAAGGTGCTTCAGATGTTCCAGTCTGCCCTGCCTTCCCTCCTCCTTTCCTGTGGCCTTTTCCTGCTCCCCATCATACCCACAGGATCGGGAGGGAGGGGTGCTGGCAATGTCGTAAGGGGAGAGCCTGGGTACTGTGGGCCAGAGGTCCTCCCCTTGGCCTGTAGACCTTGGGCAGAGGTCAGGAGGACGAGGAAGCCCATTGCCCACCCTCTGGGGTCCTCCTCCTCTTTGTCCCTCCAGCTCCCATCATCTCCTTCTCTTTTCCCAGACCTCATCTCGGTCTTAAGGGCAATCCAATAATCAGTTAAGGCCTGGTCCTGCCCTCACTCTGGAGCGTAGTCGAGAGGAGAGAGCAGTGGAGTGGGTGGAGGAAGAGAAGGGGAGATGTGGGTCAAGGTACCCTAGCTGAACGAGGTTAGGGGAGAGCTGAAGAGGCTGGGGTGTGGGGTGAGGCGCACATAGTTGGCTTCCACCCTGGAAGGAGAGGCCAGGTGTCCAGGGTGCCTTGGACTAGGAACCAGGGTCTGTGGCTAGCTTGTATGTGTGTGTCCTCATTGAACTTCTCCTATTCATGATATGTAGCAGATAATGTGTATCTAGCACTGTCCTAAGTCTTTTTTTACACATTAACTTTTTTTAGCTGGGCGCGGTGGCTCACGCCTGTAATCCCAGCACTTTGGGAGGCCGAGGCGGGCGGATCACGAGGTCGGGAGATCGAGACCATCCTGGCTAACACAGTGAAACCCCGTCTCTACCAAAAATACAAAAAATTAGCTGGGCGTGGTGGCGGGCGCCTGTAGTCCCAGCTACTCGGAGGCTGCGGCAGGAGAATGGTGTGAACCCGGGAGGCGGAGCTTGCAGTGAGCCAAGATGGTGCCACTGCACTCCAGCCTGGGCGACAAAGCGAGACTCTGTCTCAAAAAAAAAAAAAAAAACTTTTTAAAAAGCCTGCTGATAACCCTGTGATTGTTAATTTTAGAGATGTCATCATTTTTACAGATGAGGAGCATGAGGTACAAAGAGATTATGTAATTTGCCCAAGGTGATAAGCAGTGGAGCAGGGATTTGAACCCAGACAGTCTGGGATCCCACATCCACTCTACTCTGAGTGGAGCCCCTGCCTTTTGGGGGCCTCTGAGGCTTTAGGAGCCAAACTGGAGCCCCTTAGGGAGTTAGGGGTATTCCGCTCTATCCTCACAATAGCTCCCTTCCTGTGCCTGCAACATGCCCTTTTGTGCACGTCAGAGAAGGGTGTGAGGTGGAGGGACTAGATGCTGATGTGTTTATATGGCTCTGAAATGCCCCAGATGCTGTCAGCAGCTCCTGGCCACACCCTACACCCCTGGAAGCAGATTGCCTGGGGCTTGGGTCCCCAGGCTCTGATGCCTAACCCAGGGAGGTCCTTGGGCTGGCTTGTCCCCCTCTTGCGGCCTGGATCCTGCCACTGCTCCCATTCCTGTGTGTCCTGGCCATGCTGTCTCCAGGGAATGTGCTTGCTGGCTGGTTCACTTCTCTTCACTCACATCGACTCTCCCTCTGTAGGCCTCCACCATGGACAGAGGCCAGGCCCTGCCCCTCCCAGGCAGCCTGGTTCCTTCTCCTGGGCCCTGACGGCTCACAGGATAATGTGGTTGGCCAAGGCCTGTTGGTCCATCCAGAGTGGTAAGTGTTCTGCTATTGTCCTTTGTACACCCCTCCAGCAGGTGGGGTTGGGGGGCAGAGGTGGGGTGGAGCTGCCCAAAGCGGATGTGGTTAGGGGGATGGAGGGGAAACCCCGCGGAGGTGGCAGCTGAGGTGCTGTTCAGTGTGGGGGATCTGATTTCTTCAGAGGTGGGGGTAATGTGGGTGTGGGGACTGGGGAAGCCTTATTTTCTTGGCAGGATAGGCTGGAGGGCTCTGGGCCCAGGTGACATGGGCTGGTAGGAATAGGGGATGACAGCTGCTCCCAAGGCAGCATGTGCCTGGTTCCAGGAAGCAGATAGGGTGGAATAGGGTATCCGGGGACTGGGCTGGGAGCATCATGGGGCAGACGTGGCAGTGGGGAACTGGCCTGTCTCCCGGGTGTAGACACTTCTCCAGGTGAGTGCATGAAGGGAAGGCCGGGACCTCCACTCCCTCGTGGAAAGCATGGTTCCTGTCCCTCCTCACTGCGGCAGGCCTGAGGGCCTATGGAGTCTGTGGTGTGGGGGGCGGCCTCTGTGAATGGGAAGGCAAGGACAGCCCTTCCACTACTTGTGATCTAGCACATCTACTCCACTTACAGAAGAGGAGACTGAGGTACAGAGGGGAGAAATGACTTTTCCAGGGGTCCTGCAGTAAGGATGTGTAGAGCCAAGCCCAGAACCATGCCTCCTGGGTAGCTGGCAAGCACTGGCGCCTGGTCTGACAGTGGAGGACATAACTTCCTTGACTGAGGGTGCTTCCAGAGAAGGCCCACACTGATCTGGGACTGAGAGCTGGAGGACGGGAATGGGATTTCCAGCAGGCCTTTCCTGGGGACATGAGATGGGGCCACGGGCACTGTAGTCCTGGTTCTGTGCCTAAAGGAGCTGGAGCTCTGCCTTACACCCCAGCCAGACAGGGGCCATGAGATTCCCTTCCTCCTTCCCTGGAAGAGGGCCATCTCTGAGCAGCAGCCCTCCCAGGCCATGAGAGATCTTGGATGAAGCAGGCGCTGGCTCAGTATCTCCCTCAGCTTCCCAAACACTGTTGCCTCACAGGGTGTCAGCGTTCAGGGTGCAGAGAGCCTTGGAGAGGTGGCTGGGGTGGGGAGGATGGGGTGTCTGGTCCCAGCCTGGAGGGAAGGGGGAAGCCCTGGGAAGCAGGGCCTCCTGTTCTGGGGGTGGGGCTGGCTGCGCACCTGGCCTCCCAATGGCAGCAGATGCTGTACCACCAACCTCGTGCCGAAGACGGAGAGGAATTACTGTAAGAGGCAGGTGTTCTCTGGTCAGCTGCAGATCTGGACTTGGAAGGCACGTGAATGTAGATGACAGCAGTGGCCAGGTGTCCCTCCCTCAACTCGGCCCCCACATCCACCCCCAGTCCAGACCCAGCTTCCTAAGCACCCAGCTCTCCCTCTGGGTACACAGCAGCCTTGGTGGGCAGAATTCCTTGTGTTTACCTCGTCGTCTGGGTGATGGTGGTGATTGGGTGGAACTCCCATGCCAGATACACTGCCAAGGCCACCCTGAGGGGCTGCCAACCGGGGCCCCATGAGTGCTAGAGCTGCTGGTCTTGTGACGTGGGCACCTGTCTGCCAGGCCCGGGCACAGGCCCAGGGTCACGCTCATGCCGGGGCTCCCGTCAGCTGACTATTTTGGGCTCTTGCTGACCTGGGCCAAAGTCAGGCCCAGCCAAGAGGGCCCAAAGTGGCTCCCCCCATCCCCAGAGGCCGGCTCTGGTTTCTGCTATATAAACAGAGGAGGACACACCGGCTTGGAGGCAGCACCACATCCAGAGCCTGCTCAGCTGCTGCCCGGCCTGGGCTGCGAGGATAGGCTGGCTGGGCAGCACGTCTCTCCCCACAGGGCTCCCTGAGGCTGCCAGAAAGAGCCCCCAACCAATATTGGGATTCTCCCTTCGTGCGGTTGTCCAGGACCTTTGTCCAGGGTCAAAGCAGATCGTGAGGAGGAAGCTGGTGAGTCTTGGGACGGGGACATTGAGGAATGGGAGCTGGGCTGTTTGGATTTTTTCCCATTGTGACTGTCATGCCAAACCCTTTGGCCTTGGGTTCTGCGGGGAGGAAGCAAGGGTGGCTGACAATTGGAGGCATGAGTGTGCAGCTTGACCACAGCTGGATGGCAGTAGTTGGACTTGTGAACGCTGTGACTGAGAACTGGGAGAGGTGGACAGAGACAGGTGATGCGGTCTAGCTCCTTCCTCAGAGCTTCCCCACAGGGTCCGTCTTCCTCTCCTGTCCACCCTATCTGGATGAGGCACTGGTCACTGCGGCAAGTTTGGTGTCCATTGGGGTATCTCAGGATTGGCTTCTGAGTGGGGGCCCCTGAGCCCCCACTAGTTGGGACTGAGTGGCTGGGCCAGGGGCTTGGTGCCCTGCTGAGCCCTCAGCCCCTGGCCTGTCCCCCTTGCCGGGCCTCCCAGCTGCTTTGGGTGCCTGAGAAGCAGAGCTGGAGAGAAGTCTGGCAAGTCTGCCAACCAGCTTGCCACAAACACGCTCTGGGACCTGGGCCAGGGACTCTGGCCCAGCATGGAACAGGCAGCAGCTCCTTACGTGGGAGGCTCCTGTGCTCTCCTTCCCAGTTCTCAAAAAAAATTTTTTCCCCTTTCTGAACGTGAGTCTCTAAACGAATCCAGAGCCTGTGACTAAAAATACTTTAACAATAGGAAAGTGCATCAGTCTTTCCGGCTGGGACTCGTTATCAGAGGGTTTTTATTTTGGAATTTGAAATTTTGCCCGCATGGGCTGGGTGGAGACCTTGGGCCGAGGCAAGGGAATTTGGTGGGTGTTGATGTTCTGCAAGGTGGTGGGAGACCCTCCAAGGTGAGAGGAGAAGAGAGCTGGCCAGGAGCTGAGCAGACTGAGGGGGAAACCGAGGGAGGTTCAAGGCGTGGGCCAACCTTTCCCAAAGGAACTCTGATCTTGTCAGTGTTTTCCAGCCCCGTCTGGCTGTTGTTCCTGAAGTCTGATCTTATTCTTTTGTGCTGTATGTTAATTTCTTCTGGCCTGAGAGGGAGGGAGGGAGGGAGGGGTAGGGAAATCACTGGACTGAAGATAGCCTCTGCGGCCATACCCTGACCTCCTTAATTAACTGGCTCTCTTCAGAGTATTAATTGACCACTTGCTGCATACAGAGTCTGGAATTCTCCCAGTGCTGGGTAGAGCCACATCGCTAGGTAGAGCCACATCGCTGGGCACACTCTCATTTCCTCTCACTCAGCCCAGGAATGGGAGAAGTAGAGATGGGGTTACTGTTTGTAGTTCCTGGAGCAGGAGGGCTGCTGGCTCCCCCGTCCAGCTGAGGACCTTGCTATCTCCTGCCCCTGCCAGTCCTAGGATTCTGCTGCAGGCCGCTGTGGTTGTCCCACTGCAGACACGAGTTCCACAGGGCCGAGTGCAGGACTTGAGTATGCATGGATTTTGGTATATGTCGGGGTCCTGGAACCCATCCCCCTGTAGCACTTCCCTGTGCCTTGGAGGTACTGCCTGCCTTCTGACTTCCACCCTCACTTGCCATTACAAGTTCCCCACAACAGTGGGGGAGCCCAGGCCCCAGGCAGTGCTACATTTGGATGTTGAACCTCTCCCTTCCGTTGTGAACTGAATTCTGCCAGCACTGGGACTGGTGATGTCTGCATTAGGCAGATGAGGAAGCAGTCTTGGAGAGGACAAGGGATTGGCTTCAGGTCACACATCAGGCTTGCTATCTCCTGGACAAAGATGCCTCTGATAGCTCTTCTATCTTTGGCCCCTGCTGAGAGCTGAGGGGAAGGGTGAGGGGAAGGGTGCAGGCCTGCCTGGGTCCCTGGGATGCTGGTTTTGGGGAGATAATGATACATGTGCTCATGGTAGGGCTTGGGCAAGGGCCAGGAGAGCAGAGCCAGGGGTCTGGGCCTGACCCTTCCCCCCGGGTTCCCAGAGCTGCCTATGGGAAGCCCCCGGGGCAGTAGGCAGTGCTTCCCTGCCCACAGTGCAAATCCCCCTGCCCACTGCCAGAGCAGGAAGAGGAAGTGGCCAGGTCAGGGCTGGTGATAGACCCTGGGGCCGAGGGGAAGCTCCCAGGGCCACTTCTGAGCTGGAGAAGGCGAAGCTCACTCCTTCTGCCCACCCCAGGGGAAGGGTGTGGAGGCCCATGGGTGGGGACAGTCTCAGTGAAAGTAGGGCAAGTTCCTGACCTCTACTCAGTAGGGGTGGGGCCCAGCCCAAGGTGGAGGGGTAGCGTGGGAAAAGGGCTGTGTAATTCCACTTCCTTCATCTCCTGTTTACCCATCTCTACCCCCACCCTCTGGGCTGGGGAATGGTGATGGACATTGGCTGCTCATCTGGGGCCTGCACTGGGCTACTTACCACCGAGGATGTATAAAGGATCTTCCTAGCATGGGGTAGGAGACAGTGCCCTTCTCCTCATGGTGTTTACATCTTTGTGAGGGATGGGTCTAAGTACATGATAAATCCCTGGGCCCCATAAGATTTGACTAGGAGGGGTAAGGGCCTGGTGAACTGCTCAGAAAATAAACTGTGTTGTCAGCAGGAGGACCCCCTTCTACTATGAAATGTTGCATTCCCTGCTAACGGTACTTGTGCTCTATCTGTTGATAGAAATAATACATAATAAGAAACAGCCACTGTGGTTTCAGAAGCACACACTTGAAAGAATTGTTCTCAATAAATTCCATCTGCATCTGGATCCATATGAAGAAATATGTCTCCTCATTCAGGCGTGGCTATTTAAAAATAAAATTTGGGTGGGGCGCGGTGGCTCACACCTGTAATCCCAGCACTTTGGGAGGCCAAGGCAGGCAGATCACAAGGTCAGGAGATCGAGACCATCCTGGCTAACACAGTGAAACCCCGTCTCTACTAAAAATACGAAAAACTAGCTGGGCGAGGTGGCCGGTGCCTGTAGTCCCAGCTACTCGGGAGGCTGAGGCAGGAGAATGGCGTAAACCCAGGAGGCGGAGCTTGCAGTGAGCCGAGATCGCTCCACTGCACTCCAGCCTGGGCAACAGAGCGAGACACCATCTCAAAAACAAACAAACTTTGGGGGGAATATAACATAATACAGAAAAGTGCACACATCATAGGTGTACAATTATTATTATTATTATTATTATTATTTTTGAGACAGGGTCTCACTCTGTTGCCCAGGCTGGAGTATAATGGCATGATTATGGCTCATTGCAGCCTCAGACTCCTGGGCTCAAGCAATCCTCCCACCTCAGTCTCCCAAGTAGCTGGGACTACAAGTGTGCACCACCACAAACTGGCTAATTTTAAAAATTTTATTGTAAGGAAAGGGTCTCATTGTGTTGCTCAGGCTGGTTTCAAACTCTGGGCTCAAGCAGTCCTCTTGCCTCGGCTTCCCAAAGTGCTGGGATTTCAGGCATGAGCCACAGTGCCTGGAGTACAGTCTTAAGAGTACAGTTTGGCCAGGCACGGTGGCTCGTAATCCCAGCACTTTGGGAGGCCAAGGCAAGTAAGGAGTTCACGAGGTCAGGAGTTCAAGACCAGCCTGGCCAACATGGTGACACCCCGTCTCTACTAAAAATACAAAAATTAGCTGGGCGTGTTGGCGGGCACCTGTAATCCCAGCTACTCGGGAGGCTGAGGCAGAGAATTGCTTGAACGCAGGAGGCAGAGGTTGGAGTGAGCTGAGATTGTGCCACTACACTCCAGCCTGGGTGATAGAGCAAAACTCTGTCTCAAAAAAAAAAAAAAAAAAAAAAAGTGCAATTTGATGACTCTTCCAGAGTGAACATGCTTGGGTGATTATCGTCCAGATGGGGAACTAGAATGCGTCCATTCCCACAAAGGCCCCCATTGTAGGCACCTCCATTTTCAGTTTATAGGTTGTGTGTGTACCTGGTTTTGTGGTTCACTTATAAGACTCAAGGCCCACGGGGCCAGAAGCCACAGCCTCTGGAGGTTAGAGTCTAGGGCCAATAGGTCCTGCACAAAACTGGGAGTTAGGGGACCTGAGTTTCAATCCTGCCCCTGAGCCTCTGTTTTTGTCTTTAAACAATGTAGATTGTAATTCCAAACCTGGAAGGGTTGGGGAGAGGGTTAAATGGAAGAATCCATGTGAAGTGCCCTGGCCAAGGTCTGACCCACTCCCAGTGAGAAGGAACTTATTATAAATGAGTTGGTTGGATGTAGTGACTTAGAAAAAAAAAAAAAAAAAGAGTTGGGCTGGTCCAGACTCTAAGCTGAGGTCTTGGAGGATCAGCAGGATTATAATAGAAAGGAGGAAGGGAAACAGTGTGCCCAGTGGGTGAAACAGTATGTGCAAAGTGGGTGATGGGAAGGTTTAGCTCAAGGTCCTTATATGGGGTGGGTGGGGAACTGGGGTGATGAGGGCAGATGGATAGGCTGGGCTGTGGTGTGGGGGCCTGACTACTGGGTGGGGCTGTCTCTTGTTTCCAGCATGACATCTTCTCTACCTACCCTTCTGTGTTGTCATGGCCTTGCCTTACCTTCAGGTCCCTGTCTCTAGTTTTGGATACCTCTCTCATTATTACCTGTTCCCTCCTACCCCATCTCCCTGACAATTAGCTGTTCACTCTGACCTTGTTCTTGAAGGTTAGACTTGGGTGGGGGTGTCTCTGGCCAGTCTGGGACCAGCATTTGCTTTAGGCCTCCCAAAGTCCACATCAATTGTGCCTTTCTCCAAAGTTCCACTAGCTGGACTCCACTCTCTCAGAGGCCCAGGCCATCCTCCCTGGAGGGCCCACAAGGCCTGGGATCCCCAAGCCCCTTTCACCTCTCTCGCCTTTATCTTAGGCTAGGTGCTCCACACGGGAACCTGCATCAGTGGCCCCAGCTGTGTTTCCACAGAGGGACTTTGCCTTTTTCTCCTTATTTACTTATTTTCAGAATGTGGTGTGTTGAGCACCCCTACCATTCCCCACCCCTGCAAGCATGGCCAGGTGGCAGCTGTAGTTTCTTATCCTCCACCAGGCTTTGGGGCAGCAGGACTGCAACCTCCATAACCTGCAGCGGCTTGGGGAGGTGGGGCCTGGGCTGCAGGCCCAGATCTGGAGGCTAGATGCTGAGATTCAGACCAGGGACCTGGACAGCTCCTCACCACACTCAGTTTTCCTTGGGCTTGTGGGTGGGCCTACCTCACAGGATGGTCTGTGCCACTTTTTACAAATGCGAAGTTGTTAGGAGGAGAGGAGGGTGCCTGAGCTTGAGGCTGGTTCAACTCTCAAAGAGCTAGCAAGGCTGGGCGGGGGGTGGTGGCTCACGCCTGTAATCCCAGCACTTTGGGAGGCTGAGGCAGGCGGATCACAAGGTCAGGAGATCGAGACCATCCTGGTTAACACAGTGAAACACTGTCTCTATTAAAAATACAAAAAATTAGCTGGGCTTGGTCCGGGGTGGGCACCTGTAGTCCTAGCTACTCGGGAGGCTGAGGCAGGAGAATGGCAGGAACCCGGGAGGCGGAGCTTGCAGTGAACCGAGATCGCGCCACTGCACTCCAGCTTGGGCAACAGAGGGAGACTCCGTCTCAAAAAAAACAAAAAACAAAACAAAACAAAACAAGAGCTAGCAAGGGTGGAGACTGAGCACAGACTGGTCAAGCCATAGACAACACACCTGTTCTTGCTGGTTAGCAGGAAGAACATTGGCTTGGCTGATTATCTTTTGCTACCTATTAAAATTGGTTTTAGGCCGGGCGTGGTGGCTCAAGCCTGTAATCCTAGCACTTTGGGAGGCCGAGACGGGCGGATCACGAGGTCAGGAGATCGAGACCATCCTGACTAACACGGTGAAACCCCGTCTCTACTAAAAACTACAAAAAACTAGCCGGGCGAGGTGGCGGCGCCTGTAGTCCCAGCTACTCGGGAGGCTGAGGCAGGAGAATGGCGTGAACCCGGGAGGCGGAGCTTGCAGTGAGCTGAGATCCGGCCACAGCACTCCAGCCTGGGTGACAGCGCGAGACTCCGTCTCAAAAAAAAAAAAAAAAAAAAAAAAAAAAAAAAAAAAAATAAAATTGGTTTTATTTTGGCCAGGCACAGTGGCTCATGCCTGTAATCCCAGCACTTTGTGAGGCCGAGGCAGGCGGATCACGAGGTCAGGAGATCAAGACCATCCTGGCTAACACAGTGAAACCCCATCTCTACTAAAAATACAAAAAAATTAGGCAGCATGGTGGCGGGCACCTGTAGTCCCAGCTATTCGGGAGGCTGAGGCAGGAGAATGGCGTGAACCCGGGAGACGGAGCTTGCAGTGAACTGAGATTATGCCACTGCACTCCAACCTGGGCGACAGAGGGAGACTCTGTCTCAAAAAAAAAGTTAGTTTTATTTTCTAGGGAAGGCCCTGCTGGGGTGGAGGGAGATATCCTGGGGCAAAGCAGGTGCTAGGTGAGGAAGCCAGACTGTGACACAGCTGGGATAGGTTCAACCACCCAGCAAGATGCTGTGTGCTCCTGAGCAAGGTGCAGCTCCTCTTGGAACCCTTGTCTCCTAATCTGCAAAATGGGAGGACTTGAATTCTTTTTTTTTTTTTTTTTTTTTTGAGACGGAGTCTCGCTCTATCGCCCAGGCTGGAGTGCAGTGGCCGGATCTCAGCTCACTGCAAGCTCCGCCTCCCGGGTTTACGCCATTCTCCTGCCTCAGTCTCCCGAGTAGCTGGGACTACAGGTGCCCGCCACCTCGCCTGGCTAGTTTTTTGTATTTTTTAGTAGAGACGGGGTTTCACGGTGTTAGCCAGGATGGTCTCGATCTCCTGACTTCGTGATCCACCCGTCTCGGCCTCCCAAAGTGCTGGGATTACAGGCTTGAGCCACCGCGCCCGGCCTTGAATTCTATACGTAGTTTTAAACCTTTTTTTTTTTTTTTTGAGACGGAGTCTCGCTCTGTCGCCCAGGCTGGAGTGCAGTGGCCGGATCTCAGCTCACTACAAGCTCCGCCTCCCGGGTTTACGCCATTCTCCTGCCTCAGCCTCCCGAATAGCTGGGACTACAGGCGCCCGCCACTTCGCCCAGCTAGTTTTTTTTTTTTTTTGTATTTTTTAGTAGAGACGGAGTTTCACCGTGTTAGCCAGGATGGTCTCGATCTCCTGACCTTGTGATCCACCCGTCTCGGCCCCCCAAAGTGCTGGGATTACAGGCTTGAGCCACCGCCCCCAGCCTTTTTTTTTTTTTTTTTTTTTTAAAGCTGTGGAGTCATTTTTCACAAAAGGATTCCACAAAATCCAAGCAAAATCTTATGGAAAAGCCTAAGAGAAAGAAAAGCAAAACTTTGGCTGAAATGAGGTAGGGATCCTGGATGGGTCCAATTGGCAGCATCCTGCCCACACTTCATGTTCAACCAGTGGCCTTGAAGGAAGATGGTTTGGGGCAACCCAGAGCTCTCTGCAGACGCATTCACGTTGAGACTATGCTGGGATGGAGAGTTCTGTCAGGTTCTGACCAGATCACTGAAGGCCATCAGCATTACAGTCACCCCTCGGTATATGAAGGGAGTTGGCTCCAGGACCCCAACTTGTACTGTGAATACTCAAGCCCCACTGTTGGCCCTGTGGAACTTGCAGATACTAAAAGTCGGCCCTCTGTATATGTGGGTTTTTGGATCCATGTTGGATTGAAAAAATCCCCACATCCCTGTATAAGTGGACTTACACAATTCAAACGTGTTGTTCAAGGGTCAGCTGTATGAAGACTGCTCCATCTGTGGTGGACAGTGAGGCTTTAGAAAGAGAAGATAGGCAGGCTACTGGATAGTCTTCATGGGTGTGGGCAAGGAGTGGTCACTGCACGCAGGCAGTTGGTCTGTGGGACCAGTGAGGCATGGGCTGTGGCTGGCAGTAGGAAAGTGGGAGAGGCTGAGTGCAGTGGCTCATGCCTGTAATCCCAGCACTTTGGGAAGCCAAGGCAAGAGGCTTGAGCCTGGGAGGTCGAGGCTGCAGTAAGCCATAATCGTGCCACTGCACTCCAGGCTGGGCGACAGAACAAGACCTTATCTCAAAAACAACAAAACAAAAATGGGAGAGGAAAGGACTCGAGATGTTCCAAAAAAGAATTTCAGGAAACAATGAAGAGTTGCAAATGGGGCATCAGGAGCAGAGATTAGGTGGCAGGCAGGGGGTGCAGAAATGACAGGCTCTGTCTGAAACAGCTGAAATTTGAGGTGCTTGTGGGACCTTTGAGTGGGCAGAAGCGGGGGCTGGAGACGAGGGTGTGGGAAACCTGTGATGGGGGTTGAGGGCGGAAATCAGGAGCAGGCAGAGCCTGGGGGCAGAGGAAGTCCTATGGGGTGACCAGATGAGGTGAGAACAGGCTGGGTGGGTGCAGGCTCAGTGGAAGCAGAAACTCATGGATATTGACTTACATGGGAAGAAGGGGAATGGTTGGGGGTCGCAGTGGGGTGGCAGGGCTCTCTTTTCCTTGGTTTTTTTTTTTTTTTTTTTGCCCTTCCCTCTCCTCTTACCTTGCCATGAGGGCTCCCCAGGTTCAGGAGAGATCAGGGTGGACGGGTGACGGCCAAACCAGGAAAAGCTCCAGGTGGCTGCAGCCTGGTCTGTGCCCAGCCGCGCCCTGGCGGGCTGTTCCGCACTCCACCGGGCAGGTGATTACTGGTCAGAGCTGCCTCCTCAGAGGTGCTGGAGGTGGGGTGGGAGGGTCGGTGCTCCCTGATGTGGACAGGGGGAGGGGGATTGATAAGAGGCGTGGAGAGATCCCTAGAAGTGCAGTCTGTGCCCTGGGTTCCACCCGTGTGCCACCACTTGGCTGTGTGACCTTCGGCAAGTGCCATTATTTCTCTGAGCCTGTTTATTTATAAAATGGGGAAGAGTTGACACAAGTTTGAAAAGATTTCTCAGGCTCCACCCGGTTCTGAAATTCGGTAATTTCCCAACTAGGGTGCACTCCCCCTGTAAGGGGCTGGGGAGGGGGCGGTGCGAAACCAAGTTCAGTTTGTGGAGCCGGAGCTGTTGGCCGAGCTTGGGCCTGGCCAACCCCTGCACTCCGGAAGGTCCTGTGTAGGGAGACTGCCTGGAGGGACTAAGAGGGGGCTTTGACGTCTCAGGGGCAGCCTCTCAGCCTGAGATCCTGCTGGGGAAGCCGCGTCCTGTGCACTAGCTGCGCCGAGGGCTGAGGTGAGGGCGCAGGCTCCCCAGGGTGTGTCCAAGTTGCCTATCCCAGCCCACGGCCTGTCCTGACCGCCCAGCAGCGGCAGCAGCGACACCCTAGGGCTCCAGAAAGGTGCAAAGGCGGGGCTGGGCTCGGAGGGAGCCAGAGGGACCGGGCGCGGTTGGCTCCCAGGAGCAGCTGGAGGGTGAGGAGATCCTCGTCTGGGGAAGCCCCACGGCCGCGTCTCTACAGCGCCCCTTCTCGGGCTCTGGCCCTCCCGCTGGTTATTTTGGACCTGGGGGCCCCCAGCTGGGACCCGGGTCCGGTGCGGGGAGCCTAGCGGGCCTGGGAGTTGCTATTTTTAGCGGGCGCGGCGGGCGCGAGGAGCCTATTTATAGATCAAACAATCCGCGCTCCCTGCGTCAATGGAACCCCGCGTGCGTCACGCGCGCAGACATTCCAGGCCCCCCCCTACTCGCCCCGCCCCCTCGGGCTCCCCGGGCCGCGCCTCCCCCTGGCCGCCTCCCGCCGGAACCGCACCGCCCCCCGCGCCCTTGTATGGCCAAAGCTCGCCGGGCGGCCTGCGTCAGTGGCGCCCCCGCCCCTCCCCGTGCGTCACGGAGCACTTAAGAGGAGGGTCGGGCTCGCCCGGGGAGTCCCAGTGGCAGAGGCTGCGAAAGTTGGGGGAGTGCACAGAAGAACTTCGGGAGCGCACGCGGGACCAGGGACCAGGCTGCGACTCGGGGCGCCGGTCCGGGCAGGGGCAGCGGGAGCCGGCCGGGTAGGTTCCCTTCGGGGAATGTGCATCTGTTTTTAGGGGTGGTGCATGAGGGAGATGGGTGTACACGCGGGCAGAAAGGATGTTGCAGGGCCAGCATGTAGGAGGGTGGGTGTAGTGTGCAGCTCTAGTGCAGCGGGATGAGAACCCAGGTCAAACTGGAAACTACTGGGTGCGGAGTAGGAGGTAGGGGAGGTTAATGCCTGCAAGGTGGAAGCCACAGGGAGTTGGGGTTGGTGCCAGGAGTAGGGACTTGTCCAGCAGGCGGCTGGCTTTTCTCCTAGGGTGTCCAACTGGGCGCACAGTGCTCTGAACTTGGGTGGGTGTGGATGGGGATCAAAACACCGTGGGGGAACAGGTACACAGAGCTTTGGTGCTGCTGGGGATCCATACGAGTCCAACTGGGACTGGGTTTCCAAAAGGCTCTTCTTCCTCCCAGCCTGTCAGCCCCCTCCCAGTGCCCCAGTTGTTTTCTTAACACTTTAGAGGCTGTGGCTGAGTTGGCAGGGGTTCCCCACCCTGAACTTTCTGTCTGAGGTGCGTTAGGAAGCCTCCGGATCACTGAAGGAAGTGACTGGCTTGGTAACTGA
This sequence comes from Trachypithecus francoisi, assembly GCF_009764315.1. Classification (NCBI taxonomy): domain Eukaryota; kingdom Metazoa; phylum Chordata; class Mammalia; order Primates; family Cercopithecidae; genus Trachypithecus; species Trachypithecus francoisi. The sequence continues at coordinate 82,285,402 of NW_022681456.1, read as the reverse complement.
GCTGTGGAGGGTTGCTTGCTCTGTATTGAATAAAGGAGGCTTCTTGGGGTCAGGGGCAGGGTCTCTGGAAGCACAGGGAGGATTGATTTCGCTGGGGCTTGGATCACGTGTGTGTGTGGTGTGTGTGTGTGTGTGTGTGTGTATGTGTGAGAGAGACAGACAGACAAAGAGAGGTGGAAACCCTTGTCCTTGGGGATCCTGGATAGAGGTTGCCAGTGTTGGAGTCTTGGGGCAGTGCTGCCTAGAGGATACCTTCCAACCATTCCAGCTCCAGATGCGGATCATCCCTATGCCCCCTCCCTCAGTAGTCCCTGTTGGATCTTACAGGTAGGGTGCAGCCTGAGGCTTGTTCAGCAGAACAGGTGCGAGCCACATTATTGCCAGGACCTGCCTGAAGCCGGATTCTCCCCACTCCCTCCTTCAACCCCGCCTCTTCCTCCTCCTGTGGGACTGCTCCCCCTTCCCATGAGGCTAGATGTAGGTTGTATCTTGTGTTGTTAAGAACCTGCATGAAGGGGGAGGGATTGATGGGGGTTGATCCGGATGTGGGACGTCCAGGTGGAGAAACAGGATTTGAATAAGGCAGGAACGAACGCCCAGTTCTGCCCAACTGCTGTCTTTCCTCCTTCACCCCCAGCCCATCCCTGCCCAGGCTGTCCTAGTGCAGGCAGATGTGGCCACCCTCACCTCTTGCAGGGTGCTGCATGCCTGTGGACTGGTGCCACTGGGTGGGTGGGGCCCAAGCTACGAGGGTCTCTGTTGTCTTGGTTGGTTATGTGAATGTCAGGCTAGGGGTGGAGGTGCCCTGTTCGGTCCCGTGGAGTTAGAAGAAAGGCTAGGACCAGAGAGGACTTCCTGGGCTCTTGGCCAGGAGGTGGTGACAGCCTTTACCCCCATCACTGCACCCCTTGATTATGGTACTCTCTGTTCCTGCTTGATTTCTTCTCCAGCTTCCCTCCTTGACTGGTGAGGCCGGAGTTATGCAGACCCCAGACATGGAGGTTGGGAGGGAGGCTGTCCTGGAGCCTCCTCTGCATTATTTGTTGACCATTCTGTGCATGTCAGGATCATCCTGAATGATGCTATCTCTGTTCAGGCTCTCTTCAGGCTCCTCGGGACTGGGGGTGTGTAACCCCCTTTGCCTGAGCCCCTGGATTCTTCAGGGCACAGACCCCGATTTAGTGGAGGGGCAGAATGTCTTCCACCCACCCACCAGCAGGCTTCTCCTTCCTGCATAGCCACCTTAAGTCTTCTACTGGTCTCTCACAGTTCTCTTATTAAAATAACTGGGGGCAGCAGAACATTCTTTTTAGGTACTGTGGTCCATTCTCCTGGGAGTCCAGGGGGCTGTGGTCTCCTTCCTCCCCCTTCCCCTGTCCCCAGCAAATGGCCTTTAAAGGTCTGGAGCCAGGTTACCGATGAGGAGGCCTAGGCTGCCTTCCTCTTTGCTTCTGGGAGCATCTTGGGCAGTGCAGAGTGGCTTCCCAGCCCCAGATGGCAGGATTGGGGTGGGCTTGGAATCTGCTGCCTTTGCTCAGTGTACAGGGTTAGGGTGGAAATGGGGGACAGGCTAAGGCCTCTGCGTTAGGCTGCCTTCTTAGGCAGCTGGGCTTTCACTCCCAGCTCCTCTTCCATCTCCACGATGTCCTTCTTCCTAGGCACTACGAGGGGAGGAGAAAAGGGGCTTTGCAGAGGCTGGGATGTGCCTGGGAGTATTCCCAGGAAGTGCCTGTTTGGCGAAACAACCAAGGGAGCTGCTCCTGAGAGCTGGGCTGAGGCTTTGCTGAGCTGCCTCTCCCACTCACCCTTTTCCCAGCCCCCACCACGCCTTACCCGGGCAGGGGGGGCAGGAGGGTCAGGGGGCTGGAGGAACACAGCTTCCCCCTGTTCCAGCAGAGAAATGCTGGCTGGATGCCTCCCCTAGGGTTCCCAGGCTGACTAGGGTGTGGCTGGCCTTCTAACGGAGCCCACTCATGCTGGGCCGCTGCCCAGGGGCTTTGTGGCATCTAAGTCGAGACGGTACTCAGGCCAGGGGTCAGGATTCCTGGGTGCTCTGGTCCTGGTGCCTCTGTCCCATCTTTAGGCTGGGGTTCCTGCCACCTTGCTGCTCTGGGGCCCAAATACTTTGAGACTAGGCTATAGGCTTCTCTCACTGACTCTCCTTTCCCTCCCTGGGGTCTCCTCTCTCTCCAGAGATGCCCTGTATCCAAGCCCAATATGGGACACCAGCACCGAGTCCAGGACCCCGTGACCACCTGGCAAGCGACCCCCTGACCCCTGAGTTCATCAAGCCCACCATGGACCTGGCCAGCCCTGAGGCGGCCCCTGCTGCCCCCACTGCCCTGCCCAGCTTCAGCACCTTCATGGACGGCTACACAGGAGAGTTTGACACCTTCCTCTACCAGCTGCCGGGAACAGTCCAACCATGCTCCTCAGCCTCCTCCTCGGCCTCCTCCACATCCTCATCCTCAGCCACCTCCCCTGCCTCTGCCTCCTTCAAATTTGAGGACTTCCAGGTGTACGGCTGCTACCCCGGCCCCCTGAGCGGCCCAGTGGATGAGGCCCTGTCCTCCAGTGGCTCTGACTACTATGGTAGCCCCTGCTCGGCCCCATCGCCGTCCACGCCCAGCTTCCAGCCGCCCCAGCTCTCTCCCTGGGATGGCTCATTCGGCCACTTCTCGCCCAGCCAGACTTATGAAGGCCTGCGGGCATGGACAGAGCAGCTGCCCAAAGCCTCTGGGCCCCCACAGCCTCCAGCCTTCTTTTCCTTCAGTCCTCCCACCGGTCCCAGCCCCAGCCTGGCCCAGAGCCCCCTGAAGTTGTTCCCGTCACAGGCCACCCACCAGCTGGGGGAGGGAGAGAGCTATTCCATGCCGACCGCCTTCCCAGGTTTGGCACCCACTTCTCCACACCTTGAGGGCTCGGGGATACTGGATGCACCCGTGACCTCAACCAAGACCCGGAGCGGGGCCCCAGGTGGAAGTGAAGGCCGCTGTGCTGTGTGTGGGGACAACGCGTCATGCCAGCATTATGGTGTCCGCACCTGCGAGGGCTGCAAGGGCTTCTTCAAGGTACTGCGTGGCCCCGGGTGGGGCTTTTTGTTGGAAATGGAGAGAGGCTGGCCTCTCATCCCATTGGGACCTGTGGTCACCCCCTGGATTCTCCTCCCAGCTAAGTTCTGTCCTGCAGGACGGGGTCAGCCCTGCCAGGTGGGCCGCCTTCCTGGAGACCCATAGATGCCAGGGCTGGAAGCTTTCATTTGACAGGACACTCAGGGGCCCGTGGGATTGCACAGAGCTGGAGGGAGGGGTGAGATACGGGCAGATATGGGCTACAGGGGTGCCTGGCCAGCCTCTGGTTTTTCTCTGCCTGTCCTCCCCCAACTCAAGGTTCTAGTGGGAAGGGGTGCCCCCACGCTCTCACGTTCCTGGCGTGAGATGAAAGGATCCTGGCGGAGGGTTTGGTTCCTGAGGACCAGGGGTGGACTTGGGAACAGGCTGTGTGTTTGTCCCAGCGATGGTGCCTGCTTCACTTCCCGTCCCCACCCCCGGCCCTTTGGCCCTCTCCTGTCTGCCCTAGGGAGAGGGCAGGCGGACAAGAGCCCATGAAAAAATACAGGTGTCTGGACTGCCGGAGACACCCTGGTCCCCGATATTGTGTCCTGGGGTCTTCCTCAGAGGGAGAAACCTCCCCCAATGTCTTCAAGACTTTTCTCTCCCCCCGAACCCCCTATCTCCCTCCCTTGCCACCCAAATGTTAGAAAAATAGCTGTGAACAGAGAGTGCTTTTGTCTGCAGTGGCAGCAGGATCTGGACAGTCCTCTCCCCTAGGCTCCCCCCTCCCCACCCCACACTCTGACAGCCTGTTCCGTGTTGCCCCCCCCACCCAGCGCACAGTGCAGAAAAACGCCAAGTACATCTGCCTGGCTAACAAGGACTGCCCTGTGGACAAGAGGCGGCGAAACCGCTGCCAGTTCTGCCGCTTCCAGAAGTGCCTGGCAGTGGGCATGGTGAAGGAAGGTGTGTGGCTGGGGTGCAGCCCAGTGGGGCAAGGGTAGGCTTGATTGGAGTGGGACCAGCAGGGTCCCCAGGCTTCTGCCCTGGATGACCCGGGGGAGGGCACGTCTTATTTCCATCCCACCTCTGAACCCCAGGACTTGGAGGGAGGCAGCCTACACCTGCCTGGATTGTGAGGGTGGTGGCAGGGGGAGGTCCCTGTAGGATACCTTGGATCTCAGGGGCTCTGGGTCCTAGGGACTCGGTGGGGCGCATCTCAGCAGTGGTGTGCGCGGCTTGGGCTGAGGGGCCCTTCCTCAGATCTCTTCCTTCCTCACCCCTACCCGTTCCTTTGCAGTTGTCCGAACAGACAGCCTGAAGGGGCGGCGGGGCCGGCTACCTTCAAAACCCAAGCAGCCTCCGGATGCCTCCCCTGCCAATCTCCTCACTTCCCTGGTCCGTGCACACCTGGACTCAGGGCCCAGCACTGCCAAACTGGACTACTCCAAGGTGAGGTCCCACCCCATGCCTCCCTCGGAGAGGGCTATGAGTACACGCAGTGCCTTTGTGCATGTTAGGAGAGCTGTCCCCTCCAGAAGGATAGAATGAGAAAGGAAGTTTTAAAAAGAAAGAAAGAAAAGCTACCCCCTCCAGTTTGACAGATCAAAGATCAAATTTTCCCTCTGGGCTGACCAGATGGGAAAATGCACCCCCTCAGGCAGGTGGCCAATTAGAAAAATGTGTCCTGTTGGCAGCTGCAGCCCTGGGTTAGTATGTGAGACTTGGCAAGCGAGAGCCTGGGCAGGATCTCACATCCACTCCCACTCCCAGGATCTGGCATCCAAGTGTCTGACACAGCCGTATGTGGCAGTGGGTGCAGGACCCTGCCTGGGGTGCTGACCCCACTGGACCATCCTCCTAGTTCCAGGAGCTGATGCTGCCCCGCTTTGGGAAGGAAGATGCTGGGGATGTACAGCAGTTCTACGACCTGCTCTCCGGTTCTCTGGAGGTCATCCGCAAGTGGGCAGAGAAGATCCCTGGCTTTGCCGAGCTGTCACCAGCTGACCAGGACCTGTTGCTAGAGTCAGCCTTCCTGGAGCTCTTCATCCTCCGCCTGGCATACAGGTGAGAGCTGCCGACTGTCTGCCCAGCCCCTTTCCCTGATACACCTGCCTGTGAACCACCCTGATCGCTCTTCGTGCCCATCTGCCTGCCAGGTCTAAGCCAGGAGAGGGCAAGCTCATCTTCTGCTCAGGCCTGGTGCTACACCGGCTGCAGTGTGCTCGTGGCTTCGGCGACTGGATTGACAGCATCCTGGCCTTCTCAAGGTCCCTGCACAGCTTGGTTGTCGATGTCCCTGCCTTCGCCTGCCTCTCTGCTCTTGTCCTCATCACCGGTGAGTGACCAGTACCACACCAGGTCCAAGGGAGTGGGTGTCAGGGAGTTGACTGGTTCTCAGGAGGGCACTGTCCCAGGGAGTTTGGTGAGCTGGGATCTAGCACTTTCTGGGCCCCTGCACTGCCCCAGGCTCATACCAACAGTAAAGTAGGGACCATAGGAATTGGAGATGGGCTCAGCTGCATCCAGCTCCAAAGCCCAAGACAGCCTTTGGTCCCAGACTGCCAGGATCTAGACTGCAGGTGTCATGTATGTGGCCTAGGGTATTGGCTTGTTTTTTGTTGTTGTTGTTGTTGTTTTGAGACGGAGTCTCGCTCTGTCACCCAGGCTGGAGTTCAGTGGTGTGATCTCGGCTCACTGCAAGCTCCGCCTCCCAGGTTCACACCATTCTCCTGCCTCAGCCTCCCGAGTAGCTGGGACTACAGGCGCCTACCACCATGCCTGGCTAATTTTTTGTATTTTTAGTAGAGATAGGGTTTCACCATGTTGGCCAGGATGGTCTCGATCTCCTGACCTCATGATCCTCCCACTTCTGCCTCCCAAAGTGCTGGGATTACAGTTGTGAACCACTGCGCCCGGCCAAGGGTATTGGCTTTTTTTTAAAAACCTTCTTGTTAATTTTGCTGCATATAGAAAAGTACACAAATGGTAAATTTTTATAAACCGCACTTACCCAACCAGCGCCTTGGTCAAGAAAGAGCACATAACTGCCCCCCAGAACCCATTATTATGCCCCTTCCAGTCATTTGCCCTCCCCAAGGGTAACCAGTACTTTTTATTTAAAAATTTTAAAAAATAAGATAGTACCTCACTATGTTGCCCAGGCTGGTCTCAAACTCCTGGGCTCAAGTTCTCCTCCTGCCTCAGCCTCCGAAAGTGCTGGGATTACAGGCATGAGCCACCACGTCCAGCCCTTCACTGTGACTTCTGACAGTGCAGATCAGATTGGCTGTGCCTGTTTTGGACTTTATGTAAATGTAGTTCTGCAGGATGGAATCTGGTGTTGAATGCAGAGGTTTTCAGATCTCTGTTTTTTAAAGGAAAGAATCCACTCTCGTTCCTTTTTTCGCTTAAATTGCACAGGGGACCCAACTATGTAGAACACAATCAGAGGTACTCTGGGCTGAGGAATGTTGAGTTCTGAGGCTGGGTTTCTCAGAACAGTGTAGATTTTAAAAACCCAATGATCTAGCCGGAAAACCTCAGTTAGGATTTTATTTCCCATTTGTGACCCTGGGCAAGTAAGTCATTAGCCTCCTGGGCCTTGGGTTCTCACTTGGAGTATGAGGATAATGAGGGTTACTGCCTCTCAGACTTGTGGCGATGCTTACTAATGGCCAACATGTGAACGCGCTTTTGTGAAGTGCCAGCAGAGCATGAGGGGTGGTCGGGGCAGCAGTTTTAGGGGCCTGCGGGAGGCTGGGGCTTTGGGGGCCTGGTTGTCAGATGTGCAGCTAATCCTGTACACTCCCCACAGACCGGCATGGGCTGCAGGAGCCGCGGCGGGTGGAGGAGCTGCAGAACCGCATCGCCAGCTGCTTGAAGGAGCACGTGGCAGCTGTGGCGGGCGAGCCCCAGCCAGCCAGCTGCCTGTCACGTCTGTTGGGCAAACTGCCCGAGCTGCGGACCCTGTGCACCCAGGGCCTGCAGCGTATATTCTACCTCAAGTTGGAGGACTTGGTGCCCCCTCCACCCATCATCGACAAGATCTTCATGGACACGCTGCCCTTCTGACCCCCCATCTGGGAACACGTGTGCACATGTGCACTCTCATATGCCACCCCACGTGCCTTTAGTCCACGGACCCCCAGAGCACCCCCAAGCCCGGGCCTGCGCTGCAGAATGACTCCACCTTCTCACCTGCTCCAGGAGGTTGGCAGGGAGCTCAAGCCCTTGGGGAGGGGGATGCATTCATGGGGGAGACCCCACGATTTGTCTTATTCCCCCGGCCTGGCCCTGGCCTTTATGTTTTTTGTAAGATAAACCGTTTTTAACACATAGTGCCGTGCTGTAAATAAGCCCAGTGCTGCTGTAAATACAGGAAGAAAGAGCTTGAGGTGGGAGTGGGGTTGGGAGGAAGGGATGGGCCCCACCCACCTGGGCAGCCTTTCCAGCCTCTTGCTGGCTCTCTCTTCCTACCCTCCTTCCACATGTACATAAACTGTCACTGTAGGAAGAAGACAAATGACAGATTCTGACATTTATATTTGTGTATTTTCCTGGATTTATAGTATGTGACTTTTCTGATTAATATATTTAATATATTGAATAAAAAATAGACATGTAGCTGGAACTGGGATTCAGTCTGTCTCTGATGCTCACTTCCCACTCCCCCACCAGACACACCTCATCATTACATAAGAGATGGGTCGCTCAAGATGAAACTTGGATGTTACCAGCCTGAGCTGTCAGGCCTCAGTGTACTTATTTGTAAAAGGTGGATAATAATGACACCTGCTCCATGAGGTTGTTATGCAAAGCACTTAGACTAATTTCTAACACATGGGAAGCCTCCACTAGATGTGCCTCGCTCATTGCAGGGGCCTGCAGTGGCCGACTAGCCCAGTTATTGCAGGACCCTAGCAATATACTTAGCCGCAGATCTCAGGGTTGTCACAATTCCTAATCTGGACACATTATTCTCTGATTATTGATTTCCACATCCATAAAACAGGAATAGACCCAGCCTCACAGAGCTTTTAGGATCAGAGGAGTGTGTGTAATGTTTAGCATGGGCTGGGTTTAAGTAAGCCCAAATTGGTAGTAACTTGTATTCAGTGTTTTTTTTTTTTTTTTTTTTTTTTTTTTTGAGACGGAGTCTCGCTCTGTCACCCAGGCTGGAGTGCAGTGGCGTGATCTCGGCTCACTGCAAGCTCCGCCTCCCAGGTTCACACCATTCTCCTGCCTCAGCCTCCCGAGTAGCTGGGACTACAGGCGCCCGCCACCACGGCTGGCTAATTTTTTGTATTTTTAATAGAGAGGGGGGGTTTCACCGTGTTTGCCAGGATGGTCTCGATCTGACCTCGTGATCCGCCTGCCTCGGCCTCCCAAAGTGCTGGGGTTACAGGCGTGAGCCCCCGAGCCAGCCTGTATTCAGTATTTTAACATTCTCAACATTCTCAACATTCCTCCCCACTCTCCTGCCACCCCAGCAAGAGGATCCAGGGATCTGGTGGCCCTCACCTTCTTGGCAAGAAGTCCCTACCTGTGCCTGTGTCCCCATGTAGGCCCTCCAACCCCCCAGGCTCATCAGTTGTTTAGTCAGCTGGCTTAAAATGCAGATTCCTAGGATCTACCCCCAAAGACTCAGATTTGGGGAGGCAAGGGGGCCCACGAAACTTCAGTCTTAGCAAGTACCCAGGTGCTTGTAATGCAGGTAGCCTGGGGCCACCCTTTTAAGAAACAGACCCAGATGGACCTAACCTGAGGCCCACGGGAGTTGGTCACCCTGCAGGGCATGGCACCCTTCTTGTGCTCAGTGCCCGCCCAGCCTGTTTCCTTCTCTAGGACCCAGTAGGAGGCCTGAAGGCAGTGCCCTCACACATGTTCCTCATAGCCCTTGGCCCAGGACCCCCAAATCTCCATCTCCATGGCCCTTGGGAACTGGCTGGCTGAGGGGCAGCTCCTACTGGATGGGGCCAGACAGAATAGGGCTCTCGACTGTGGATAGGGGTGAGAAGGGCCTTCCCCAGTGCTCCAGCCACAGCTTGCACGGAGCCCCCATCCACATGCCCTCACTTGGGTTCTGGGAGCACAGTCCAGCCTCAGGCCTGCTGAAGAGTCCACATGAGGCTGGGGTAGGGAGACCATGGCCCCGACCCTGGGACATGCTCTCAGCAGTGCTGTGGACTTCCAAACATGTATCCCTGGCATCGCCCCACCCAGCCCCAGACCCCTGAGCGACGCTTTGTCAGCTGTGCCCGCACCTGATGACACGAGGCTATCAGTAGGTAGGCTTCTGTTTGCAGCCTGCCTCCAACTCCATGCTGCTCTCTGAGAAGGCCCTCCTCCTCACCAAGCCTCAGTTTCCCATCTGTTCAGTGGGGAGGTGAGGCTGGTTAGGAGCAGAGCTTCCTGGGAAATCTCCCGCTGGCCAGCTGGACCGAGTCCTCCTTTGTGTCACTTGACTCCAGCTCCCTGCCTTTAGCAGAGACAGATGTGGGGACAGGACAGGCCGCTGGGGAAGTCAAGAGGGCTGCTCAGATGCTCAGGGAGGGGCCAGGGCTGGGGGTGGAGTGGGGCCAAGGGAGCATCTTCATATCTATGGATGAGGTTAGCGGGTATTAGGGTCCACGCTGGCAGATTCTTTTCATCAGATGCTTGTGATTTCCAGCCCTAGGTGCCATCCCATGAGGACAGCCTGGCTAGTCCCACTTCATGGGGGGCACCATGGGAGAGTGGCGAAAGCAAGGACCCTGGAGCCCAAGGCCTGGGTTTACATCTTGGCTCCAGCTCTTACTAGCTGTGTGATTTGGGGCAAGTTTGTTAACCTTTCTGTGCCTCAGTGTTTTCACCTAGAAATAAGAAAACGAATTGAATCTATTTTTCAAAGTTGCTATAAGGATTACAGAAGTGAATACATACAAAGTGTTTTTTACGGTGCCTGGCACACAGCAAGCACCAAATAAATATTAGCTATTGTTTTTACAAAAGAGGAGAATTCATTTCAGAGGAAGGATATGACTTTCCCAAGGTCACCTGGCTTGTGAGTAGCTGAGCTGGGTGCGTCTGGCTACTTAACCACTAGGTCTCCCTGCCCAGGGCCTCGAAAATAAGAAGCTCCATTGACGGTCGTTCCTTTTCAGGACCCTGGCAATTAGGGTACAGGGTTGGGGGCTGGTTCCTCCAGCCCCACCCTGCCCCACCCTGCCCCGCCCAAGGGCTGGAGCCCGGAGGCAGGCCCTTTCTTTTCACTCAGCAACTGGAAGAACTGGCCTCCAACTCTTGCTATGGGATGGGAGGGCAAACAAGGGGGCATTGAGCCTGATGGGGCCTCACAATGGCTGCTCTGTCCAGGCTGGCCGGGGGCTGGGCCCATTTCCGACGGGGACAATAGTCAAAAGGCAGTGACGCCGGCAGGGCCTGGAATCCCAGGCGGGATTTTCCGAGGCCTCAAAGTCTGCTGTTTGTCCTCACGCGGAGACCCAGGAAGCCTGCCTCTCTGTCTCCCCCACCCCACCCACGCTGGGCCCAGTGCCCAGAGGTCCCTGGCCCCCTCCCCAGCCCTGAGGTGCCACTGTGACTGCGGAGGGGTGGCTTTGAGGTCTAGGGACTGAGGTGGAGCTCTGCACTCCGGGGGGCCTCTGCTTGTAGCCCTTCCCTGAGGCCAGTGTGGAGGAAGCTGCCCCACACCTGGGTTCCAGCCACCGGGTCTTGGTTATGGAGGGGTGTGGCAAGGATCAGCCTCCAGGAGGTGAGAAGCTCCTGAAGGTCATGGGTGACTATGCTGTAATGGGGTGTCCTGTCCACATGGCCCGCTCTGAGCACCCAGCATGTTTAGTTGTGTGGCGGCAGCTCTGCTGCTGCAGAGGGCAGCCTGAGAGAGACTCATCAGAGGCAGGTGGCCGCTGTGTGGTCCCTGGACAGTCAGCAGTGACATCCTTTTGCAGCCATGAGGCAGTTGTGCCAGGCACATCAGAGTCATGCCCTGGTGAGGCAGTGCTGGGCAGCCTTGTGTGAGCTGGACCTGGGATCCTAAGAGAGCTTCAGCTTAGATATCTGGATGAGCCCCAGCTCCTCTCTCACAAGTCCCTGGCTGCAGCAGAGCCCCAGGGCCATTGGGTCTCCTTGGAAGATGAGGTTAAAGTTGGGGGGGGTGGGGAGCTTTGTCTATCTGGCATCCAGCCCTGCAGGGGCCTGGCCTTGCAGTCTTATAGTTCAGGGGGCAGCTGCTCCGTCTTACCTGGGGCAGCCAGTGCTCAGCTCTGGGCTGCAGTCTCTGCCCCAAATCTCTGCCTGCATCCCTGCTCCAGCTTCAGGCTCTCAGGCCTCTTCCTGGGCCCTAGGCTGGAGACTGTCTGGTTTGGCCTAGGCTGGCCAGTGGGACTTTGAAACCTCCAGCCTCCGATGGTGGGTAGACGAAGGAGTCCGTGCAAAGCAGAGGAAAAGCCTTTTTCACTCCCCCAATGTCTCCTTTTCCACACAAGCCAGGGACATTCTGAAGGCAGGAGGCACATTTCCAGGTCCCCAGCTGGACTCGGAGCCGGTGGGAAACCTATGGGCCCCTGGAGGCCCTGGCCTTGGTTTCCGCCTCCTGCCTGCCACTCCTGGGCCTGTGCTGTGTTCATCCTCCCCAGCACCCTGGCTCCCCCTCATCTCCTCCTGGGCCCTGACCCTGCCAGGCCAAGGGTGCCACTTGAGGTCTCCTCAAGGTCTGACCCAGGCGCTGGCACTGTCCAGTCCCAACTCAGGACCATAAATCAGGCCTGGCGTGGCCACAGGGGCTGGGGGTGGCAGCTGGGACAGGGAGGGGAGTGCGGGGGGGCCTGTCCTGGTACATGCTGCGTTAGCAGGGAGCAGTGCCCAGCCGCAAGCCAGGCGGGCAGGGTGCTGACTGTCACTGCACTCCTAGCCTGGAGAACATCAGAGGAAAGAGGCCTCCAACCAGGGAGCCCAGCCTTGGCATAGCCAAGCAGGAAGCCTGGACCCCACCCCAGGGCCCCAGGTAGCTGGGATACCATGAGGACAGATACAGAGATGCCCCCTGCCCCACAAGAAAGCAGGGACAGAAAAACAGCTCCCCAGAGGCAGATACAGGGACTGCCTTACCAGGGGCGGATAAACAGCCCCCTAACCTTTCGTAAGCACAGTCGCCCAGAATCCTCTTCCTTAAAGAATGACAGATGCTCAGAACGGCCTGCCAAAGGAACAGACCTTGCAGCAAGGAGAGACAGTCCCGCACCCCCGAGGGACGGAGGCACAGAAATAAAGCCCGGCTCCTACTCCAACTTGGCCAGACAAACACAGGCCTTTCTGGAAGAAAAAATAAACAAAAACAAAAACAAAAAAACACCACACAACCCTTCCCCAACATGGACAGATCCCTGGGTCCTCAGGAGAAGAGACAGCGCACATGCTGTGCCCGGCCTGGTCCTGGTCTCCAGGCTGCCTGGTAAGGTTGGCAGGTTGGGGCTGGGAGGCGCCCCTTTCTCACGCTCTCTGCCACTCTTTCATCCGCCCAGACATTTTCCCTGTCAGGGAGGGTGGGGACTGGAAGTGACATCCCAGAAAGGGTGAGAGGTGGAAGAGCCCCTGCCTGCGATCCAGAGGGCAGATGTCAGAGAAGGACAGCTGGTCCTCCTCACCCCCGCAGTCTGTCCAGGCTAGAGGGTCAGCAGGCAGGGTGCTGGCTTTCCAGCCAGCCTGGCCCCCAGCAGGAACCCTGGCCTACGTCAGTCCCACTCATTGTTGTTGCTGGGGCTTGAGTCACTCCCTGTGACGCCACTGGGGTCAGCGCTGGAGCAGCTGGGGTGGCTTGCAGGGGCAGCTTTGGGGCTCAGCTCTCCCCTGGGCACACACCAGGATGAGTTGGGGCCATCTGAGGCCACACTCACCAGGCGAAGCCAGCTGCCTACTCCCAAGGTCTTGGGTTGGCCTTCAAGTTCTCCCCACAGGCCTTTGCTGCAGGCATGGCTCGGAGAGTCTCAGCCAGTTGCCTGTCTGCTTGGCGGCTGTGGCTCTGGGCTCTGGCTGAAAAGTCTGCTCCCTCTATCCTTGCCTCTCTCACCCCAGAACCCTCAATTTCCACTCTCTGTCCCCGCGCCCCCTGGCTTTTTTCTTCCCTCTTCTCCAGGGAGCTTTCCTAGAATAATTCCCACTTCTTCCTGGATCAGCCCCCTTCCCTGCCATCTCTTCAGGTTGCTGCCTGCTGCTCTCTCAAGCTGTCCTGGTTTTCTCCTGGTGCCTGGTCACTTCTCAAGTTGATGAGAGCAGGGCTTGGGATTCCTCTTCACCCTGAATACGTCGCTTTCTGTTTTTTGTTTGTTTGTTTTTTGTTTTTCAAGACAGAGTCTTTCTCTGTTGCCCAGACTGGACTGCAGTGGTATGATCTTGGCTGACTGCAACCTCCACCTCCCAGTTTCAAGTCATTCTCCTGCCTCAGCCTCCTGAGTAGCTGGGATTACAGGCATGTGCCAGCAGGCCCACCTACTTTTTGTATTTTTAGTAGAGATGGGGTTTCACCATGTTGGCCAGGCTGGTCTCGAACTCCTGACCTCAGGTGATCCAACGCCTCAGCCTCCCAAAGTGCTGGGATTACAGGTGTGAGTCACCGCACCCGGCCTGAATGTGTCACTTTCTATTCCAGGCAACCAGCATCTCTCCATCCTGGCCCTCTTGGGTCCCCACAAAACCTGCTGCCATTTCTTTCATACCACTTGTTGGGTTTTCTTACCCACAGGTATCTCCTGGTCCACCTCATCTGAAGACTCTGAGCTCCTGGAGGGCTAGAACTGTGACTTGTCTCCCTTGGCATCACAAGGTATTACAAGGGCCTGGCATGTGGACAGTTCCACATGTGTGGCATGAATGAATGAACAGACGATTACGTCTTGATCATCAGAGGTGGGGCATAGAATGAGAGAATTCATCCCACACAGTCCCAGTTTTTTAACCACTCCCTCCCCTCCATGATGGGACTACTCAGAGGGGCTGAGACCCAGGGTTGCAATGAGAATTTCCCTGTAAGAATTCAGGGAGGTAAGAAGAGGCAAGTGTGGGTCAGCATGTGAGATAAAGAGGTGAGAAGACTCAGCCTCTCTTATGTTCCCCAGTCCAGCAGGCAAGGCTCCATGGAAAGGGTGAGTGCTGGAGTAGGCACATAAGTGAGTGAAAAGACTGGTGGAAGGAGGAAAGAGCAGCTGCATGGCCTTGGGCATGTACTAGTCAGGGTTCTCCAGAGAAACACAAGCAGTAGGACAAAGACACAAACACACACTATATACAGTGAGAGTTTCTCCTCTATATATATGTGGCGGGAGAAAGAGAGGGATTGATTGATTGATTGATTGAGATGGAGTTTCGCTCTTGTTGCCCAGGCTGAAGTGCAATGGTAAGATCTTGGCTCACCGCAACCTCTGCCTCCCGGGTTCAAGTGATTCTCCTGCCTCAGCCTCCTGAGCAGCCAGGATTATAGGCATGTGCCACCACACCTGGCTAATTTTGTATTTTTAGTAGAGATAGGGTTTCTCCATGTTGGTCAGGCTGGTCTCGAACTCCCAACCTCGGATGATCTGCCTACCTCGGCCTCCCAAAGTGTCGGGATTACAGGCGTGAGCCACCACACCGGCCGAGAGGGATTTATTATAAGGAACTAGCTGACAAGTCCTAAGATCTGAAGTCAGGAAAGCTGATGGTGTCATTTCAGTCTTGAGACGCAGGAGAAGCAGCTCTCTGAAGGCAGTTGGAGACTGAAAGCAGGAACAGACTGATGTCCCAGTTCTAAGACAGTCAGGCAGGAATTCCGTTTACTCACTGAAGGCTCAACCTTTTGCTTCCACTAGGCCTTCAACTGATTGGATGAAGCCCCTCCACACCGGGAAGGGAAATTGGCTTCACTCAGTCTGCCAGTTCCAATGTTAGGCTCATCAGAACACCCCACAGACATACCCAGAATCATACTTAACCAACTGTCTAGGTACCCTGGTCCCCAGTCAAGCTGACACATAAAATTAAGCATCACAGCAAACCACTATCATCACTATGTATGACTGGGCTTCAGTTATAACATCAGTAAATCAGAAAGTGGGGTGTTGGGGAGGTGAACTGTATTTACCTTGAATGGTAGGCAAAATCAGCACAATAGGGTCTGTGAGCGCTGGCATGGTACCTAGTAAAGGCTCAATAATTGGTGGTGGTGATGATGATGATGATGATGTCAGGCTAGTGGCCACAAAGGGCTGTGAGATGGAGTGTGTGGATGGCCAGAGAGATCAGTCACTCCCCTTATTCAATGGCAGTCTCTGGGGATGGGCTCTGGCACCTCCTCCACTCCAGGACTGGTTCCAACCTCCCTTGGTCCCTCTCTTTCAGCTCCTTACAGACCCTTCCCTCTCAATATTTCCTCCTCATTGCTTTCTGGTTTTGTGCAGCTTCCCGAAAATATTGCTGGTCTGCAGGGCAGACAGCTTTCTCTTTCTCCCAGGAGAGGCACCTACACCTGGGATACGAGGCAAGGGCTGAAAAAGGGCAGAACTGTGGGGAGGAAGGAAAGAAGATAGGGAACAGATGATGGAGGAAAGGCCAGCCAGAGGAGGAGCTTGTGCAGCCAGGTTTGGAAGAACTGAATGGGAGGAGGAAGCCTAAGGCTGAGGTGGTGACAGTGGTGTGCTGGAGCCAGCTGGCACTGGCCCCCAAGGGCTGATTCTAACCTTGACGATCAACATGCAATCATCCATCCATTCTGGACTCCGCATTCATTGATGTCTTGTAGCTTGAAATCACCTATGGTAGAAAATGGGCAAATGCTACAAATCAAGGCATTTCCCCTACCAGAGTGCAGGTGTGAAGCATTTGTCAGGACACCACTGGTGGGTGGGGGTGTATTGGAGAGTGGTGGTACACAGGGGAGAGTTGGCTAAGGAAGCCAGCCAGAAAGAGAGCTCCCGTAGTGGTAAAGAGTTTTGGATTTGAATTCAAGGCTCTGTTATTTACTGACTGACCTTGGGCCACTTACTTAACCTCTCTCCAATCACTTTCTTTTTCTTTTTTTCTGTTTTTTTTTTTGAGACGGAGTCTCACTCTTCCGCCAGGCTGGAGTGCAGTGGTGTGATCTCTGCTCACTGCAACCTCTGCCTCATCGGTTCAAGCAATTCTCCTGCCTCAGCCTCCAGAGTAGTGGGCATTACAGGTATGTGCCACCAAGCCTGGCTATTTTTTTTTTTTTTTTTTTAGTAGAGACGGGGTGTCACCATGTTGGTTAGGCTGGTCTTGAACTCATGACCCCAAATGATCCACCCACCTCGGCCCCCCAAAGTGCTGGGATTACAAGCATGAGCCACCATGCCTGGCCCAATTTCTCATCTATATTGCAGGATTGATTAGTATCAGGTTTAAATTTGTATGTACATATATATGGTATTTAAAATCATGACCTTTCCATTCCACCTAATAAATGTTATCTTTTATCATTTTGGAAGATAAAAGCATGTGTTTGAAAAATGAGCTTTTTTTTTTTTTTTTTTTTTGAGACAGGGTCTTGCTCAGTTGCCCAGGCTGGAATGCCGTGGTGCAATCTCAGCTCATTGCAACCTCCACCTCCCAGGTTCAAGCAATTCTTCTGCCTCAGCCTCCCAAGTAGCTGGGATAACAGGTGCCTGACACCACACCTGGCTAATTTTTTTTGTATTTTTGGCAGAGATGAGATTTCACCATGTTGGCCAGGCTGGTCTCAAACTCCTGACCTCAAGTGATCCGTCAGCCTCGGCCTCCCAAAGTACTGGGATTACAGGCATGAGCTACCATGCCCAACTTTTTTTTTTTTTTTTTTTTGAGACAGGATCTTGTTTTATCATTCAGCCTGCAGTGCAGCGGCATGATTATAGCTCACTGCAGCTTCAACCTCCTGGGCTCAAGTGATCCTCCACCTCAGCCTCTGAAGTAGCTGGGACTGCAGGGGTACGCCAACACGCCCAGCTAATTTTTAAATTTTTATTTTAAAGATGGGAGTCTCACTATGTTGACAGGGCTGGTCTTGAACTCCCGGCCTCAGGTGATGCTCCGTCCTCAGCCTCCCAAAGTGTTGGGAACACAGGCGTGAGGCACCCCAGTGGCCAGAAAACAAGCATGGTAAACACCAAGTAACATCTTAAGAGTGCCTGCTATTGGAGGTGGGTGCATTAACGGAGCTCTCGAACCCCTGTCTGCTCTGGGCTTACAATCTACGTAGATAACCAAATGCGCTCCAGGAAGTTACACAGCACTAAAAATACATTTGCATTCATATTACACTTTACAGGTCACAAAAATCTTTCATATGACTTATCTCCTGTGATCCTCACAACAGCCCCCTGTTTATAGAGAGCATCAGAAAGGATGAGTGATGTTAAGGGTCACGCAGAGAAGTAATGGCCGAATTACTAGCCTCCGAAGGACTGTCACCAGATTGGTCATCGTGGAGTACCAAGTAGTGCTGCTGCATAAAGGCAACACTGAGAGATGAGGCCCCTTTCTCCAGCATCTGTGTGGGTGGAGGGCCAGGGATCCTGTCTGTTACGCACATTGAACAAACTCAAGTTTTGCCATCCGCTGGGCGTCCTGCAGCACAGCGGTGTGGGCTCATCTCCAGGACCTCTCCCTACGGGGTACGCCCCTCATCTTGTGGGGATCGGTGCTCCTTCCAGGCCTCTCAGTCCGAACTGAGTTGGGCACCCTGTCTGCGTCCCCGGGCCGGACTCGCAGCCAATGACTCCGCTCGGCCTAGGGAGGCGGCCGAGAGCCCATCGGGCTCCTCCTTCTCTCCAGTCTCTATGGCGGAAGTGAGTTGTCCCGGCTGAAACACCACAGCGTTCTCGGTGGTGGGTTGAATGGACTCGTCCACATAAGGGGGATCATCATCACCATCAAATCTTAAAATCCAAGACATAACCACGAAAAGAGCAGCCCCCAGACAGAGAGCAACACATAACTATCTGTGTGTGCTCCTGTGACTACGTGGATGATGTGGGCGGCTACATGCATGCGAGGACCCGGCCAGCCGGGTACGTGCCCCCTCCGGGGCCACGGGATCCGGTGAGCCTCCCGGCGCGCGGGGGGCGGCGCGGCTTCCGGTCCCGGCTTGGCCTCCCACCCAGGTGGTCTGGAGCCTGCCGGGAGAGTGGTGGCATCTCAGAGGCTGGTTGCGGACGGGGGTTGGGGGAGGTGGGAGCTGTTTTAACCGTCTCCCCCCTCTCCTGTGCCGGCGTGGGCATCCCCTGGGGCGGCGGAACAGGGGCGCTCCTCCAGCTTCCGAGTCCAGCCAGCCTGGGCGCGGGGCGCAGCCCCCGAGACACCCGAGGAGTCCCCTCTTCCCTGATTACGTGGACTGTGGAGGTTCGCTCGTAGTGGTGGCGGGGGGTACGGGACCCAGGCGGGAATTCCTTCCTGCCTCCGTCCCGAGTCTCTTGATAGGAAGCCAAGTAAGCTTTCTGGTTTTGCTTTTAGCCGGCCTCTTGTGGTTCAGCGCCGCGCAGAGGTTGACGCGTACCTGCGGAGGTCGCACCTGGGCGTGAGGAGGAGGAGGAAGTGCATGAGCCGAGTTTGAAGAATCCGTGCTCTAAACTCTACACTCAAGGTGGGAATTGGCTCACCCTGTGCTCCAACCAAGCTTGAGAAGTCAGCTGTTAACCTCTGCAACTCGGGCGGACCAGAGGGACGAGACTTTCCAGACCCTACTCTGGTTGGGCCCTGCTGCTCGCTGCTCACTGTGTGGTGCAGGGGACAACAAGGTTTTCACAGACCAAATGTGGCTGCTGTGGGAAGGAGAATGGGGTTGGTCAGGACTGACTTCTTGGAGGAGTGGATCCTAAAATAGCACGTAGAGTGAGGGAGGAGCCCAGGCTTGGGGCACAAGTGAGATGTATGGCTTGTATGAACGATTGAGGGGGACACAAGAGGGAGAAGTCGTGGAAGAAAGGGAGCCAGACCAGAGCCAGGAGTCTCCAGATGGGAAGAACATTGCTGGATGGAGTGGAACTGGAGGGCAAAACGAGCAAGAGAGCCCTTTTCATTCTTGATCCAAGCATGTAGGAGAAACTAATCTAGCAACCCCTGGAAGGACCTGGAATTTCTGGGTTGGGATGAATTGAGCAGTTGTTTTGTACAAAGTACTAGGAATTACCATGATAGTGATGAATGGAATATAGTCTCTGCCCTATAAGCAGAATATAGGAATTGTCTGCCTATATTCTGTGGTAGAATATAGGCAGTGGTAGAAACAAAAAACGTGATGGTGCGTGATAGTACAGGTAGACGCGAGCTGATCGCCAGGTGAGAGGCAGAGCTGGCCTGATCTCTGTGCAGTCCACAGACTGTTGCCCTGTATCCTGTACTGAGCAACAGTTTAAAAGGGGACAGACACAAACTGAAATATATTTTTTTATTTTCACCGTCTGTCAACCAGATGAGTGAAATACACTTAGAAGAGAGCTGCCAGGATTCCATGCAGATAAGATGTGATGTGGAACAGGCATGTTTTTGAGGACTGGGGACCTTCAGCCTGTAGAAAGGGTGAGGGGGTGGTGGAACAGCTACCCCTAAATAAAAACTCACTTGTGGAAAAGAGGTGAGACTTTATGTGGCTTTGGGTACCAAAACTAAAACTAAAAGTAGTTTGAAGCACTAAGTGACAGATTCTTCAGTAGAAAGAATAACTGGACTGGGTGCGGTAATCCCAGCACTTTGGGAGGCCGAGGCAGGTGGATGTCTTGAGCTCAGGAGTTCGAGACCAGCCTGGGTAACATGGCGAAACCCTTTCTCTACCAAAAATAGAAAAAATTAGCCAGGTGTGGTGGTGTGCATCTGTGTTCCCAGCTGCTGGAGAGGCTGGGATGGGAGCCTGGGAGGCGGAAGTTGCAATGAGCAGAGATTGTGCCACTGTATTCCAGCCTGGGTGATGGAGTGAGACCCCATCTCATGAATAAAATAAATAAATAAATCAAAATAACTGAATAGAACTTCCTGAACATTGAGTGGCTGTTGTGAGAGCTAGTGAATTCCCTGTCAGGGGAAGTTTGCAAGTTGAATACTCTGAGTTATAAGGAACTTGAAGTTCCCTCTCCCTCTGGGCATGTATTTAGTTATTTACTATGTTCTGGTTCTCAAGTCTCTTGTCTCTCCTTCCCACTCACTGTACCACTGCTGCTGTATAGCCTTGCATCATCTCTTGGCAATAACAATGTCCTAATGAATACTTAGTGGATGTTTACTACTTGTCAGATACTGCTTTTAGTGTTTTATACATGCTAACTCATTCAGCCCTCAACCCTTTCAAGGTAGCCATTATTATCTCTTTGGTATATATGGCAGATAGGTGTTAAGTAACTTGCCCAAGATCATGAGCATGGAGCAAGTGGCAGACCTGGAGTTCCAGTCCAGGTTGTATGACTTTCAAGTCATCGTTTTTAACCACTATTCTACTGTATTTTACATGTGTTACCTTAATTCTCACTACTATCCCCATTTACAGATAAGAAGTTCAGAGAGGTTGAGTGATTTGCTTAAAGTCACAGAGCAAGATGTAGATGAGGTGAGATTCAAACCCAGGACTGTAGGGCATGAAAAACCCCCACACCTGATTATGCTGCTTCTGTAAGTACGTCTACTGTAGTGGTCTTTAACTGACTTCCCTGCCCAGCCTTTGTGCCTTAAATCCACAAGTTTTTACCCTGGAGTCTGTGGATGTGGGTGTCCCTAGAAATAGGTGAGATTTAGTATGTGTGTGTGTGTCATGTTTTTAAAGCCCAGCCTTCATGGCTTCATTGACTTCTCTGAGTAGTTTGTGACCCCAATACAGTTTAGAGCCATTCTTTGCCCTTTAGTCAGAGGTACTTTTCTTTTTTTTGAATTTATTTTATTACTTTGTTATTTATTTATTTTTGAGACAGGGTCTCACTTTTTCACTCAGGCTGGAGCACAGTGGCATGATCTCAGCTCACTGCAGCCTCAGCCTCCCATGTTTAAGTTATCCTCCTGCCTCAGCCCCTCAAGTAGCTGGGACTACAGGCGCCTTCCACCAGGCCCAGCTAAGTTTTTGTATTTTTCATAGAGATGGGGTTTTATCATGTTGCCCAGGCTGGTCTTGAACTTTTGGCTCCAGTGATTTGCTTCGGCCTCCCAAATTACTGGGATTAATGTGAGCCACCACATCTGGCCCAGAGGTACTTTTCTGATGCACAGATTTGATCTTGGCACAGTGCGCTGCTCTTAGGACAGAGTTCAAATGCCTTAACCTGTTCATTCAAGGTCCGAGGAAATCAGACTTGTCTTTCTGTACTTCTTAGTCCCACCCTGTACTCTCTCCATGGTGATAATGTTTAGTTGCCTGCTTTTCCTTCATTCTGTCAGCCTGAGGGCAGGGGCTGTGCTTGCCTTTGATGTCTAGTACTTGACAAAGGTTGCACAGTGAGCATCTGCTGTAAACTACACTGAAGGTTGTAAAATGGAATCCCGGCCTGTCATTTGGACTGATAACTTTGAAGCTCTTGCGCTTTCTGATCCTGAGAGTTGATGATTCTCTGATAGTCTGTCCTGCCAAAATGCAGAGAAGGGCCAGTGGAGGCAGAGGCCGGGCTGAGCCTAGAAGGAAGTGAAAGATAACATGTGGACTAGTCTTGTCGGCATTCTGACCTGGGCTCCTCTTGCAGGGTGGCCCTTGGGTAGGGTGAAGATCCCCTGTCTTTATCCTTGTTCCCCACCTTGGTGTGGGTTACTGGGTGCAGGATGAACTGTCGCTCGGAGGTGCTGGAGGTGTCGGTGGAGGGGCGGCAGGTGGAGGAGGCCATGCTGGCTGTGCTGCACACGGTGCTTCTGCACCGCAGCACGGGCAAGTTCCACTACAAGAAGGAGGGCACCTACTCCATTGGCACCGTGGGCACCCAGGATGTTGACTGTGACTTCATCGACTTCACTTACGTGCGCGTCTCTTCTGAGGAACTGGATCGTGCCCTGCGCAAGGTTGTCGGGGAGTTCAAGGTAAGGGTGTGGCACAGCGGATGGCGGGGCCTCAGGTGCCCTCCACCCCAGCTTGCTGTTGAACCAGCCTCTTCTTCCTGAGTGTGTGAATCGGGTTCTTTCAGGTTCTGAGAAACAGGCATGTTGAGAGCTCCTCTTCAGGGGAGGGCGTGTGTGCGCGCGCGCATGGTGGTGAGGGAGGGAGACACTCATAAATGTGCTTGGGGGGAGAAGGAAGAACAGGAAGCTGAGCAGTGTTGGCAGCCAGGTCCCCTGGGGCCATCCTTGCTTCTGTGGTCTTGACCTTCTCTCTGGCTACAGCTCTCTCTGCTTCTGTTTCCACTTTTCCTTTCCCACATGAAACTTCCCCCACAGGGTGGCTTGCTTGGCTCAGGTGGCTGCCATCCACAGGTCCGTTTTGGCGGTGTGGCATTGTGTGTCTGGGTGGAAGAAAGATGTGGAAGGGACATGGCCGGCTGCTGCTGTTGGTCACCTCAGGAGGTGGAAGTGGTAGTGTGGTTTCTCCTCTGGTCTTTGTTGAGAGTCACAGTGTTTGACCATTTCATTGAGTGGGTACTTTTAAATTTTAAAGTAGTGATGATAATTTTTCTTTTTTCCTTTTTTTTTTTTTGAGACACAATCTCACTGTGTCACCCCAGTCTTGGAACTCCTGGGCTCGAGCAGTCCTCCCACTGCAGCCTTCCAAGCAGCTGGGACCCCAGGTGTACACCACTACCACCATGCCCGGCTAATTTTCGACGATTTTTTTTGCCAGGCCTGGTGGCTACGCCTGTGGTCTCAGCACTTTGGGAGGCTAAGGTGACCAGATTGCTTGAGCCCAGGAGCTCAAGACCAGCCCCGGAAACATGGCGAAACTCCATCTGTACAAAAAATACAAAAATTAGTGGGATGTGGTGGCACATGCCTGTAGTCCCAGGTGCTTGAGCAGCTGAGGTGGGAGGATTGCTTGAGCTTAGGAGTTCGAGACTGCAGTGAGCCATGATCACGCTACTGTACTCCAGCATGGGTGACAGAGCAAGACCCTGTCTCCAAAAAACAGAATTTTTTTTGTAAAGATGGGGTGTCACTGTGTTTCCCAGGCTGATCTTGAACTCCAGGCTGGTCTTGAACTACTGGCATGAGCCTAAAGGCATCTGCTCTGGGGTTAGAACACAGGGGAGCTGTGTGTCTGACTTTCATTCCATAAATACTTGCAGAGCACTTCACTGTGTTGAGTACTGTGTGCTCATTGCAGGGGATTGCCCAGTGTCAGGCGAAAGCTGTCCCTCATTGTCCCCCCAAACCCAGAAAGGGCAAGTTCATCAGCAGTTTCCCAGTCACCCTCAAGAGCAGCAGCATCTTTCAGCTCTCTGTCCTCCAGGTGTCCGTAAGAGGCAGGTGGAGCAGAGTGGTGAAGAGCATAGGCTTTGGAGCCGCACTCTAGCACCCAGCAAGTGTGTGACCTTGGGCTAGTGGTTCCACTCAAAATTGGAATAGTAATCCTACCTGCCTCAAAGGGTGTGTGCACTGCAAGGACTGAATAAGTCAAATATGCCCAGTGTTTGGAACAGAACCTGGCACACATTAAACATTACAAATAGCCATTCAAGGTTACTTGACCTTGGTTTGTCAATGAAGGAGAGCCTCTTCCCTGATGAGTGTGGTTCAGGATTTCAGGCATCCTTACCCTCTGGGTTGGCATTAACTCAGATAGAAAGGAGCTTCAGGGTCCTGGCTGCCCTACGAAGAGGAGTATGGGGCCACGCACACCCATGGGGTGGCAAGGGCAGAATCATTGGACTGGATGGTCCTGTTTGCTTCTCAGGGAAGAAGAGGGAGAAGCACCAGGTCTGGTCTGTCCTTCAACTTCCCTTCCCCATTCTGTTGCTTGGTTTTCCTCTTTGAGCAAGGATCACTGGGCTCTACAGTTCCCTCTTCCTGTGCTCATAAAAGAGACTGTGAACTGGGCGCAGTGGCTTGCAACTGTAATCCCAGCGCTTTGGGAGGCTGAGGCAGGAGGATTGCTTGAGCCCAGGAGTTCGAGACCAGCCTGGATAATGTGACAATACCCCATCTCTAACAAAATAAAAAAAAATTAAAAATTAGCCAAGTGTGCCTGTAGTATCAGCTACTCAGGAGGCTAACATGGATCGCTTGAGCCCAGGATTCCGAGGCTGCAGTGAGCCATGATTGCTCCACTGCCCTCCAGCTTGGGTGACAGAGTAAGACCCAGTCTCTTTAAGAAATATCGAAAGAATTATGTTTCATTGGCAGTGGAGAAGACAAATAGTTTACAGGGGAAGAGGGAGATGTTGATGAGGTGATTAGAACATTTTGAAGGATATGGGCTAAAGGGGTGGTGTGGAAGGAGAAGGCCCTTAATGCAATGTAAAGGTGAAAAGCAAGGATTTGGAAATCAGACAATCCGGATTCAAACCCTGGTCCAGCCATCCATAGGCATGTGACTCTTGCAAGTTACCTTACTTCTCTAAGCCTCATCGTGCCTTGGTGAAAGCTCATGGGGTTGTTGGGAGGAGCCAGTGGAATTGTATATGTTAAGTTCCTGGCACAGAATACGTGCCTGCAGACCAGTAGTTATTCCTGTAATATCAGTTCTTCACCAAGCTGGAGGCATTGGGCTTGGAGACAGATTTTGCTGGTTTGCTTGAACTACACAATTTCAGGCTGGCAGTTTGCTATGTCACTTCGCCCAGACTGTTTGCCCTCTCCCAGTCTTGTTTCCTTGCCATCCCTGGATGATGACTAGAGCTAAGAGAGCATAATTCCCTGGGCTGTGGGAAGCAGGCCCTCACAGGTGGGAACTCAGAGGCCTTGGCATGCTCATTCGTTCCCTTCTTCCCCAGGATGCGCTGCGCAACTCTGGTGGTGATGGGCTGGGGCAGATGTCCTTGGAGTTCTACCAGAAGAAGAAGTCTCGCTGGCCTTTCTCAGATGAGTGCATTCCATGGGAAGTGTGGACGGTCAAGGTACATGTGGTAGCCCTGGCCACGGAGCAGGAGCGGCAGATCTGCCGGGAGAAGGTGGGTGAGAAACTCTGCGAGAAGATCATCAACATCGTGGAGGTGATGAATCGGCATGAGTACTTGCCCAAGATGCCCACACAGTCGGAGGTGGATAACGTGTTTGACACAGGCTTGCGGGACGTGCAGCCCTACCTCTACAAGATCTCCTTCCAGATCACTGATGCCCTGGGCACCTCGGTCACCACCACTATGCGCAGGCTCATCAAAGACACCCTTGCCCTCTGAGCCTCGCCGGATCCCTGGGAGCTCCTTGATGGCTCCCAGACCTTGGCTTTTGGGGATTGTACTACTGGGCCTTTGGCTCTGCTGCCTGCTTGGGGTCGTTGGTGAGACTTGGAAGGGGCAGCCCCCGCTGGCTTCTTGGTTTTGTGGTTGCCAGCCTCTGGTCATCCTTTTAATCTTTGCTGACGGTTCAGTCCTGCCTGTACTGTCTCTCCATAGCCCTGGTGTGGTCCTCTTTCTTTCTCCACTGTACAGAAGAGCCACCACTGGGATGGGGAATAAAGTTGAGAACGTGAGTTTGGGCTGAGCCGTCTCTCCCTTTTCTTGTTTCTGCCCTGATGTGTTAATACTTTCTGCCACTCCTGTGAGGACACAGGTGTGTGTTGAGGGCATTGCTCCAAGATGAGAGGGGTGGGTGGATGGGATTAAAGATGTATTAAAATGGACAGATTTTGCACTTGACTGGCTATTCACACAAAGCAGGTGTTAGCCAGATGTGGCCATAGCCAATCCCATGGTAGGGTGAGGGTCTGTTGCTTTTGGATGTGACTGAGCTCCTCCTCCCTTCCCCCCCCACCAATCGACTCCCTATTTCAGCACTTCCAAACTCACTTTCCTCTTTTTTTTTTTGTAAACTTTTGTTTTGCAGATTATTTTATCACCCAGGTATTAAGCCTAGTACCCATTAGTTATTTTTCTGATCCTCTCCCTCTTCCCACCCTCCACAAAGCCCCAGTGTGCGTTGTTCCCCTCTGTGTGTCCATGTGTTCTCGTCATGTAGCTCCCACTTACAAGTGAGAACATGTAATGTGAGAACATGTTGGTTTTCTGTTCCCGTGTTATCTCCACCTTTTCTAAGGAAGCTATGACATCCCTGGCCTTCATGTTGTCTGGTCTTGCTTCACCGTGGCCCCAGAGAGTACCTTCTCTGTCTTCATAGAGCACACAGATCCCCATGTGCACCAGAAAGGTCATTTGATGTGGGTCATGCCTGGAGACAGATTGGCCAACTTGAGACAGTCTGGTACCTGGTGACACTTCTTCCAGCTTGGGCTGGCCATTGCCTCCATCACTCACATTCATTTCTACACCCGCATACTTAAGCCCCCATTGTGTGCTATGCTCTCATCGATACAGTCCATGCTTTACAATGCTTTTTGGCTGCTTCTGGGCCAGTTCTAACCAGACTAAATGAGGTATGTGTAGGGAGGGATGCTAAGGGAGAAATGGGGTGGGAGTGGGGTATCTTGTCCCTGGTCCTGGAGCAGTGTAGGTAGTCAGGATGACCAGGAAGTGTTTGCACTTGGAATGCGCTTTTCCCATTTCCCATCACCCTTGGCCATGTGATGTTTCTACTCTTGATCTCTGGGTCATCAGAGAGTTGGAGGACTCAGGAGGGGGTGTTTATAGTTGAAGAAGGCCAATTTCTAGCAAGTCCTTGATAGCATATGACACCCCACTTGGCCTGCTGCAGTCTGGGGACTCTTCTTATTTTCCTACCAGACGGCCATTAGCTAATCTAATCCCTTCTGAGGGGACTGGTACAGGTGTTGGCTGGCAGTGACTTTATCTTTTAAAAGGACTCAAGGCTTGCTACAGAATTTGCAACAGAATTGTACAAGAATTGCTACAGGTCCAGCTACAGACCTGGCAGGAGGGTCTTGCTTCTCTGTCCGCTTTTCCAGTCTTTCTGCTTTTCTGCAGCTGAACTCTGCTTCACTCTCCCACCCTGGCTTGGCTGTGGGACACCTAGCTGGCAATGGGCCACCCTGGTAGACAGGACAGTAATATTCCCCACCCTTATGGCATTGCGATTTTCTGAAGTGGGGGACTGATTTATCCAGAGTCAGGACTGGAGTCCTGGTGGATCAAATCTGTGCTCTCCCATTGGTCTGTAAATGTGACTCTCCTTGGCCTATGGGGCCTGAGAAAAGGAGTGGAGGTGGGCCTTGAATTCCCCATGCTCTGCTCTGCTCTGCTCTGCTGTACCTGAATGTCTCCCTGCTGTGGAGTGTGCAGGAGGCATTGGCCTGCTTGTCCAGCTCCAGGAGGCTTCTGAAGGGGATGATGGACGAGGAAGGGTGGAACTCACTCTTATGGCTGCCCATGTGCCTTCTGGCTCAGCAGCCACCTGGGCCACCTAGCACCATAGAACTTGGGTCTCGGGACAAAAAACTCAAGAATGGGGACAATCACCTTTGTCTTGTGTCCTGCTCAGAGGGGCAGCACCCCAGCCTGCAGCTGGGATGGGGTCTGAGGATCTTCTCAGGGCTCTGCCCAGATGTACCTATTGGCCCACTTTGCGAAGGGGAGGGACTCTTGGGGACACGGCTTCTGGTTTTGGCTGACTGGACTCGCATGGGGGTGCCTGTGGGCCTTGGGGATGAGAAGAAATACGGTGGGCCCCGAGTCTGGGCCTGTGGAGAAAGGGCCATAGCCACAACGGCTGGAGCTCTTTGTCTAGGAAGTGCCCGAGCGCTCTGCGCAAGGGGTAGGGGCGTAGGGCGCCTGGGGTCCGCCCCTTGGTTCCCTCCCCCCGACGCAGCCTCCGGCCGGCCCGCCCGCCAGTCTGGGCTCCCGCACATCTGGCGATCCCGCCACATCTGGGCAGCCGGCGCTGGAGCATGAACGGCTCTCAGGCAGGCGCGGCGGCTCAGGCCGCCTGGCTGAGCTCCTGCTGTAACCAGTCGGGGTCGCCGCCGGAGCCCCCCGAGGGGCCGCTCGCGGTGCAGGCGGCGGTGCTTGGCGTGCTGTCCCTGCTGGTGCTTTGCGGGGTCCTGTTCCTGGGCGGCGGCCTCCTCCTCCGCGCCCAGGGCCTGACAGCGCTGCTGGCCCGCGAGCAGCGCGCGTCCCGCGAGCCCGAGCCCGGCAGTGCCAGCGGAGAGGACGGCGACGACGACTCCTAGGCGCCCAGCTGCGCTCGGAGGTCGCAGCCTCCAGGCGTCCCCTGACTCCGAGCGGTCCGGAGCATGCCCGACGGCTGCTGCGGTCGCAATCCCTTACCCTAAGCGGCGCGCCCACGCAGGTGAGAGGGAGGGTAGCGGGAGTGTGGGCGCGGGGCTCCGGGGGCCTACAGTAGCTTCCTTACTGAGGAGGCTTCTTGGGGCGCAGCAAGGCATCTGTCTGGGGAATGGGCTCTTCAGCGACTCCGGTTCCCAGCTCTGTAAGTCCACGGCCGGCCGGTGGGGCTGCAGCCACCCAGGTGTGCGGAATCAGGAGGAGGCCGCCCCGCCCGGGATTGTGTCTCCTGCAGCTCTGGCCCCCTCCTCCCATCTTAAATGTTCCAGCATTAAGCTCTTTTTCTAGGAACAGAGGCTGCTGTGTAACTGTGGGGTGGTTGTGGAGGCAGGATGATGACAGAGGAGGGAGTCTAGAGGCCACAGTGTACTTTGGGGGCTTCTTCCTTAGCCCCCACCCTCAACCCCACGGTCTGCATCTGCCCCGGCCCCTATAGGTCCTAGGCCCAACTCTGCGGGCCCCAGCACTGCCTACTCCACGGGGCTGAGGAGATAGGAAGACAGCGCCAGCCTTTGGCCTCAGCTGCCTGAAACCTTTTCCCTGGAAGGCGGCTTGTGGGAGATTCCTTGCCTGGCCTCCCTCTTGAGACAGGGAGAGGAGTGTGGTCATGTTAGAGGGCAGAGCCAGGGGCCTGGGTGGCCCTGGGGAATGGGGAGGTGTGTGGAAGGCCCTTCCCTGGACCCTGCTCAGGTCGTGGGGGCGGGGGGGGGGGCGGGGGAGGGGGGAGGGGGTGAGGGGTGGGGGAGTAGATGTAGCCCAGACAAAGGAGCTTTGTGTGTGTGTGTTGAGGGGTGTGGATGGCAGGGTCCTGACAGCTGGGGGGCCTCAGAAGCGCTGCTCCAGGAAGTAGGGCTGAGGACTCCCAGCTGTGGGGGCTCTGTCTGGGTGTCTCGCTCTGTCTTTCCAAGGACAGGAGCCATCTGGAGGGAAGGGCCTGGATGGCCTGAGGACAAGGTAACTACAGGTGAAAGCCACCTGGGACAGCCACAGGGACTGGAGAGGCCTTCTCTGTTCCTTCCCTCTGTTCAGGTTTGCACCTAGGAGCCCCTGGGGGTTTGTTTCTGTAGGTGGAAGTGTGTGTTTGTCAGGGGTGACTTTAGCCTCTCTTGCCCCCTCCCTGATTCTGGAGCCCCTCCCCTGCTTATCTGGGGTAGGGCAGGGTCCCAGTTTCCATCTGAGAAAGGAGTCAGGCTGGGTGCCTGTGAGGGGCAGGGGGAGGATGCGGGCAGGTGCAGCTAAGCAGCTGCGAAGCTGACGACGACGTGTGATCCCTGCCCAGCAGCCCAGGATTTGGCGCTAATCCTGGGCAGCGGCGCCACACTGGCCTTGCTGAGCCAGCGACTTCTCACCTCAGGGTCCCCCCCATCCCCCACCCTGCCCCCTAGGAGGGAGGGTTGTCCAGCGCCCTGAGGGGTGTGTGTGGTGTGTCTGTTACTGCACCTGGCACAAGCAGGGGGTTGGGCCCAGGGGACATTCCCCCCCACCTTTGCTGGGGGAGATGGTGGGAACTTCCTCTCTTGATTATACCCAGTTTCACCCAGCTGCCTTGCCTGTCACCCTCTGGCCCCACACTCCTCTCCTTTCCCAGATGGGAGAGAGGGTCTCCAGATCACTGGGAATGTGGGGAAGCTCAGAGAACAGTAAGTGACATGCTCACATTAATGACAGAGCTGGAAGCAGACCCTGGGCCCTGATTCCAAGTTCAAGCCCCATCTGGCACTTGGGGCCCCTCTTGCTCTGTCCTCTTCCCTTCCCTGCTTTCTCATCACTCTTGAGATGCTGCTGCAAAACGCGGCCTCTCTTCATACGTTTGCGAACCAGGGATGGACCCCCAAACCCCTGTGTCACTGCCCCCTTCCCATCCTGCTTCCCTGGGGCCCTGCCTACCTTCTTGCTGTGGGGAGCAGTCTTCCAGATGCCGGCAGCAGCTCCTCAGCCAGCTGGGCTCAGCTTTCCTGGCCTGAACCTGAGGGGGGATGGGCTTAGAGGGTCAGCTGGAATAAACATCCATGGAAAAAAAATCCAAGCGGTCAGAGCTGAGGGATCAGGGCCGAAGGCTGATGACCTTCCGTTTGGCCTTTGGGCTCAAGTTCCCGTGGTGTGAGGGTGTGGAGTGATTTAGTGTTGGGAAGGGCTGTACCCCCAGCATCATCGTGTCTGCTGACACCCAGGACAGGGCTGGGGTAGGGGTGTAGAGGTGGGGGCAAAGGCTTTCTTCATCCACCTTCCTCCTGTTGCTGTTTCTGAGCCTAGTGCTTGGAGGGCAGGGCGTGGGGTGTGCCTGGGACCTCAGTGTTCCTACAGGAAAGGACTGAGATGTTTGCCTTGGAACTCTGACCCTGGTCAAGGCTGTCAGCCTGAGTGGGCAGGAAAGAATGTGGAAAATTGGGAACTGGGTGCTGCTGTTACCCCATCAGGCTCCAGCTGGGAGTGAGAGGTGGGGGATGGGTGCAGGTCTGAGTGCCATGGAGAGAAGCCAGGCAACTGGACTCCTAGCCAGCTCACTTAGCCTGCACCATCCATAAGGGAAGGGCTGGAGCGACTGGTGGGTTCAGATCTTGCCCTAACCTTCCTCTAGCCCCTGAGATTTTCCCTAAACTGGGAGAGGCTGTGAGAGGTTTATGGAATCCATTCCTCAGTCTCCACATAGTACAGCTCTCTCTCCAGCAAAGACGGGGGTGGCTCTCTCTACAGATTCCTGAGCCCCGCATCATCTGCCAACCAGAGAGCTCTTCTGCTGCCGCTCTGGGGGTCCCCTGCCACTTTCAGCCCATTCTTGCTGCAGATGAAAGACTGGGAGACACCTGGCTTATGGTGAGACCTCAACCTGGGATCCTTGCACCCAGCCGCTGCCTCTGATCTGCTCCACTGGACCTCCGGAAGTGCTCGGGTGGGCCTGGACTTGGGAGACCTGCACTCCCAGCCCGCTTGGGACCTGCTGCATGTCCTGGGCACTGAAGTGGTCACACATCCTGGATGCCTGGTGCGGCAGGTGCTGGCTGTGCCCCCTGCCTTCTGGCCTCTGAGGACATGAGTGCAGCACCTGTCCTGTCTGGTGTGAGGCAGCAATGGTCTGACAGTGACCGGCCCCTGCTGCAAGTCAGTGCCACCCATTTGCAGGCCTGCAGTGTCCCCACAATCCAGGAATGCTGCCTCACTTTCTGTGGCCTGTTATTAAATATGCTGGTAATGCAAGCTTCAGGTCTACAGTCTGTGTCTCCAGCCCTTGACTCTAGGAATTAGTGGTTTGTTCCCCAACTCTCCTCCAGTTTTACCTGTTTCTAGCAGATATAGCAACCCCAGCCCCTGTCCCCTGGCCTCTCCTCAGTGGTGGCTTTTCCCCTTGCACCCTCAGATCCACATCTTCCAAGGGTGGGTGTGAAGTGGTGCGGAAAGCCACCCTCACGCCAGCACTCGGCTGCCGCCCTGTGGCCAGTGTGGGCAAGAGCACCGCTTCATTCAACCAGTCACTATTGGGATCTGTCTCATCAGAGTCCAGCCTGAGCCTTGGCTTTGAGATGAGAGTGGGTTTTGTGAGCATGTGCATGGAATTCTAGATTGCAAAACCTTCCTAAACCTCAGTCTCTTTGTTTATAAAATGTAGGTGACAATATCATAGGTTTGTCATTGATCAAATTGGTAACATGCTTATTTATTGAAAAAAGTCTTTCTGCCTAGTAATCATCCTGTGGCATAATTATTTTCCCTGAACCTGACCATCCCTAGAGAGGAGAAGAAGAGAAGAGGAGAAGAGAGAAGAGAAGAGAAGAGGAGAGAGAGGAGAGAAGAGGTATAGAACCAGCCCTCTATTCCTGGGAACACTCATTTTATTCTCTTTTCCATGAGTATTTACTGAGTGACTGCTCTGTGCCAGGCATACTCTGGGACATGGGGATGAGGAAATAAACAAGACAGGGCTGGGCGGCGATGGCTCACACCTGTAATCCCAACACTGTGGGAGGCCGAGGTGGGTGGAGTATGAGGTCAGGAGTTTGAGACCAGCCTGACGAACATGGTGAAACCCCGTCTCTACTAAAAATACAAAAATTAGTTGGGTGTGGTGGTGCGTGCCTATAATGGGGAGAATTGCTTGAATCCAGGATGCAGAGGTTGCAGTGAGCCGAGATCCTGCCACTGAAGTCCAGCCTGGGTGACAGAGCAAGACTCCATCTCAAAACAACAACGACGACAAAAACCCACAAAAAAACCAAGACAGAGCCCCTGCCCCTGAAGAGCTCACAGTCCAGTAAAGAGTGGTGCTCACAAAACTGAAGTTAAAATGGACAATGAAAAGAGCCCAGAGTGACAGAGCCGAGAGCAGAGAGTGACAGCTCTGCTGGGATTAGCAAAGCACAACTCACAGAGGAGGTGGCATCGCCACTGGGCATTCGCCTGGCAAGAAGGGAGCAAGAGCATCTCAGGCAGAGATTTGGAGGTGTGAAGCAGCAAGCTTCGGAAGCAGGGGGGCTGGGGCAGGGCGGGTGAGGGAGGTGTGACCAGGGTGGTGGGTAGGGCCAGCCTGGGCAGGAGTTGGAGCTTTCCCCAGGAGCAGTGAGGTGTCTGGAGGGTTTCATGCAGGAAGGGACACGTTAAGATCTGGATCTTAAAGAACTTGGTGGTAAGTTTGTGGTGGCTAGAAATAGAAAGGAGGCAAGGAGGCTGTTGTCAAAACCCAGAAAAAAATGATGATAGTCGCCTGGACCAGGGGTAAGAAGAGGGCCAGGGCTGGGACACCAGCTTTGGTCACTGGTTAGATGTGAGGGATGAGGGAGAGGGAGGAGGGGAGGACGATGTTCTGGTTTCTGGCCTGAATACTGTGTGTGCGGTGGTGCCACCCACTGAGAGGATGTGTTATTGGTTAGAACTTTTTTGGGTTTTATAGAAAACCCAAACTATATTTGGCTCAGGCAGAAGGGAGTATATTGGCCCATGTAACTGAAAAGTCTAGGGGTGGTTCTGGACGCAGGTCCAGCATGATTCAGGGCTCCATGGTGGGAGCAGGCCTCAGTTTCCCCTCTTCCTATAGCTCTGCTTGCCTGTGTCAGCTTCTGGCAGTAGAGCCTGGTGGTTGAGAGCAAGGACTCTGGAGTCACGTGGTCTGGATTTGAATTCTGGCACCGTAGTTATTAGCTGCATGGCCTGACAAGGCCCTGAACGTCTCTGTGGCTCAATTCCCTCCTCTTTAGGTTGGGGGAAAATAGGGCCTAGCTGGTGCCATGTTTTGTTAGGATAAAGTGAGATCCACACATGTAGGGTGCTTGGCACATACCTGACACCAAGAAAATGCACTGCGAGTGTTGATGGTGTGTGTTCCTGGCCTCCATGTGAGGCAGGGCGTTGGCTTAAAGCCTCTCAGGTTCAAACCTATCAGGAAAAAGGGAGGTCTTCTCCCATGTCACTCGGGTCAAACCCCAGGGTTTGCTGCTATTGGGCCTGTTTGACTCTGTGCTAACCCTGAAACAGTACTACGCTGAGAGTATGGAATGTTCTAGACTTTGGTAACATACCATACTTGGGTTGGGGTAGAGGTGGAGGGAATACCACAAACTGCAGGGTCCAAAGCAGAGGGGGCTGTCTGTGCACCAAATCTGGGCCTGTTCCATCCTGGGGTGAACAGATGCTGGGTGGCCATGAGATAACTCATGTCCGCTGCCGATGGGGCCATGGGCAGACAGGCAGCTGACGAGCTCAGCTGTGGCTCCTTGAGTTGGAGGGGAGCTGTCAGGTGGACAAGGAGTGTATAGGACTGGAATTCAGCGGAGAGAGTTCTGAGCCCTGATGCTGCTGGAGGTGGAAAGTGAAGCTGCAGGAATGCATCAGAATGAAGCGAGGAGGCAGGGGATGGAAGATGCAGCCCTGGTGGACCACCACTTAAAGGCAGGGGCAGACAAGGAATACTCAGGGATGGGGGAGGGAGCCCGAGGAATGGACTCTCTTGGCAGTTGAGGAAGAGAGGATTTCGGAAACTGAGGGGTTGGCCAGGGGCCTCCGTACCCTGAGCAGTTCTGGGGTGCTGGGAGGGGACCTGAAGCCTGGAACCTTGGAAGGAAGAAGTGGGGAAGACTTCTGCCCAACTGAGTTGCTCCCACCACTACCCCTGAGGCTCTGAAAAACGCTCCACACTGAGGAAGATGGTGGTGCGGTTGCCTCTGGTCTGCAAGCCCACTGCAGGGTGAGGAACAGACTTATTAGAATATACTCCTTCATGCTGTGTGAATGCTTTCCCAGGCACTTGTCTCACCTAGGCATAATAAGACAATAAAAAAATAAAACAAACACACAAAAAGGATCTTCATCCTGCTCCACAGCTGCCAGGCTGCCCTTCCCAGCCACAGCTGACTTCCGCGAGGCTTCTGTGAGTCCTGCCAAGAGGCCAAGGCTGCAGCCGCATGCCCACACCACTCCTCTGGGTGTTCTTTTTTTTTTTTTGAGACAGAGTCTTGCTCTGCCGCCCAGGCTGGAGTGCAGTGGCCGGCTCTCAGCTCACTGCAAGCTCCGCCTCCCGGGTTCACGCCATTCTCCTGCCTCAGCCTCCCGAGTAGCTGGGACTACAGGCGCCCGCCTCGTTGCCCGGCTAGTTTTTTGTATTTTTTTAGTAGAGACGGGGTTTCACCGTATTAGCCAGGATGGTCTCGATCTCCTGACCTCGTGATCCGCCCGTCTCGGCCTCCCAAAGTGCTGGGATTACAGGCTTGAGCCACCGTGCCCGGCCACCTCTGGGTGTTCACCTGCCCCGGCTCAGAGCTGTGGCCCCTCAGAGCCCTCCTTGAGAGGCTGTGCTTTATGGCCACACCTTTTACTCTTTCAACCTGCTCACTCCGACATTGTCACTCTGGTCCCTTGACCTCTTTTACCTCTGCTTCCTCCCTGACCCTCAGCCCCTTCCCAGCTGCCCCACTTCCAGTGTAGATTGCCTGGTGCATTGCCTCAGTCACTCTCTTGCCCATGTCCTAACTTCACTCCATCCACAGAACCGTCTCGGTGAAACCTCATCCCTGGATGACTGCAACTCTCTATCCTTTGAACTTTTACCCAGGCTGCTGGGTGCCCCCAAAGAGTATCACACCCTTGAGCAGACTGATGGCACTGAGAATGGTCACTGGGTCCCACTGCCTGGCGCTCGCTGCAGCCAGCTGTCTCCCCTGCTGCATGACGGCAAGCCTTCCCTGCTCTTTCAAACCTGACCCTCCCACCTCCCAACTCTGCTCAGGTGCCCTCTCCTTCTACTTCCCACGGAAAATAAGTGGGCAGAGGAGGGCTGGGCCTCCGCCTCTGCAGCCCCTCCACCCCGGTGCTGAGCCGCCCCGCTTCCTCCTTAACTCAGTTCTTCAGTTGCTCCTCTGTTGGCTGTCGCGTCCAAGCACACTCCGGTTTCTGCCACCTTAAAATAGCGCTCTTTGCACCCACTGCCGCCTCCGGTTACTATCCTATGTCTCACTTGTCTTTACAGCCAAACTTCTCCAAAGAGTTACCCACGCTTGCCGTCCCCACTTCCTTGCCTCCTGTTTATGTCTCCATCCTCTTCATCCTGGCCTCCACCCCAGCTAAGCTGACGGCCAGGTCTTCAGATCCCCTGGGTGGTTGCTCCAGAGGCTGCTCTCCCGGCCACGTCTGCTATGGCTGGCCCCTTCTCACAGCTCTCCTCCTCCTGTGGCAGTTCCCGAAGCAGACTGGTGCCATCAACAGGAGAGGATGAGACTGTGGGCTCCAGAAGAACACTGCTGGGGCTTTCCCCTGGGTCTGCCGCTTGCTGTGTGAGTTAAATCCTCTTCATCCTTAGGAAAATGAGATAGTGATCATGCCCACTTGGCAACACTCAAACAAGATGAAGGGCACCTTAGTGTCTGGACACTGGGGCTCTGGAGTGCCTGCCGGGTTGAATCCAGGCTCTGTCAGTTCCTAGGCCTGCCCTTGGGGCATCTCCCCTCTCTCCTTGAGAGTCTTGTACCAGGGTTTCCTCTTTCCTCTCTCAAAACCAAGTTCCTCCAGGCCCTCTCCTAGATCTTCCCCTGGGCTCCCTGCCCTTCCCCTGCATGGAAATTGCCATCTCTCTGCCCATGGCTCTGAAATCAGCAGCCCCAGCCTAACCTGGCCCCTGAAGGCCACGTGAATCTTCCCACCCATTCTACAGATATTTTTGAGCAGCTACTGTCCCAGGCACTGGAGACCGTGTTGTACATGGGACAGAGAGCTCACGTACTTGCTGGTGGGAAGGCCCTTCCGTGCACCTGTGAGCAAATGCATGAGGTGCCTGCAGAGAGTGATTGTGCTGCAATGGAAAGACAGCAGGGTGATGGGATGGAGACCTGTGGGGGACTTTCATGAAGGTGGCCAGGGAAAGCCTCTCCAAGGAGGTGACACTTGAGCTGAGACCTGACCTGTGAGGTGACTCCAGCCAGAGAAGATCTGGGGCACAGTGTTCCTGCCAGAGGGGCGGGAAGTTACTGGGGTGGGAATGAGCCTGGTGTGTCTGAGGGGGCACCAAGAGGCTAGTGCGGACAGAGAAGGACTGTGGAAGGTGCCAGAGCACACCCACAGCCAGGTTCTTCCCTCGGGAGCCGTCTCCCTGGCAGGTTCTGCATCTTAGAGGATGGTTTCTCCACCCCAGCAGCTGTCCCCGATTCCCCTCCACAGCCAGTGCGTCACCAAATATGGTCCCTTCTGCCTGATGGAAAGCTTCATTTCATGTCCCCGGCCACCACCTCGCCTTGCACCTGGTCCCTGTGTCCCTTGGGGCTTCTCAGCCCACCCATCCTCCACACTGTTGTCAGAGTCGTGTTTAGCAGAGGAGCGTTCTGTCCGGCCACACTGTCCAGTCCCTGTTTCACACCCTCTCAATGTGGTGTCCACTGCTCATAGGATGGCGTCTTCTTGTGACCCCTAAACTGCTGCCCTCTTGAGTCCCTGCTCCTGCATCTCTCACTGCTGTCCCTCACGTGCTCCACAATCTCCAGTCTTCTGGGCCGTTGAGGATGCTGCGCCCACCTTTCTGCCAGGCACCGAGTCTTCAGTGGCCGTGGAAGAATGCTAGGCTCCAACCATTCACCCCTCACTCATCCAGCCGCCACTGCTTGTAAAGCTTGTACTGCGTGCCAGGCACTGCTCTAGGCACCAAGAGAACGAAACTGGTGGAATTCCCTGTGTGCTGCCTGCTTTCTTGTGAGGTGAGACAGATGATAAACCACACAATTCAAAAATAGAGCCTGTCAGATGGTGTATTAACTCCTGGGGCTGCCCTACCAAATACCACAAACTGGGTGGCTTGAAACAGCAGAAATTTATTCTCTGATAGTTCTGGAGGCCAGAATTAGGAAATCCAGGTGCTGACAGGGCCATGCTCCCTCTGAAACCTGTAGGGTGGTCGGGTGTGGTGACTCACACCTGTAATCCCAGCACTTTGGTAGGTTGAGGTAGGAGGATCACTTGAGTCCAGGAGTTCAAGACCAGCCTGGGCAACATAGTGAGACCCCCTCCCCCATCTCTACAAAAACATTAAAAAATTAGCTGGGCATGGTAGTGCATGCCTGCTACTCTGGAGGCTGAGACAAGAGACTCACTTGAGCCTGGAAGGTTGAGGCTGCAGTGAGCCATAATTGTGCCGTGCACTCCAACCTGGGCGACAGAGCAAGACTCCTGCCTTCAAAAAAATCAAACAAACAAACAAACAAACAAAAACCTGCAGGAGAATCCTTCCTTGCCTCCGCCTCGCTTCCAGTGGTGACCACTGGTGGTGGCTGGAAATATCTGGCGTCCCTTGGCTTGCAGCTGCACAGCCCGGCTCTGTCCCATCACATGGTGTTCTTCCCATGTCTCTGTCTCCAAATTTCTTATGAAGACACCAGTTCTTTTGGATTTGGAGGCCCACCCCAGTCCAGTATGACCTCATCTTAATTTAACTAATTACATCTGCAATGATCCTACTTCCAGATAAGGTCACATCCTGAAGTGCTCAGGGTTAGGACTTTAGCACATCTTTTTGGGGGGGGACACAGTTCAACCTATGGAGCAAAGCAAAGCAGGGACGGTGCATGGAGAGGGCAGGGGAAAGGCTGGAATTTTAAATGGAATTATCAGGGAAAGTGTTGCCAAGAAGGTGTTTGTTTATTTATTTATTTATTTATTTTTGAGACAGAGTCTTGCTCTGTTGCCCAGGCTGGAGTGTGATGGCATGATCTTGGCTCACTACAACCTCCACCTCCCAGGTTCAAGTGATTCTCCTGCCTCAGCCTCCTGAGTAGCTGGGATTACAGGTGTGTGACCACCACACATGGCTAAGTTTTTATATTTCTTGTAGAGACGGGGTTTCACCGTGTTGGTCAGGCTGAGTCAGGCTGGTCTCAAACTCCTGAACTCAAGTGACCCACCCGCCTCGGCCTCCCAAAGTGTTGGGATTACAGGCATGAGCCACTGCACCCGGCCAAGAAAGTTATTTGAGCAAAGACCTGAATGAGAGTGGGCAATAGAGAGAGTAGGGAGGGGGCAGGGGGGAAGCACTCCAGGTCATGGAACAAGTGCTGAGACCCAGAGAAAGAAGCATGCCTGCTGTGGTCGGGGAACCGCGGGGAAGTCCAGGAGCTGCAGTGAGTGAGCAAGGGAGCACTGATGAGAACACAGAGAGGCTGCAGGTGAAGTGGGTCTTCCATGGAGAGCCAGAAAATGGACTTGTCTTGCACATTTTCTCAGGAAGCCACTCAGGAAGAGTGTGCTCTATCCAAACCAGAGCATCAACCTGAAATGATGGAGGCCTCTTCATTCTCTGGGAGAGAGGAAAGACTGGGCAGCCTGTCTCTTGAGTTCTCAGTTGTTGTTGGAAATCCATAGATGGCTGCACATGCTTGTTGGCTGGAAATCCATAGATGGCTGCACATGCTTGTTGGCTGGAAATCCATAGATGGCTGCACATGCTTATTGGCTGGAAATCCATAGATGGCCAGTGTGTGGGGCAGCTTCTTCTTGAATACAGGTCCCATACCTGGCTCCCATCCTCACCATCCTCCCAATACACACGAAACCTCACTGGACGCCCAAGATGTACTTTAGTGAAGGATCAAGTAAGGGTTCCAAACCCACCAAGGTGATGAAGCTTAGCCAACTCTCTCCTTTCTTGTTTTTATTTTTGTTATTTTGTTCTTATTAAAACAGGGTATTACTCTTTCACCAGGCTGGAGTGCAGTGGCGCAATCACGGCTCATTCTAGTCTCATACTCCTGGGCTCAAGTGGTCCTCCTATTTCAGCCTCCCCAGTAGCTGGGACTACAGATGTGCACCGCCACATCTGGCTATCTCCTTTCCACCATATAGAGTTCCCTGATGTTTTTGCTCCACGGTTTCAGGTTTCAGGTGGCCATTCAGGGAGCTGTCCTCAGCCTGAGCCTCTGCTCTTTCTGCCTGGGGAGCTCCTGGGGGCTTCAACTCAAGCTCCAGCTCCATCTTTGGACTCTCTCTCTTCTTGAGCAACCCAAACCCATTCACCCCTATGAGAGCTACTCTTTGTTGAAGCTGACAGTCTATGTGGTGAACTCTCCTCTTTTCTTGACTTTGAACCCATTCCTTGCAAAACAATTTGGCTCAAGGTGGCTGTGTCTCCTTCTTGGACTGGTTTGCATGATAGAGCCGCTATATTAACTGGGAACTTCCTTGCCCAAGCCATCTGCTCAAATGCCAACTCTGTTAGGATGGGGATTTCTGCTGTTTTGCACTACACATGGAGAACCATGGGGAAATATGTTATGGAACAAGGGGCACTGCCCCTTAAATTTTTCCTTTGATCATAGAGTAGGGAGGAGGGGGGAACTGTAATTGTATGATAGCTCCTTAACTTTCTCAAACAAAAATGTATAAACTCCCAGAAATGTCCTAGAATCTAACGGAGGCATATTAGAGTTGGTCATATGATATGCTGCTGGCGTGAACAGAAGATTTAGAGAAGTGTTAACAGCAAAGTTTAAGGAGGACAGTTGGTAGACTTACAGATATTGTCATGCTCATCTTTTGGATTTAGCAATAATGAAGTTTTGTGAGGAAATCAAATAATTCCAAAATGTTTTCAAGGCTGTCAATTCTTTAAATACCACTCTTCATGGATTTGCATTTTCTCCCAGTGTGCAGGCGGGATGGAGAGGGACATGGCCATGTAACTGGTTGAAAATTTGAACGGCATGCTCTTGTACCTGCGAGGGTGTTCCAGAGGCTATGAACACATTGGGAGCAGACTCAACCACTTCAAATGCACAGGTGGCTGGTGAATGGAAGCTTTGCTGCCTGCTGGTTCCCGATTTTGAATGTATCTTTTTCTTTAAAATGTCTTTGTTACAAACTAAATGTTACAAGAATTGTAGGAGAAATGAATTAAAAGTAGAAACAATATTTCATCCTTTGTCATTTTAGAGAAATGATGAATATTTCAAAACCATTTGTCAGAAAGCAGGGAGTTACGTCCCACTTCTCCTCCCCCAGAGACCAAGGTGGTGTTTCTTTCAGTGGGTTTCAAGGTCCTCTAGCACCAAGGGACTTTTGTGGGTGTTACTTGAAAAAAGAGTGGTTAATAACTTGAGGATTTTGTTTTAAGCAAAGATAAACAGGCTTCTTTATTGTAGTTCTTTAAAGAGGCATTACTATGCCAATAGCGGGATGAATCTAAAAGAGAGAGAGAGGATTTCAAAGCAGATTTGGCCAAATAATTCTTTTACTTCCTTTTTTTTTAAAGGAGCATCTCATGGGACCACCATTCCAACAGACATGCTTTGGGAAACATTCTAAAACCTTCTTTTTGGAAGAGTACAAAAATTTTAGAAAAAACAACAAACAAACAACAACAACAACAAAAAAAACACAAAACAAAACCATGCCACTTTAGATGCATTTCCTTTGCTTTGTCAGGACAACAGCCTAAAATTAATTTTATTTCCAAGGATCGTAATGCCATGTTACTAAACATAAATTTAGTTTTTTTAGTA
Organism: Trachypithecus francoisi; assembly: GCF_009764315.1. Classification (NCBI taxonomy): domain Eukaryota; kingdom Metazoa; phylum Chordata; class Mammalia; order Primates; family Cercopithecidae; genus Trachypithecus; species Trachypithecus francoisi. Next base: position 82,244,125 of record NW_022681456.1, on the reverse strand, counting down.
AAGTAGTTTTTTAAAAACTCTTTTAAAGAGTGTTTTAGAGAACACACATTTTGGGCAGGGCATGGTGGCTCATGCCTGTAATCCCAACACTTTGGGAGGCTGAGGCGGGCAGATCATGAGGTCAGAAGATCGAGACCATCCTGGCCAACATGGTGAAACCCCGTCTCTACTAAAATAAAAAAAAAAAAAAAAAAAAAAGATTAGCCGGGCGTGGTGGAGCACACCTGTAGTCCCAGCTACTCTAGAGGTTAAGGCAGGAGAATCACTCGAACCCAGGAGGCAGAGGCTGTAGTGAGCTGAGATCTTACCACTGCACTCCAGCCTGGTGACAGAGCAAGACCCCGTCTCAACAACACAACAAACAACAAACAAAAAGCCCCACACAGTTTGGAACTACAACTTACATGAAACAAACCTCTACAGGGAGTGATGGCCAAGGATGTTCAATAATTTCACACAGGACGGAAACGTAGCCCCAGAATTTCATTTGCCACAACTATTTTACCCAAACTTTGTTGTACTCTGTGGTTCCGGCAACTTGGCTGGTTTTCCTGCAGCATAGTTGTCACAAGGAAGGCCTGTTCCTTGCAGGTGAACTATTTTGTTTGCTGATCTCTGTGGCAGCCCAGCAACCCTGTTGTCTAAAATGAACTGACCCAGAGACTGGGGTCAGTAGCCTGGGCCATTGGCTGAGGTATGGGGATTCCGGGCCAAGCCCAGGGAGCCTAAAGGCCTGACTCGCTGTTTCTGCTGGGAAGTTGGCTGTATTGGCCAAGAGACTGGTAATGTTTTACTAAATTTTTTTTTTTTTTTTTTTTTTTTGAGACGGAGTCTCGCTCTGTCGCCCGGACTGGAGTGCAGTGGCCAGATCTCAGCTCACTGCAAGCTCTGCCTCCTGGGTTTACGCCATTCTCCTGCCTCAGCCTCCCGAGTAGCTGGGACTACAGGCGCCAGCCACCTCGCCCGGCTAGTTTTTTTTTGTATTTTTAGTAGAGATGGGGTTTCAGCGTATTAGCCAGGATGGTCTCGATCTCCTGACCTCGTGATCTGCCCGTCTCGGCCTCCCAAAGTGCTGGGATTACAGGCTTGAGCCACCGCGCCCGGCCAATGTTTTACTAAATTAATCAAGCTTGTCTTGGTATGTTTTTATCATGTTATACATTTGGAACTTTAGCTTCTGAGTTGTAATGCTGGCTTCTGTGGTTATGGCTGAAGATTGTCATGTTGGCTCTATTGCTGGACTAACATAATGGAAAGGGACAGATTCTTTATTCAACTGGATTATCATTCAACAAAAGCAACCCTTTTGGAAAAATCTGGCTGGGTAGGGTGCGGTGGCTCACACCTATAATCCTAGCACTTTGGGAGACTGAGGCAGGTGGATCACTTGAGGTCAGGAGTTCGAGAACAGCCTGGCCAACATGGTGAAACCCTGTCTCTACTAAAAGTACAAGAATTAGCCGGGCATGGTGGTGGACACCTGTATTCCCAGCTACTCAGCAGGCTGAGGCACGAGAATTGCTCGAACTTGGAAGGCAGAAGTTGCAGTGAGCTGAGATTGTGCCACTGCACTCCAGACTGGGCGACAGAGCAAGACTCCATCTCCAAAAAAAAAAAAAGAGAGAGAAAGAAAAATCTAACTTGAACAATTCCCACAAAGCTTTTTGAATTTTTTTTTTTTTTTTTGAGACAGCGTCTTGCTCTGTCACCTAGGCTGGAGTGCAGTGGCACAATCTCAGTTCACTGTCACCCAGGCTGGAGTGCAGTGGCACAATCTCAGTTCACTGAAACCTCTGCCTCCCAAGTTCAAGTGATTCTCCTGCTTCAGTCTCCTGAGTAGCGAGGACTACAGGCGTGCACTGCCACGGCCAGCTAATTTTTTGGTGTATTTTTTTAGTAGAGACAGGGTTTCATCATGTTTGCCAGGCTGGTCTCGAACTCCTGACCTCAGGTGATCTGCCTGCCTCGGCCTTCCAAAGTGCTGGGATTATAGGCCAGAGCACTGTGCCCGGCCAACACAAAGCTTTGTTCTTGTTGGGTTAAGGCTCACTCAAAGAGGGAAACTCTTCCACACACATCCAGGTAACCTGTGCCTTTGTATGCCCTGGGATGTTGGTCAAGCTATGGCTTGGCCTCCAAAGGCACTTGCGGCTGACCATTGACTGCTCCTCCCTCCTGCAGTGCTGTCACCTCTTGGCCTCTGTAGCGCTCTTTGCTGTCCTTGCCCCCTCTGTTGTCAGTCAGTGCAGGTGTTCTCTGGACTTAGTGGAGCTTCTGTCTCTCCTCTGGGTCTCTCATTTTAAAGTCTAGCTTGAGTGTCTTCAACATGGTGCTGGGGATCTTGGCTCACTGCAACCTCTGCCTTCTAGGTTCAAGCAATCCTCCTGCCTCAGCCTCTGGAGTAGCTGGGACTACAGGCATGTGCCATCACACCCACCTAATTAAAAATTATTTTTTGTAGAGATGGGGTGTCACTATGTTGCCCAGGCTGTTCTTGAACTCCTGGGCTCAAGTGATCCACTCTCCTTGGTCTCCCAAAGTGCTGGGATTACAGGCATGAGCCACTGCGCTTGGCCTCCTCCCACCTGCGCTTGGAGAGCAGTGGCGTGATCTCGGCTCACTGCAAGCTCAGCCTCCCGGGTTCACGCTGTTCTCCTGCCTCAGCCTCCTGAGTAGCTGGGACTACAGGTGTCCACCCCGGACCAAGCCCAGCTAATTTTTTGTATTTTTAGTAGAGACGGGGTTTCACCGCGTTCGCCAGGATGGTCTCGATCTCCTGACCTCATGATCCGTCCGCTTCGGCTTCCCAAAGTGCTGGGAAATACAGGCGTGAGCCACCGCACCTGCTTTTTTTTTTTTTTTTTTTTTAAGTTTTTCCATTTGCTGTACTTCATGCTAAGTAGACTGCACCTTTTGCTGAGAGGAGTGCCCAAAGTCACACCATAAAGGGGCCTGTGACTATGTGTGTGGGGGTTGTTGTAAGTATCTATCTATCTATCTATCTATCTATCTATATATATATATATATATTTTTTTTTTTTTTTTGAGACGGAGTCTTGCTCTGCCACCCAGGCTGGAGTGCAGTGGCCGGATCTCAGCTCACTGCAAGCTCCGCCTCCCGGGTTTACGCCATTCTCCTGCCTCAGCCTCCCGAGTAGCTGGGACTACAGGCGCCCGCCTCGTTGCCGGCTAGTTTTTTGTATTTTAAGTAGAGACAGGGTTTCACCGTATTAGCCAGGATGGTCTCGATCTCCTGACCTCGTGATCCGCCCGTCTCGGCCTCCCAAAGTGCTGGGATTACAGGCTTGAGCCACCGCGCCTGGCCTTTTTTTATATTTTTAAAAATTGTTTTTAGAGACAGTCTGGCTCTGTGACCCAGGCTGGAGTACAGTGTCACAATCATAGCTTACTGCAACCTTGGAGACCTGGGCTTAGGCGAGCCTCCCACCTCAGTGTCTTGAGTACCTGGGTCTACAGGTGCATGCTACCGTGTCCAGCTATTAAAAAAATAACTGTTTGTAGAGATGGCAGTTTTTTTATGTTGCCCAGGCTAGAGTGCAGCAGTGCAATCATAGCTTGTCCCAGCCTCGACCTCCTAGGCTCAAGTGATCCTCCTGCCTCAGCCTCCCAAATAGCTGGGGCTAGAAATGAGCACCAACATGCCTGGGCAACAACATTTTTTGTAGGGATGGGGTCTTGCTATATTGTCCATGCTGGTCTCAAGCTCCTGGCCTCAAGCCATCCTCCTGCCTTGACCTCCCAAAGCCCTGGGATTACAGGGGTGGCAAGTCTCTTTTGCCACATCTACTTGGAGTGGGCAAATGCACTGCCCACTAGTGGTGTCTGCTGGCTGGGTGCCGGCCTGAGGAGGGGCTGCTAGGCAACTCTAGATGACTGTCGCATGAGGAAATTCAGGCCCAATATCGTCAGATATTCTCAGTTTTCAAGAGGAGATGGAAATCCAGATTTTTACATAAATTCTGCTAATCTAAAAATGTAGCCTCTGGCCGGGCTCTGTGGCTCACGCCTGTAATCCTAGCACTTTAGGAGGTTGAGGCGGATAGATCACTTGAGGTCAGGAGTTTGAGACCAGCCTGGCTAACATGGTGAAACCCTGTCTCCACTAAAAATACAAAAATTAGGCTGGGCGCAGTGGCTCATGCCTGTAATCCCAGCACTTTGGGAGGCCAACACGGGTGGATCACCTGAGGTCGGAAGTTCAGGACCAGACTGGCCAACATGGTGAGACCCTGTCTCTACTAAAAAAAATACAAAAATTAGCCGTGCATGGTGGTACGCACCTGTAATCCCAGCACCTCGGGAGGCTGAGGCAGGAGAATCACTTGAACCTGGGAGGTGGAGGTTGCAGTGAACTGAGATCGTGCCACTGCACTCCACCCTGAACGATAGAGCTTAATCTTAAAAAAAAAAAAAAAAAAAAAAAAGGCTCCATAAGAAATCAATGGTGTCAGCCAGTCTAAACCTCCATCTGTGACCTGAAGCTGGCCTTTGGGCTGCCAGTTTCTGACCTCTGATGACTGACAGAGCTGTCTTCAGTTTCAGTTCCCTCCTGAGTATCAGAGCCTTACACAGAACAGCCTATCAGATGCTTCCACTGGGATGTCCTGAGGCCTCTCAGTTTCCATGTGTTCAAAACTGCACTTGTCATCTCCAAGCTGATTCATCATGGGTTCCTGTTCTTAGTGATGACACACAAGCACCCTGTTGCCCCAGCCAGACCCCCAGGAGACCTCCGAGGCCCTGAGCCTTCCTTTCCCTCTTTCAGTGGATCTCCGTGATTTCCTGGCTCTGCTCACTTGTGGCATGCTAGTTCTCACGAGCACAGGCCTCCATAACAACTGTTTCAGTACCAGCTGAGTGGTTAAGTTAAATATTAAAAAGCCAGTGCCCTGACAATCCCAGGGTCCATGCCCTCCCCATTTATTTGCCACCAGCTTCAGGCCCCTACCCTCTCTCACCTGGACCATCTTCACAGCCTCCTAACTGGTGTAGCTATTTACATTTGAATTAATTAAAAGGGACCAGGCTTGGTAGCTCACACCTGTAATCCCAGCACTTTGGGAGGCTGAGGTGGTGGATCACCTGAGGTCAGGAGTTCGAAACTAGCCTGGCCAACATAGTGAAACCCCGTCTCTACTAAAGATACAAAATTTAGCCAGGAGTGGTGTCACCTGCCTGTAGTCCCAGCTATTCGGGAGACTGAGGCTGGAGAATAGCTTAAACCCAGGAGGTGGAGGTTGCAATGAGCTAAGATTGCACCACTGCACTCCAGCCTGGGTGATAGGGCAAGACTCTATCTCAGAAAAAAAAAAAAAAGAATTAATTAAAAGTAAATAATGTTTAAAAATTAGTTCCTGCATCTTACTAGCCACATTATTTCAAGGGCTCAATAGCCACACTTCCTTACTGCATAAAGTCCTGTGGGAGCACGTTGCCCTGTGATCATGTTTACTTTGCCTAAGCCCGCCCTGAGGGTCATTTCCCTCCCACAGGAGTCCAGTCTCCTTGGTCCATGTTACCTCCCCACCCTTGTCACCACCTTACTCTCCTGTTGCCCCTCCTCCTGTTTGTCCTCACGTGCACCCTCTCCAGCTACTCCCGCCTGGCTGTCTCTACCTTCATGCTCCGGGGCCCTTGGCCCTGATGCTTGGCTCGCCTCCCGACACCTTGTTTACCTGCTCACCCCAGGCTCAGTTCCAACAGGGCTCATTTGGGGTTTGGTAGCACCCCACCCTCCCCCATGCACCTGCCTGCATCACCCGCACACGCGGGATGCCCTTGAGGGCTCCCTGTAGCACTTCTCACGCTGCTGATAATCTGTCCCCATCTCCGGGTGAGGTCCAGCTGCGCTTCCTTCCTGTCTGCACTCTCCAGGCCTAGCTCAGGAGGCGGGACCCAGGGTTGGGGCTGAAGTTGGGGAGCTGACGGGAGCCCGCATCTTGAGAAGTGACTCAGGGTTGGCAGCAGACTTTCATTTGCAAGGAAGCACCTCATTCACTTGGGGCTAAGCAGGAAGGGGGCTTATCAGTTGGAGTAACTGGCCAGTGCAGGGCGTTTGACTGCGCTCTGGGGTGTTGGGGTCTCCTGTTCCAGGAGGGAGTGGTGCAGTCGCCTGAGGCTGGCGCCCCCGTGTGGCCCCAAGAGTATAGCCGCTCCCAGGGCCTGGGCTACCTGGTGCAGGTCCCTGGCGGGAGGGGGAGGCTTTGGGAAGCTCTCCCAGGAGGGCGAGGAAGCAACTAAGAAGCCTACAGCAGGCCGGGCGCGGTGGGTCACGCCTGTAATCCCAGCACTTTGGGAGGCCAAGGCGGGCAGATCATGAGGTCAGGAGATGGAGACCACGGTGAAACCCCGTTTCTACTAAAGATACAAAAAGAAAAAAAAAAATTAGCCGGCCACGGTGGCAGGAGCCTGTAGACCCAGCTACTCAGGAGGCTGAGGTGGGAGAATGGCGTGAACCCGGGAGGCGGAGCTTGCAATGAGCTGAGATCGCGCCACAGCACTCCAGCCTGGGCGACAGAGAGAGACTCCATGGGTACAACCTTGTATGCCCAACCTAGAGCCCACGGAAGAGTCAGTTCCCAACAAAGACGTGGATCGCTTGGGGAGGTGTGTACACCGGAAATAAAATTAGGGATGTTACCAAGGAAAGGAGGAGTGGTTGTGTTACCGGAAAGGGGTCCCAATCCAGAACCCAAGAGAGGGTTCCAGGATCTTGCACAAGAAAGAATTCAAGGTGAATCCATACAGTAAAGTGAGAGCAAGTTTATCAGGAAAGTAAAGGAATAAAAAAATGGCTACTCCATAGGCAGAGCAGCCCCAAGGGCTGATGGTTGCCCATTTTTATGGTTATTTCTTGACTATGTGCTAAACAAGGGGTGGATTATTCATGCCTCCCCTTTTTAAACCATACAGGGTAAATTCCTGTCGTTGCCATGGCATTTGTAAACCGTCATGGCACTTGTGGCAGTATAGCTGTGAGGACGCCTTGGTTTTGGTGGGTTTTGACCGGCTCCTTTACTGCAACCTGTTTTATAATCAAGATCTTGAACAACTTGTATCTTGTACTGATCTCCTATCTCATCCTGTGACTCAGAACGCCTTAACCATCTGGGTATGCAGCCCAGTAGGTCTCAGCCTCATTTTACCCAGCCCCTATTCAAGATGGAGTTGCTGTGGTTCACACACCTCTGACAGTTGGCTAGGAAGAAAAGGAGGAGTGGCCGGTTGCTGGGGAGGATCTGTCAACTTTCCCAGAGGTGGTTAGCCGGGAGGCAGCAGCAACCCCCTCATGTAGGAGTGGGTGAAAATCCGAGAGGCACCCCCATTCTTTCCCTCCTCCAGCCTCACGGAGGAACAGTCTCTGCCCACAGCTACTTAATGGAGAAGTCTGGGGAGGTGGTGGTCCCCACCCACCGTCCCCCTACACCCACCGTCCCCCCAGCTCCAGCTGCACTAGCCTCCATCTCCTCTGAGCATGCTGTCCTCACCAACCTCAGGGCCCTGGCAGAGGCTGGGCCTATGGCCTGGAACACTTCACCCGAGGGTCCCCCGCCCATGCTCCCTTACCCGTGCTGTGGGTGGCTGGGGGCCTGTCTCAGCTTAAACATAACCCGTATAAGCTCTCAAGCACTCTGAAAGGGTGGCCAGCGTGTTGCAGAGCCCGCTAGGTTCTTCACAGGGAAGCTGTGAGTCCAGGAAGGCCAACCACGCAGAGCCCTTCTCGCATTCTGGTTCCAGCAGGCCCTGGGGACCAGGAAGCAAAAAAGGATTCTGGATAGAACAGTGGGGACCTCTGGAGCAGCACAGGCGCCTTGCAAATGTGGAAATGCTCTTTTCTCAATCTCATTAGTCTGAACTTCTAGTCCCGGGAAGATGCTCTGATGTCCGTCGCAGCTGGAGCCACCTGGGAAGGAACCGGCGGGACTGTCGCGCCCTCTAGTGGGAGTCCTGAGAAGGAACCAAATGCCAGGATTCAGTTCACTGTGGCCCCAGGACCCCAACCACCTCTCCCTCCAAGCCCCCTCCCACGGTGCTGCTGAGGGCTGGCAGCAAGGAGTTGCCTCTTCTTCTTCTTCTACCCTCCCCTTGCTGAGGCTTAGGGTGCTATTTAGGACTGCAGGACTCAGATCTGACGCTGGTGATGAAGGAAGGTGAAGGGGAAGGAGGCTGGGAGCAAGGTGGTTTCCTGATGGGCAGGGAGAGAAGGAGGGAGTTGCTGGGAGGTGGGGGGACCCCGAGAGCAGCTGGAGTGGGGATACTGTGGGTAGGGAGTCACTTCCTTGGGACGGTCTGGGATCTTTAGGTACATTTTTACGTGAAACTCAAGGGAAAGTCCAAGTCAGTTGGGACTTTAACAGTTTTCTCTCAGAAGAGGAATAATTCCCCTTGAAATTGCTCAAACATGTCAGTAAAGAAATGTGCATGACTGGTAAACATGTCCTCCGGAGATTTAAGGGATGCAGTGGCAATGGGAGCCCGTGGCACTCATTTCTTCCACTTTGCAGCGGAGAAGGTGTCAGCCTGTTGAGTAGCCAGGAGATTTATGGGGCAATCTACCGCTCTAGAGGTGACGAAACAACAGCGGGATAAATAAACCAGAGGACATAAGCAGTGGTGACAGAGACCAGGTCTTCTTTTTTTTTTTTTTTTTTTGAGGCGGAGTCTCGCTCTGTCTCCCGGACTGGAGTGCAGTGGCCGATCTCAGCTCACTGCAAGCTCCGCCTCCCGGGTTTACGCCATTCTCCTGCCTCAGCCTCCCGAGTAGCTGGGACTACAGGCGCCCGCCACCTCGCCCAGCTAGTTTTTGTATTTTTAGTAGAGACGGGGTTTCACCGTGTTAGCCAGGATGGTCTCGATCTCCTGACCTCGTGATCCGCCCGTCTCGGCCTCCCAAAGTGCTGGGATTACAGGCTTGAGCCACCGCGCCCGGTCCCAGAGACCAGGTCTTCTGATGGTGCCCAGAGAACAGAGAATTCTGCCAACCCTACCCTGGGAAGAAAAGGAGGGTTCCAGCTTCCCAGGGTCCTTCCCAGGAGCTCCAGGAGCACAGATGAGGTTCCTTCATGTGTGCTGGGCACTGTGTCCCAGCCCTCAGCATCCGTCCTTCCTCCTTCTACATGTCTTTCTGGACTGCTGAGATGAGAAAGCCAAATGCACTTCCCAAACTCCCTGCAGCTAGAGCACACTGGGCGCCTCTAACAGACAGTGCTCAGCAGGATTTGGCATGGTGAAGGCCATCTTCCTGCTGCTGCTTCTGCTGACCAGCAGGGTTGTAGAAAGTGGCTGTGGCCTTTGGACTCTGTGTTCCAGTGTCTGGTCATGAGTGTCCTGGGTGTCCTGGCAGTTGTGGAGGCAGCGGCAGTGCAGCAATTATTGATCCACAGATGGCAATGTGGTGGTGGGTGGGTGTGTCCTTGAGCTCAGCAGCCCCACTGGGAGCCTCCTGCCTCTCCAGCTGCCACCCACCACCCACTCCCGTGATTTTACAAGCACCTGATTTCCTGTGCTCCACTCGCCCCTACTTTTTTTTCACCTAGAATGGTTTGTTTCTGCACTGCTGATGCAGTAGGCACACAGCAAAAGCTGGCTTGGATGGATAAAACAGGAGTTGAATCTACTTCTAAACAGATCTTTGGGACCATTGGCTGTAAAAGGGAGGGTCACAGTGGATTGGCGGTAGGAAGTAGGAGGAACCCCAGAGGGGCAGGGCTGGATGGAGCCCTGTGTGATGGAAGGCAGTGGGAGGCGGGAGGGGAAAGTGGAGTTGGGTCGTGAAGCAGAAGCTCCTGGGAGGAGCAGCCTCTGGCTAAATGGTAACACTGACTGAGTTGACCTTCAGGACCTTAGACTCTCCTTCTCTCCTCACTCTTCCCAGGATCCTGTTAGGGTGGACTTTTGGTAAAAACACAATGGCCCAGGTGCTCCATCCTCCCTCAGCCACAGCTGCTTCCTGCAGAGGCCTGGTGAGCCCACTGACGTGGAGGCAGAAGGGGCGTCAGGGCCCAGTACTTCTCAAGGGTGGTGGGAGAGGGGTTAGGAGGAGCTGCTTTAGAACAAAAGTCCCCTCCAGATCGAAGCCTTTGATCTCTCTCTGGGAATTCCAAGCATCAGCTGTGGGGAGGGGAGTTATTTTTTGATGTTAGGACACCCTGAAATCATAGACCTGAACTGGCTGAGGGACCTCAAGAGGGCATCGCTTATGGCGTTATGGAGCATGGCAGTTTAAAACAAGCTCCCGCATTCTTTGACACTCCTTCCACAGAAGTAGGGTCTATGTCTCCACCCTTTGAAACTGGGGAGGCTTGTGACTGCTGCCACCAATAGAGCATAGGGGATGCAAGGCCATGTGACTTCTTCTGTTTTTTTTTTTTTTTTTTTTTTAGAGAATCTCGCTCTGTTGTCCAGGCTGGAGTGCAGTGGCACAATCTCGGCTCACTGCAAGCTCCGCCTCCCAGGTTCACGCCATTCTCCTGCCTCAGCCTCCCGAGTAGCTGGGACTACAGATGCACGCTGCCACACCAGGCTAAGTTTTTGTATTTTTAGTAGAGATGGGGTTTCACCGTGTTAGCCAGGATGATCTCGATCTCCTGATGCTGTGATCCGCCTGTCTCGGCCTCCCAAAGTGTTGGAATTACAGGCGTGAGCCACCACGCCTGGCCCTTCCATTTTTTTGAGACAGAGTCTCTCTCTGTCACCCAGGTTGGCATGCAGTGGCGCGATCTCAGCTCAGTGCAACCTCTGCCTCCCAGGTTCAAGTGATTCTCCTGCTTGAGCCTCTCAAGTAGCTGGGACTACAGGTGCCCGCCACCATGCCTGGCTAATTTTTGTATTTTTAGTAGAGATGGGGTTTTGCCATGTTGGCCAGGCTGGTCTTGAACTCCTGGCTTCAAGTGATCCACCCACCTCAGACTCCCAAAGTGCTCGGATTACAGGCGTGAGCCACCGTGCCGGAAGGCCACATGACTTCTAAGGGCAGGTCATTAAAGGCCAGGCAGCTTTGGCCTGGGTATCTCGAAATGCTGTTCTTCGGGTGTCCCTCTCTGACACTCCCTCTGAGAACCTCACTGCTAAGCTATGAGAAGCCATGGGGAGGTGCTCTGGAGGTGCTTCAGTTAACAGTCCTCGCTGAGCCATGGTGCTGTCCAGATATGGGAGTGAAGAAGCTGGAGCAGTGAGTCCAACCCAGCCGTCCCAGTCACCCCCAGCCATTCCAGTGCTCCCAGCTGAGGCTCCAGGCTTCACTCCGTCACACCCCACACCCAGTTCCAAACCCCTGACCTCCCCAGACTCTGAAACATAATACAGTGATGGCTGTTGTAGGCCATGATGTTGGAGGTCGTTCAAAACACAGCAGCACCTCAGTGCAACGTGGGGTCACTGTCCCTGCAAGAGCCCTGCTGTGGGCTGGTTGCTGACTCCAACATCAGTGGGTTGTGGTGGGGCCCGGCCCCTGTTAGATTCACATTCCCAGATGCACTTTCTGAAATCTGTCAAATGTGTGGCTCACTTCCCCTCCACTGTGTGTGCCACCCTCATGTGGCAGCTGGGTCACAAGTGGACCGTATCACAAGGCTCAGTGTCTTCCCCCAGCTCCGCAGAAATCCCAAGACTGCAGTGGTTTGTGATGTTTAAGAAGACCTCACTGAGAGGTGGGGAAGGCAGCCTCCCGCCATTGTTCTCACCAGTCTTCCCTTCCCCCCTTCCCCCTCCCTTCCAGCCCCCAACACCCCATCCCCACTGTTTCTCCCTTTATAATGCAAAGGAGCTTCCCTTTGATGCCTGGTCACAGCCTGTGCTGCAGACTTTAGGTGCTGGCCTGGCCTCCAGACAGGCTTATCCAGGCATTTCCCCACAAATAGGGCCTCCACTGCTAATTGGGCAAGCAGTCTCTGCTTGGTTGAGCAGGTGAACAACAGGACCCAGCTCTCTCAGGGGAGCAAACACTGTGCAACTGGCATGCCTGGATTTGGGACTGGCTCCACCAACCATTGCTATTGAGCCCTCAGGCAGATTTGGCCATTCCTCCGAGCTTCGGTTTCCCCATCTGTAAAACAGGGATGGTGTTAAGTCCTTGTTGGGGGCTATTCTCCGTCTGGGAGTGTTGGTAGTGGAGACTGTGCCAGGAAGACATGCAGTTAGACACAGTGCTCAGGTGCCGGCCAGGTGGCCCTGGAGGAAGGCAGTGGCATTTCATTGGTAGCTCCCAGGACATGAGCTCATCTATAGACTTGTCTGTTGCATTAGAGACTCAAAACAACAGTGGTTTAAACAACATGGAAGCTTGGACTTCTCTCACATAACTGTCTTGGCAGGAGACTTTCAGGGCTGGAACAGCAGCTGCACAAGGCCAGTGCCTCAGGCTCTTTCATCTGGTTGCTCTGAAGGTTGATGGACAAGTTTGATCTGAGATGGCCAGCCACCACCACCTCTGTGTTCCAGCCAGAGAGAGGGGACAAGGCAGGGAGAGGGTGTGCTCAGGTTATCACTTCTACTCGCCTCTTGTTGCTCAGGACTCAGGTGTGTGACTCTCCCAATCGCAAGGGGTGCCGGGAAGCAACATGGGAAGCCACGTGCCCAACTACAATTAGGGCTCCATGACTTCTACAGAAGCTAGGTGACAAAAGAAGAGTCTGCCACTTCTTTTGATGGAGGGACCCGCCTCAGTCATCCACCCACCTACCTTTTCCAGTCATCTCAGCTGTTGAGGGTGGGGCAGGGGCTGAGTTACAGAGATAGAAAGATATGTCCCTGCTCTCAAGGGACAACCAGTCTCTGGACTCAAGGGGCAACCAGTTCCTGGGCAAACAAAAGTGGGTAGAGGGTGTTCAGAGCAGGGCTTTGAAGGGCTGAGCTGTCCAGCCGGCTGCCGGGTACTCCGAGTTCTGGTCCTGACCAGACCCTCTGCCCTGGGAGACTGTGTCCTTGGACCACGCTGGCCTCTCTTCTGGAGGACTCTGCATCCCTGAGGGTTGTTGGCGTGGTGTCCTCTGCGTTGGTCAACAGTCACATGAAGTATGCTTTCCTTTTGCTGCAAAAGTGATTTTTCAGGACATAGCCAATCCATCGCATCACTCAGCGTTCCTTACAGGAAGGCTCAAGTGAGCAAATTTTATGAGAAAGTATTGTAAGGAGAAAACTTTGTCCCTGCAGAGCAAACAGTCTGCTTCCTGCAGATAGTAATGGGTCAGATTTCTTCTTCCGCCTTGGCTGCCTCGAGACGTCTGTAATCGTGGCATCTGTTGCCGCTCAGTTCTGCCTTTTACAATCTCTGTTTTCTGTAGCCTAGCATTTAACATCTTTGAAGGATGTTGCCTCCTACATTCTCAGTCTATCATTACTGATAAAATAGAAAACGAGGGAAGAAGCAGACCTGGTGGCCATGAGGGGTGGTACCATTGCTGTGCTTGAGTATCGACATTGTCTCTAGTTTCCCAGCAGCCGGGGCAGAAAGGGAGGGTTTACAAGACTGTCTCCACAAGAAGGAAGCAGAGCAATGTTGTAAGAGAAGCCAGGCAGCAAGCCCTGAGCTTGCGGTAGAGGCCTCTGCAGCAGTTCCGGGTGCAGAGAGACCGGGAATCTGGGCACTGATTGCAGCTCCACCATCAGAAACTGTGTGACCCTGGAGGAGTCACTTAACCTCTCTGTGCATCAGCGTAGTAATAGTTACTGTTATATGGGTTGTTGGAAGGGTTGGATGTTTAAATTAATGCATGCAAAGGGTGAGAATAGAGGTTGGCACTTACTAAGTGCTCAATACACATGAGCTTGCATTATGCTTGTTATGGATGGAGGAAGGATTAGGGGGAGGGGGTGAGTATTATGGAGACCTTTAGCTCCATAAGTGTTGATAAGGATTTGGAAACCCAACAAAACCTAGAAGGCAGACGGTGGGGGTAGTAAGCCCTGATGTAAAACTGCCAGCTGTGTTTTATCTCACTGAAGGTGGAGATTGGGATTCACCGGAATGGAGGAATTCAGGGTGGAGCCTCAGCTGCTTGGCATGGGCATGTCTGAGGTCATCCTCACTGTGGGCAGAGAGGCATCCCTGGGGACCTTCTTGATCCCTTTTGAGGCAGGTCTGAATTGAGTATACGCTGACTGTCTGGTTTTGAGAGCCTGGGGCAACGTTGATTGAGGGTGGGCCCAGGCCCATAAGAAGGTAGCCTGGCCCTTCTATGTGAGGACAGACTGGCAATGGGACAATTTCTTCAGAAATGGTCCCAGAGGATTTTAGGGAGGGCCCGGCAAAGGCCGGATCTCTTCTTAACCACCTGTGACTGTTGGACTATTATTATTTGGATGTGAGATGCAAGCAGGAGCTCTGAAGATCAGAGATGCTGGGACCTCTGAGATCACAGGGGGAAGGTGGGAGAAAGAGAGTGGGGAGACGATCAAGAGAAGCTGAGAGGAAGGAACACTAGGAAACATTTGAAGTGATGAATGTTTATTTTGATTGTGGTGATGGTATCACAGTGTATGTATATGTCCAAACTCATCAAATTGCATACGTTAAACATGGGCAGGTTTTTTTTTTGCTGTATCAATTTCTCAATAAAGCTATAAAAATGAACTGTTATACATCAGTAAGACAAAGTTAGACAGCCCACTAGGAAAATCTGAGAGATTTGAACAGGCACATTACAAAGGATAATACCCAAATAACCAATAAGGATGAAAAGTTGTTCACCCTCACCAGTTACCAAGGAAACGCAAAATAAAACCACAATGAAGCCAGGGGCGGTGGCTCCCACCTGTAATCCCAGCACTTTGGGAGGCTGAGGAGGGTGAATCACTTGAGGGCAGGAGCTGGCCAACATGGCGAAACCCTGTCTCTACTAAAAATACAAAAATTAACTGGGCATGGTAGTGGGCGCCTGTCATCTCAGCTACTCAGGAGGCTGAGGCAGAGAATTGCTTGAACCTGGGAGGCAGAGGCTGCAGTGAGCCGAGATTGTGCCACTGCACTCCAGCTTGGGTGACACAGCGACACTGTCTCAAAACAAAAACAACAAACAAACGAACAGACAAAAGCCCTACAATGGGACAGCTAGCTCTACATCTCCGTCAGCATGGCTAAAACAAAAAAGACTACATTGTTGGAGAAGCAGAATTTCTTATACATTGCTGAGGGTTACACAAATTGGTAGAGATACTTTGGAAACTATTTTGACATTAAGTATCAAATATGAAGATTCTCATATCCTATATCCCAGGCTTATGCCCAACAGCAATGCATACATGTGAGCACCAAGAGATATGGTCAAGGGTGTTCATAGTAACTTTATTTGTAATATCCAGAATGGAAACAACCCAAGTGCCCATCAACAGTAAAATGTATACATAAGGCCCGGCCCGGTATCACGCCTGCAATCCCAGCACTTTAGGAGGCCGAGGCAGGTGGATTACGAGGTCAGGAGATTGAGACCATCCTGGCTAACACAGTGAAAACCTGTCTCTACTAAAAATACAAAAAACTAGCCGGGCGAGGTGGCGGGCGCCTGTAGTCCCAGCTACTCGGGAGGCTGAGGCAGGAGAATGGCGTGAACCGGGAAGTGGAGCTTGCAGTGAGTCAAGATCATGCCACTGCACTCCAGCCTGGCCGGCAGAGCATGACTCCGTCTCAAAAAAAAAAAAAAAAGTGTACCTAAATTATGGTGTATGTAGACAATGGAATTCTACACAGCAATGAGAATCTATGAACTACCAGAAATGCATGCAAAGCATGAGAATAGAGAATAGAGCATGGTACTTAGTAAGTGCTCAACAAATATGAGCTTGTATTATGCTTGTTATGGACGGGGAGGATGAGCAAGTATTATGAAGACCTCTAGCTCCATAAGCGTTAATACAGTGTTGATAAGGATTTGGAGACATTTAACAAGATGAATAACAGAAATCAGACACGAAAGAAAGAATACTGTATGGTTCTAGTTAGATTAAGTTCAAAATCAGGCAGAACTAAAGTATAACATTAGATATTTACAGTGTGGTAGGCCAGGCATGGTGGCTCAAGCCTGTAATCCCAGCACTTTGGGAGGCTGAGGTGGGTGGATCACTTGAGGCCAGGAGTTTGAGACCAGCCTAACCAACATGGCAAAACCCCATCTCTACTAAAAATACAAAAATTAGCCAGGTGTGATGATGCACTCCTGTAATCCAGCTACTCAGGAGGCTGAGGCACAAGAATCACTTGAACCCAGGGGATAGAGGTTGCAGTGAGCTGAGATCCTGCCACCGCACTCCAGCCTGGGTGACAGAGCGAGATCCTGTCTCAAAAAAAAAAAAAAAAAAGAGAAAAGAAATTTCTAGTGTGGAGATAGAGGGGTAGGCATGAGAGAGGTTAGTGGGGTGGTAACAGTTCTCTTTCTTCACCTGGGTGGGGATTAAGCAGGTATTTGCTTTATTATGATTTACTGAGCACTTTTAGTTTTTGTGAATGCATGTATATGTACGTATATATTTTCTGTACATGTGTTATACTTAACAAAAAAGTTAAAAGTAAACAAATCATACACACACACACAAGAGAGAGGCTGAGAGGAGTTGCTCACTTCTTTCTGGGGAGGAGGGTCTCCGCCATCTGGCATCCCACTAGGGGTCCTGGGAAGGAAGGAGCTGAATCCAAGTGCTGGGCTCAGTCCACAGTCCTTGGCGTGCTCCTCACACACCTGCCGAGTTCCAACACCATGACAATCACCTCCCTGGCTCCTACTGTGAGTCTCAGGTGGCCCTGCACAGATGTCTCTCTCTTCCAGCCTCTCTGCAAACAAGCCCTGGAAGGCCACTTTCTCCCAGAGAGCTCAGGAGTCCAGGCAGCCCTAGGCCTCCTCCCTGCCAGCTTCCCTTTTGCTGTCTGCCTCCAGCTGTGACTTCTGTGCTTTGGCCAGAACAGCCATTCAGCTGTTGATTGGTTCATTGATTCTTCTTCTTCTTTCCTCTTCCTCTTCCTCCTCTTGTTCTTCTTCCTCCTCCTCCTCCTCCCCTTCTTCCTCTTCCTCCTCCTCTCCTCCTCCTCCTCCTCTCTTCTTCTTCTTCTTCTTCTTCTTCTTCTTCCTTTCTTCTTCTTCTTTCTTCTTCTTCTCTTCTTCTTCTCTTTTTTCATTGAGATGGAGTCTTGCTCTGTTGCCCAGGCTGCAGTGCAGTGGCGATCTTGGCTCACTGCAAGCTCCGCCTCCCGGGTTCACGCCATTCTCCTGCCTCAGCCTCCGGAGTAGCTGGGACTACAGGCGCCTGCCACCACGCCCGGCTAATTTTTTGTATTTTTAGTAGAGATGTAGTTTCACCATGTTAGCCAAGATGGTCTCGATTTCCTGACCTCGTGATCTGCCCACCTTGGCCTCCCAAAGTGAGGGGATTACAGGCATGAGCCACCCTGCCCGGCCTCATTTCTTCTTCTTCTTCTTTTTTTTTTGAGACGGAGTCTCGCTCTGTTGCCCAGGCTGGAGTGCAGGGGAGCAATCTCGGCTTACTGCAAGCTCCGCCTCCTGGGTTCATGCCATTCTCCGGCCTCAGCCTTCCAAGTAGCTGGGACTACAGGCGCCCGCCACCACGCTCGGCTAATTTTTTTTGTATTTTTAGTAGAGACAGGGTTTCACCATGTTGGCCAGGATGGTCTCGATCTCCTGACCTCGTGATCCACCCGCATTGGCCTTCCAAAGTGCTGGGATTACAGGCGTGAGCCATCGCGCCCGGCCTCTCATTTCTTCTTTTTAACAAACCTTTTATGAGCACATATTATGTGCCAGATGCTTTGTGAGGCACTGAGAGTACAATGATGAAGAGTTCCTGCCCGCACAGGGCCTACAGTCTGGCAAGGTCCTACAGACATTAGTCGGCCAATCCCTCAAATGATGAAAAACTGCAACAAAGGCTACAAGGGAGAGGCTGAGACTTAGTCCGCAGCACAGGGAACTGGAAATGTGTCTGTGCGGAAGTGATATGTGGCCTTCGTGGATCGGAGGCTCGAGGAGTTAACTGGAGAGTCAGTGGGGGAGGGAAGAGCATTCTAGGCAGAGGGAACAGCGTGTGCTGAGAATGCATGGTGTTGATAGGTGAGGGTGGTGATAGGTGAGGGTGGTGATAGGTGAGGGTGGTGATAGGTGAGGGTGGTGAGCACCACTGACAGAAAAAAAAAAAAAACAAACAAAACAACCAGAGAGGCTGGTGCAGTGAGGCTGGCTGCGGAGGAGCTTACTGATTTGGCAGCACACTCCTGAGAGACAGGGTTTCACCCCCTGGCAAGGACTCTGGGAGATGAGGTCAACTTACTACTAGAATGGAACCTAGAAGCCCAGAAGAGACAGATTGCACGAAGTGAAGTTGCAAAGCCAGCCTTGCTGTGGCAGAGAGTAGAGGAGGGGAATAAAAGGCTCTGGGAGTGTGGCATGCTGGAGGGGATATGGTGTGTATGGCCAGGAGATTATCCTGATACGTTCTTGGGGCAGGACCAGAGCACACATCATTTACAACCGAGGCAAAAGAAATGGGCTGGAGAGAGGGGCACAGACCCCCTAAACATGTGGGGAGGCTCTCCTCATGCCAGACTGGTGGTAGGAGGGGCTTTTAGAGACCAGCCTCAGTGATTGCACAGGGAGGGGTGGGGTGGGCTGAAGGAGGATAGGACCCTGTCCATAGACACTGTCCATCATCTCTCGTGATGATTGTAATGAGCACAGGGTTGCAGCCAAGGAAACCTAACCTACAGAGCTAGGAGATGGTTAATAGAATACAGTGTTCCTAGGGGCAAATTAGATGAGGAGCCAATCCAGAAACTACCCAACTCGTGCCATCAGGAGAAACCAAGGATGGATGACCATAAGACTGGGCAGTTATGACCCCTTGTCTGGTTTCTGGACATGGAAGCAGAGGAAGAGAATGAAGAGGAGGTTGGGTCTCTGTGAGGAAGGAACCTGCATCACCACAACAGCATTAACAGGATTGATTTCCCCAGTCCTTTCCCAAAGGGACCTGTGGCCATTTGCTTGGAGAAACTGTAGATGGGGGAAATGGTAGTAGCCAAACATTCAAGGGCTTTTAGACATGGAGCCTGAGTTGAGCTCGACACCCAGGAACAAGAAGCATCACGGTTAGAGTGATGTGTGGGGGTTTCGAAGCGTCTCCCTTCAAGAGACGAGCTTAGTTACCCTTCCCTCGAGGGTGGGTTGGACCTAGTGACTCACTTCTCAAGAATAGATTATGGCAGAAGGGAAGGCCTGTCACCTCCAACGCTAGATGAGGGGTTGGCACACTTTTGCTGAAAAGGGCCAGAGAGTAAATATTCTTGGCTTTGTAGGCGATATGGGTTCTGTTGCAATTGATTACTCAACTATGCCATTGTAGTGTGAAAGCAGCTGTAAACAATATGTAAAGGAATGGGTGTGACCAGATTTGGCCAGCAGGCTGGAGTTCGCTAACTCCTGGACTGGTTCATAAAAGGCATCCTGACTTCTTTTCTGTCCTCTCTTATATCAGTCTTTTTGGAGGAAGCCAGCTGCCATATCATGAGGTCAAGTGAGTAGCCCGAGGAGAGGTTCACGTGGGTAGGTGCAGGACGTGAGGCCTTTTGCTTGCAGCCACGTGCATGAGCCATCTCAGAAATGGATCCTCTGTCAAGCCTTACCACCAGCTTAACTGCAAACTCATAAAAGATCCAGAGCTAGAACCAGCTGCTAAACCATGCCTAAATTTCAGATCCACAGAAATTATGAGAGGATAAATGTTTTTGGTTCTAGGCTGCTAAGTTTTGGAGTTATTCGTTACACAACAATAGATGATATATCGGGGGACAAGTAGGGGCTGGGTAATAAGGTGTCCTAGCCAAGGTCTGAACTTAAAATGGCTTAAAGTTAATCACATACACCCAGTGGACATTTCCTTGATCCTGAGATGTATAATTGGGATCAAGAGGGAGTGCAACCCCCACCTTAGGTCCTTGGCCTGTGGGGTAGGGCTATCAGAGTGGGAAAGGCCAAGTGGAAACCTCTGAAACTGCCCCTCCCCACCACCCCTCAGCCAAGAGTGAAAGTCAAAACAATATTTCATCCTGGGGGAATGGCCATTAGTGTTATCCTTAATCACTGAAAAAATGCAGAGGTGGTGGTCCCCTTCACATCTCCATTTAATTCCCCCATGTGGTCTTAGCAGAAACCAGACAGAATCTGGAGGGTGGAAGTAGACTACCACATACTTGACCAAGTAGAAGCCCCAGTTGCAACTGCCATCTGGATGTGGTGTCTTTGCTAGAGAAGATCAACACAGCCTCAGACATTTAATATACAAGCATGGACTTGGCAGATGCGTTCTTCTCTATTCCAATCAGAGAAGAGGATCATAAGACAGTTCACATTCATATGAACTGGGCAGTAAAATAATTTGCAGCTTTGCTCCAAGGTCATATTAAATCTCCTGCATGCTGTCATATGATTTTTTTTGTGACTGGGTCTTCTTCTGTGCTCAGGCTGGAGTGCAGTGGCATGAACATGGCTCACTGTAGCTTCTACCTCCTGGGCTCAAGTGATCTTCTTGCCTCAGCCTCCCCAGTAGCTCTGACTACAGGCATGCACCATCACACCCGCTAATTTTAAAAAATTTTTATAGAGACGAGGTCTTGCCATATTGCCCTGGCTGTTCTCAAACTCCTGGGCTCAAGCAATCCATCTACCTCAGCATCCCAAAGTGCTGGGATTACAGGTGTGAGCCACCACACCTGGTCTGTCATATGAGTTGGAAGAGATCCAGATTCTCTGGACATCTGCAGATGTTCTATTTATCTGTCGCATGGATGATATTGTGCTAATAGGGTCTGATGAGCAAGAAGTGGCTAGTTCTCTGGAGGCAAGACATGTGTGCTTCTGTTGGTGGGAGATAAACTCTACAAAGACTGGCCGGGTATGGGGGCTCACGCCTGTAATCTCAACATTTTGGGAGGCTGAGGGAGGCGGATCACCTGAGGTAAGGAGTTCAAGACTAGCCTGGTCAACATGTCGAAACCCCATCTCTACTAAAAACACAAAAAATAGCTGGGGGTGGTGGTGGGCACCTGTAATCCCGGCTACTTAGGAGGCTGAGGCAGGAGCATCGCTTGAACCAGGTGGGTGGAAGTTGCACTGAGATGAGATTGCGCCATTGCACTCCAGACTGGGCGACAGAGTGAGACTCGGTCTCAACACAAACAAACAAACAAAAAAACTCTAGAAAGATTCAGAGGACTATGAAATTGGTAAAACTCTCAGGGTCCAGTGATCAAGGTGAATGGCAGGACATCCCTCCCAAAGTAAATGAAAGGGAGAAACAAGAGTCTTATTTGACATGTTAACTTTGAAATGTCCATGAGGAATTTCAGTGGAGATGTGAGTAGGCAGGTGGGGATAAGAGTCTGGAGCTCAGGGGAGACCTTTCACCCTATACCTCTCATCTATGTTATCTATGTGTGCACGAAAATACCTATCAATTACTTATCAACATCACCCAGGTGGAAGTGATCCCCCATGTCTCCCCTACGACCCTCCCACTTTCTATCTTGTCTGTTGCTGTCTATGGGCAGGACTCATTTCCAACACAGAGGTCATGCTCTGTTGGCAGGAGACACTTCCAACTCACTCTTGGATTCCCAGCAGCTCACACAGGGCTTAGCATGTAGTAGGTGTTTACTAATTATTTTTCAAATGAATAAACTACCCTATGCAGCTCTGTACACTGAATTCCAGCAGCTCCACGGGCAGAGTTCTAAGGCTGGAGGTGCACACAACTTCCTGATCTGCTCTCTGGGCCGATTTGATTGGCTGGTGGGTGTTGCAGAGCCATAAGTTGAGCTTTCCCTGTGGGCTTCTCTTCCAGGGCTGTTTGTGGTTCCCTGTGGGTGCTCCGTTCAAATGCATGATACAGAGTTGGTCTGAAAAGGAAAGTTTGTCTTAAAGAATTAATACACTTTAAACAATATATTTCATATCTATAAATATGTACAAAGTTTAATAAAATGCATATCTATGTATCCACCACCCAGCTTAAGGAAGAGTGTTGCCAGCATGGTGGGTGGACACCCTCTACCTTTCGGGGTCTTGATAAAGTCACTGTTTCAAGTTTGCCTGACACCAGAAACAGGTACAACTTAGCTGCTCAGGGACTGTATGAGTCCTTCTGCTAAACCACTGGGTTTCAGAAGACTTTTTTTTTTTTTTTTTTGAGACGGAGTCTCGCTCTGTCGCCCAGGCTGGAGTGCAGTGGCGCGATCTCGGCTCACTGCAAGCTCCGCTTCCGGGGTTCATGCCATTCTCCTGCCTCAGCCTCCAGAGTAGCTGGGACTACAGGCGCCCGCCACCTCGCCCGGCTAGTTTTTTTGTATTTTTTAGTAGAGACGGGTTTTCACCTTGTCTGCCAGAATGGTCTCGATCTCCTGACCTCATGATCTGCCCGTCTCGGCCTCCCAAAGTGCTGGGATTACAGGCGTGAGCCACCGCGCCCGGCCTAACTTTTTTTTTTTTTTGGAGCGGAGCCCAGGCCGGAGTGCAGTGGGGCCCGGAGTACAGCCGGGCGATCTTGGCTCACTGTGACCTCCGTCTCCTGGATTCAAGCGATTCTCCTGCCTCAGCCTCCTGAGTAGCTGGGATTACCGGCATGCACCAGCACGCCCGGCTAATTTTTGTATTTGTAGTAGAGACGGGGGTCTCACTGCGTTGTCTAGGCTGCTCTTGAACTCCTGACGTCAAGTGATCCACCCGCCTCAGCCTCCCAGAGTGTTGGGATTACAGGCGTGAGCCACTGCGCCCGGCCGGGTTTCAGAACTCTTAAGGTCACCTGCGTTCATACCAAAAATGAGATGGGACCCTTGAACAAACAACAGAGTTTTAGCGGCACCGCTCTGCAGGCGGCTGTCTTCTGACCGGTAACTTTTGGAAGCAGATCAAATGTGCAGCATTGAACGGCACCCCATAGTGGGGAGATGGATGGCGCTGGGGATTCTGGGTCTCTGCCTCAGGGCCCGGTGCCACAGCACTGAAACCTCTGCAGTGCACGCTTCTGTCCCTAGATGGCACTGCTGGACTGTGCCGCTTCCCACCTGGTCCAGGTGTTCTGGGGAAAAGAGGCTTTTTGTATTTTGGAGATGATGGAAGAGAGAAATGCTTTAAATTGAAAAGTGAAACTCTGGCCCAGACTTAAAACCGGCAGAGCTATGTGCTAATTTCAGCTGCCTGCTCCTCTGAGCATGGCTCCAGAGTTCACATTCTGCATGACTGGGCTGGTTGCGTATGTGAAGAGAATAACAGAACCCAACCTATCTAGGGCTTTGGGAATAATGAAATAATTTGCCTTATATAAAGTGCTTAGAACAGTGCATATTACATGGTCATTGCTCAATAAAGTTCAATATTCTTTTTTTTTTCTTCTTGAGATGGAGTCTTGATCTGTAGCCTAGGCTGGAGTGCAGTGGTGTGCTCTCAGCTCACTGCAACCTCTGCCTCCTGGGTTCAAGTGATTCTCCCACCTCAGCCTCCTGACTAGCTGGGATTACAGACGTGTACCACCATGCCCGGCTAATTTTTGTATTTTTCGTAGAGACGGGGTTTCACCATGCTGACTAGGCTGGCTTTAAACTCCTGACCTCAAGTGATCCACCTGCCTCAGCCTCCCAAAGTGCTGGGATTACAGGCGTGAGCCACCGCAACTGGCCTCTTTTCTTTTTTCATTTGCATTGTAGTGATCTATCTGAGAGAGTACCCTCTCTCCCCTGAGGGCAGAGACCATAGCTGACTGTTGATACCTGTGTCCCAGGGGCCTGGAACAAAGCAGGTGCTTCAAAAGCTAGTTCTCTCTCCACCCTGCCCCATCACATGAAGGAGGAGTCGCTGCATTCCATGTGTCTTCCATGGAGACCAGGCAGGGACTTAGAGAGAGCTCCATGGGTAGGCAGATTTGCAATCTGAGCTGTTCAAGAATGAAAGGGGCTTCCCGGTGAGGAAGTGAGTTGCTGGGCACTGGCGGTGCACAAGCAGAGTGCACTTGCCACACCAGATGCTGCAGAGGAGACCCTGGTTTCAGGCTGGACTGAGCAGTGCTGTCCTATCTGGAGGTCCCCTCTGTGAGTGAAATGCTAATTCTCTATTGCAGGAGCTGTCATGCTTCCTGAGGTTGTGAGAGAGATGGGAAGGGGTGGGAAGATCTGAGGGAATCGGGAGGAGAAGGTGCCCTGATTCCAGAGAGGAGGAGAAGGTGAGAGGCAGCTCTAGGCCTTTATCCTCCTGTCAATATGTAGGAATGGTCGGGCTTCAATGTGGGGTGGGGTGTAGGTGTCTGTGGGTGGGTCTTTGACTTTGGCAGGGTCTGTGGTCAGCTTCCGGGTGAAAGTTGCCATCCGTGGGCCCCTCGTCTCCCCATCATTCACTCTGCTCACTCTGTCTTCTGATGGTCTCTGGATTCGTTTGAGTGGCTCCTCTGCCCTCCTGGTTGCCCAGACCAGACACTTGGGTATCCCCTCCAATGCTTCCACTCCTCCTCCCTGCCTCAGTCCAACAGGCCTATTGGGAGACAGAAAGGTGATTTCAAGTACATGTTAAGGTGATCTCCTGGCCTCTGCCCTTGACCCTGCAGCAGAGGTCCTGCTGAATCCTTAATCAGGTCACGTCACTTTGCTATGTGCCCCACTATGCTATGATGTGCATCTTCTGGTCTAAGTAAAGGAAAGCCAGGTCTTAATGTGAGCCTCTCAGGCTCTCAGCCCCCACCTCCCATCACGCTCTCTTCATCCATCACCCGCTCCCACCCTTGACGACATTGCTGGCTCTCTTGTCTCCTTCAGGTCTTCAGAGACATTACCTTCTAGTGAAGCCTTCCCTGATTACACTATTTAAATGTGTGATCCCTCCTCCTGCTCCTCCATTCCTCTCTCCTGTATTATTTCTCTCCATAGCAGTTGTTGCCTAACATACTGTCTTTAAGACTGGCTGCATAATTTGTAGTCTCAATGCAAAATGAAAATGTGGGGACTTTCATTTAAAAATTATTAAGAACTCCCAGGCAGCAGAGCGGGGCCCTGGGTGGCTGCCTGGGCTGCCTGACCGCATAGTGGCCCTCACAGTGTTCTGCTGGTTTACGGTCCTTCTTCCTCAGCCAAGAGGGAAGCCCTACTAGAGGAGGGATCTGGGCTTTGTCCACAGTAGTATTTTAGGATCTGCAGCATCTAGAATGAAAATTTCTTAAAGTGAGAAAGAAAAGAGTCACATTAGAGGTCAGCACAGAGAAGGAGCACCTCACGCAGCCAGGGGGCGTGGGGGAAAGGCTTCCGGGAGGACATGCGAGGCAGCCAGGTCTGGAAAGGTGGGTGCAGGGCTGGGGGAAGCCAGTTGGGGCCTAGGCAGCCTGTGGGCATGAGTGCAAGCACAGGGGTAAGAGAGTGCAGACCCCCGGGCTCTGCTGTTTCTCTGTGGAGCGGTGCTGGGGATTCAGATGTTACCTACAGGGTTGGGATTGCATGTGCCTTATGCAGGCCATAAGGAATCTCCCTGCTTCCCTGCCATGTCCCTTGACTCACCAGAGCTTCAGACGTGAGCGTCCTCCTCCTGCTGGCCTCCACCAGGATGCTGCTCAGGTCCCTCAGACCCAGCATGTCTGAGACGAGCTCTTCAGTCACCTTCCCAGTCCCTTGGTCTCCCCATCCAGCCAGTGCCAGAAACCTGGGAGTTGCATGAGATCCTTTCTTCATCTCCAGCCCCTGGCCCCTCCTTCACTGAGCTCGAGGCGACATCTACACTTCGGCCACACTCCCTGCCTCTGGCCACTGTGCTTTTGCTAGCGTGGTGCCAGGCCTGCCCTCCCCTTTCCTCTTCTCCTGGGTCGTGCCCTCTAATGTGGGCCTGGGTGCTCAGTAAGGTCTAGAAGCAGCGGGTGGCCAGGGCGCCTGGGGCACGGAGGACTCTTTTTTCCTGGCCTGGGGCCTGGATTGGGTCCTTGTCTCCTGTGTGTCCCACACCTGTCAGCTGAGGGCGCTCCTGCCCCACAGAAGCCCGGCATCCCGGCTCCAAGTGGGGGCGGGGAGCTCTGGAGCCTCCCCTGGCGGCTGGGCCTGCTCAGCCTGCCCAACAGGTCTGGGCGTGGGTGGTGGAGGCCAGAAGAGGGGGTGGGGAGGAGCACATCTGTGTGTGGGTGCGGGCCTCGAGGTGTGGGGGTGCAGGAGCTAGGTGTGTACGTGCAGCTTAGCTGTGTGTGTGTGGTGGGGACACAGGTCATGGTATGGGTTCTGTGGAGCCTGGGGACCTCACAGTAGGATTCCTTGGACTTAGGTGAAAGTCTGGGCCTGGCCCTGTCTGCCCTCCAGTCCCTTCCCCAGGGCACCCCACCTTGTCACCCACTTGAGGCAGATCTTCAATAGGCTGCTTTGGAGGGCGAGCTTTGAGGTGTAATCCCCACTCTTCACCTTGGTCCATCCCTAAAAGGTTGTAGCCTCGGTGTCCTTGTAAGCACAATGGGGACAAGGACACCAATGTTGCAGAACTGTTCTAAGAACAGTGGGAAGCACCTAGGGCCTGGCCTCCACACAGTGGCAGGAGGGATGGTGGTGTCACAGCTGTGCCAGGCAGCAAGAGCTATACCCAGAGAGGCTGTGCCCTCAGGAAGCTGGAGGGTTGGAGGGTGGCAGAGGCCCACCACAAAGCTGTGGGGCAGGGGTGGGGAAAGGGCCATCAGACCACGGAACACGGTGGTCTGGGCTCTGCTTGTAGGAAAGACAGGATTTCACCAGGGAGTACACTCCAGGCTGTGGGCGGCCTACAATACCAGGGAGGTGGAAACTGGGGCCTTTGGACAGCAGTAGTGGTCTGGTGTGGTGGGCTCTGCTGGGATCAGGCTGCCGGGTGGGACGGCTGAGTGCTGGGGCCTTGACCGCTAGTGAAGAGCCTATAGTGGAGGGGAGGGCTCCAGCCAGGGAGACCAGCTGGGGTGGGGGTAGGGGCCCGAGTGGTCAGTGGACAAGAGGTGCCGGGGCCTGGGCCTGGATGGCAGCTGGAGGGGAGAGGTTCACTGGGAGGAGAATCTCCTTTTCCTCTTGGAACGCATTGTAGGGAATTGAGGTTAGATGACTAGAAGAACTTCCTGGCACAGATCTGGGGACGCCCTGGCCCAGGGGCCTGGCCCTTACCCATCCCTGGATCCCCTGCCTCTCCCCAGCTCCCACTGTCTTCAGACTCCCCTTGCCCTTGTCTGGGCTTCTAGGGGTGAGCCCCAGGCTGGCGGAGGCCTGCTGCAGGGTGAGAGTTATGTTCCAGCTCCACTGTGTGATAAGTGACACACCACGACCTCTCTGGGTCTTCCTTGCCCACCATGGTGGGGGCGTGGGGCACCTGCTCCATGGGCTGGGGCTTCTGACAAGACAGTGGCAGGCCAAGGGAAGGACCTACCAAGGCCACCTTGGCTTGAAGGCTGAGGGGGTGAGAGAGGGCTGGGTGGGCCTGGTGAGTCTGGGGCACCTGGGCCTGCCTGAGAGGGGTCCCTGGAGCCTTTTGACAGTGACTGCAGCACGAGGGCTTCAGGCTGAGGCTGAGGGAGGAGTCTCAGCAGCTTCCTGGGAAGCGGAGGAGGGTGCTGAGCTCAGCTTGTGTGTCCCTGAGTGGCAGGTCTGGGCTTTCTGGGAATGTAGCCTGGGCCTGAGGGCAGGTGAGGGAGGCCAGCCAGAGGCCCTGCACCCCCGCCTCCAACCGCAGACATTCCCAGTCTGGCTAGGAGAGTGGAGGGTCTCCAATTCAGCCTGCTGGGCCTTTAGAGCAGGGCAGGGGCTGGGGTGCTCTGGGGGTGGGGCAAGAGCGAGTGGTGTGGGGTGAGTGGGGAGCTGAGCCCCCTGGGCGTGTTAGAACCCATGCCTGGGGCTTGGGTTTGACTCCCTCCCCTGAGGAGCGCCTGGGGTGCGCCAGGGCCTGGGGGAGAGGAGTGGGCTTGGGAGTGTGCAGTGGAGCCCTGAGCTGGAAAGGCACAGAAGTGCCTGCTCTAAGCCGTCCCCGACCTCTGCAGGGCAGGCAGGCTGGGGCTGGCCAGCAGGCCTGAGTCTGAATGACCCCATACCAGTCCTGTCATAAAGCCACTGGTGCTGGGAGAGTGTCTGCTATTCTTAGTAGGGGACACGTCAGGTCTCCAGCCCCTGTCCCTCCGTGTCAGCTCCCAGCCTGGGTGTGCACAGCCTGGTGCAGCAGAGGCTCCTGATGGCTGGACAGTGGGCCAGGGTGGGCGCAATGTGGGCTGTCTGCGCACAAGTGGGGTTTGTGGAGAGTGTGGAGGCTGCGGGGCTCAGCGGAGGGTTACTGGAGAGGATAGAGGTGTGCGGTGCTCCTGGGCTGTGGAATGGGGAGGAGGATTAGAAAGGGCCTGGGAAGGCAAGGCTTGGAGGGCTGGTTAGGTTTTGGAGCGGTGGTAGGGCTGACAATGGAATTTTGGGCACACAGATGATCTGAGAGGGGTGAGGGTCAGAGCTGGGTTTAGGATGGGATTGGTTTAGGGCTGAGTTGTGAGGATGGAGTAGGGCTTAAGCATAGAGAAGAAAGTAGAGTTTGGGGCACAGTTCAGATTTGGGGTTAGGGTTGGGATTAGTACCATGTCAGATGAAGGGATGGGTTCAGGGCTGAGGGTAAGGGTCATTTGCAGTTAGCACCGGGCACAGCTCGGGGTTGGTGAGGCTGGGTCAGGACGAGGGCTTCTGGGGTAGGGTCAGGTGTGCGGGGCCTGCTAAGGGTGTCTGAGGATCAGCTGGTTCTGCCCTGTGGTGTCCCTGATGGGCCTTTTCTCCCTTTTTGCAGGGTTGCTCTCAGCTATGGCCTTGGTTGGAGACCCAGCTGGTGGCCAGACCCTGCCACCCTCTGGGTTTGGACCGGGGCTCCAGGAGGTGGCGTCCTGCAGTGGAGCCCCAGACTCTCCAGTGCTGGAGTATCAGCCGAAGCAGGGGCCCTCATTTCACATGGAAAGGGCCTGGGGTTTGGGGTTCCTCCCTGCTGGGGAATCCAGAGTCTCCACCCCTGGCTGCTGCCTGCCCTCCTGCCTCGGCCTCACCCTGGGTCCTTGTCTGGGAACCTTAGCACCTTCTTTGAGGCGCTGGTGGTGTTGGGGCACTTAACAGAACATGCTCTGGCCCCTCTCCTCACAAACCTCACTCCCAGGTCTAGGCAGGGAGGCTGGGCTGCTCCGCATTGTCTTAAGCAGAGCTCAGTGAGAGCCCATGGCTCTCACCAAGGTCCTCTACCAAGGAAACCTTGGTTTCCCTCCAAGTCCAGCCCTGTGGGGAAGCTGGGCTCCTGGGCCTCAGGCCTGATGCTCCCCATCCTGGTGCCTGTCTCCTGCTACTGTGCTGAGCTGGAGTCGGCGGCCCAGTTGTGGGCTTCTGCTCCTGGTCTCAGCGAGACCTCCAGGCTTCCTCGGGCCCAGCTCCTCAGCTTGGCCGGTCGTACCTGGGCACGCCCAGTCAGTGTGAGGGGCTATCTCGGTTTCCTCACTGCGGCAGGGGTTGGGGGGCTCCTGAGCCCTAGGCTGGGGTGGGTCCGGAGGGGTGGGGGCACCTGGCTGGGTGTGCCTGTGTGTGACTCAGTCTGGATGCCCAGGCTCTGAGCTGGCAGCTTTGTTCTCCCACTGGCCGGGTAGGCTGCGTGCTGCAGCCCTGAGTCACCGGGTGCGGCCGAGCTGCTGGCGGGACATACACGGCCACATTCACAGAGAACCACACAGAAGCTCAGGACACAGCGCCCTGGGAGCGGGGGGCCCCCTGGTGTGGGTGCTGTCGCTGGTGCCTTTCCCTTGGTGGTGCTGTGAGGCCCCTGGTGTGGGTGCTGTCGCTGGCACCTTTCCCTTGGTGGTGCTGTGAGGCATTCCCAAGAAGCTCCTTGGTGACTAAGGGACCTGTGCCCTGGAGCAAACTCAGCTGTTTACTGAGAAAGGCTTCCTTCTCTTCGTGGTCACTCCCTGGTTCAGGCCTGGAGGGGGACCTGCAGGCACAGCAGGAGACCCTGAGGGGTACACAGAACCTTCCCCAGCTACCTGATAAAGGGCATATGCAGGTGGCCATGCACCATCTGTCCAAACTGTGCACCCATTGGATCCTTGGAACAGCTCTGAGAGGAAGGTGCATTGTTCCCACTTTACAGATGAGGACACCAGGGTGGCTAATAGTTGTCTAGAGTCACCCGACTAGCGTGTGTCCCACTGGGACGCTCCTCCTCAGGTGCTCTGTGTGGCCTGGCCCCGGCCCTCCCTCCACTTCAGTCCAGCTCATCACTAGGACTCCCTCTCCACCACCCCTTGCTCAGTCAGGCAGGGGCCCACAGGGACTGGGGCCAGATTTTCCCATGGGGAATGGTGTCACTGTCCCTCCCAGGCATGGGGCCTGGCACCCAGGCCCTTCCACTGTCTCTGAGGATGAAGACACAGGGCTCTGCTGGACTCCCTGGAGTGTACCTGACCTGCTTTCTCTGGGCTAACAGCGGGAGGTCCTGGGGCCCTGAGGAGCAGCTCCCTACTTGGGGGATCCAGGCCTCACTGCCCCCAGGGACAGCGCAGGAAGTGTGTGCATATCAGTGTGTGTGGGATGGGACAGGAGAGGCAGCTTGGCTTATACCGGCTGTAGGGGGGAAGCAGTGCAGGTTAGGGGAATCTGAGCTCTAAACTGCCTGTGGACGGGCCCCTCCCACAAGGGTGACGATGGGCACACGGGGGCCCTACGTCCTGGGCCAGGCTTGGATTCTTGGAGGCCAGCTGGAGCTCGCCTGCTTTTCTCAGGTAGACCAGGGTCTGCTACGGACCCTGCTGCCCCCAGAAAGGCCTAGCCTGGTACAGTGGGGTGAGCAGGTGGGGTGTGGCCCCAGGAGTTGGCCCCACCCCCTGCACCATCCTGCTTTGTCAGAAGCTGTTTGAGAGAGAGAAGAAAGCACCTTATTAGGTAAGAAATGCTTTCTACCAGGTGGGGAGAGGCCAGGCCCGCCTCTACCTCCAGGCCCGCCTGCCCCGCCCTGGCAGAACACCAGCTTCTGTGGCATCTCAGTCCTGGCCCGAGCCCAGCAACCCCACACCCCCTCACCCTATGGAGCTCCGGCTTCCTGCTCCACACTCGGGTGGGGGCATCTGGCACGGGGAAGCCTGGCCCTCCCACCTAGGAGGCAGAAGGGGCAGCCTCATGAGCGTCAGCTTGGGGGCTGTGCGACCTTGGCCAGGTGACCCCTCCTTCCCAAGCCTGAGCTTCCTCTTCTATACAATCAGCAGTTGTGTGAGGGACTTTGAATTGTCCTGAGGCTTCTTAACCCCATAGGGTGTCCCTCCACTTACAAACATGGGGCCAGGTTGCACCTGTCTCCAAGGGTGTAGTCTCAGCCCCCTTGCTCCAAACCCAGAGCTTGCCTATGGGGCTCCCCGTCTCTGTTCCAGGGAAGCGGGGCTCCAGGGCAGGTCAGTCAGTTCTCCAGGCAGGGCAACCTGCTTGGCTTGGCTACTTACAGCAATGGGACCTTGTAGAGACAGGGCCTGAGGAAGCTGGCGCTGCCCCCTTAGATCTGTTTCTCTGCCAGAAATGCCTCCATTTCCAGCCGTCAACTAGTGCCGGCCCCAAAGCCCCCAGGCCAGGCCGTAGGTACATGTTTTGCATCTTCTTGTGCTGTTGGAACTTGGCTTTGGAGATAAAAACCCTGACTCCACATTTCCAAAGTGTCTTTTAAGCATTATGTGGTTTGACTCTTGTCTACAGGACACTTTGGCAAGTGAGGTTTCACAGCATGGCCGGTGCTCTCTGCCCGGGACCCCTGGTCAGCACAGTAAGGGAAGGGAGCCTGTCTCATTTCTGTCGGTCCTGGGAAGATTGGAGCTGGGGGCGTCCTTGGATAATGTCTAGTCCAGACTCCCACTGTGGAGCCCAGTTTGGCCAAGAGCCCAGGATCCTTCCCCTCCTCCTGCCCCCGGTCCTGGCCAGAGGCTGCCTTCTTTCCCTATTCCCTGTGTGTCTGGCCCAGCCAGGGGAGACAGGGTTGGGACAGGTTCCAAGCCTCTGCCTCATGGAGGATCCCTGCTGTGGGCCTTCCTTCCCTCCGCCTCTGTCCCACGGAGCCTTCTGGCTTGCCCATTCCTAGCATAGCAATTGCACAGAGGTTTTCCAAGAGGGCTGACAAGGCAGCTTCTGCTGTGTGAAGAAAACAAGGCCAGACACGTGAGCATGGCTGCCATGCACAGCTGCCCTCTCCCGTTCCCAGACTCCCCTGCATGGAGAGGCTCTCAGAGGCTTTTTGTGCTCCCCTGGCCAAGTGCACAAAGGACCCTTCACTTCCAAGTTCCTGTGGCTGTACCCCCTCCTGAAAGCCCTGGGGCTCACGGAGTCCCCCAGTGTCATGCCAGTTTGGAATCCAGGCAGTCCTAGCAGGAAGTTCTCCCTGTTGCTTGGCTTCAGTCTCTCCTGCTGTGTTTCAAGCACCCTCTCTTTTTGCCCTGTCCTCTGGAGGGAGCAGACTGCCCAGTGCTCAGGCCACAGTAAGTTGGAGGTCAGAGCTACAGGGCCCTAGTTCTCTCCTGTTTGTCCCTATCTGTGGGGTTTGAGCAAACTGAGGCTCCATGCTGAGCCCCCATTGGGGATGACCTCTGTTCTCCTTCGCCAGCCCACTGGCCTGTCCTGGCTTTCCACACCTCACGCATGCTCCTCTCCAGGAAGCACTGCCTGCTTCCCCCCGCCTTGATTCTGCATCTTAGTTGGTCCTCGCATCCTCTCTGTGTCCCCTGCCAGCCTGTGTCCCCAGTGCCTCTGCCAGTGCCTGACACTAGTTGGTGCTCATTACGTATTTAAGAGCTTGAACTTCCACAATGGGGAACTCACTACCTCATCATGGCACCAACCACTGTGGGAAGCTCTAATTCTTCCCACACGGAACTGACACCTACCTCCCGTCAACCTCTATTCTGGGGAAGGACACACACAGGTCTCCACCCTCTTCCCAGGCCAGCAGCCCTTCAAACACATGCTGAGAACCATGGTCAGCTGATTTTTCCTGACTTTCCAAATGGAAATTCCAGAGCAGACCCTGTGGGTCCAACCCACTGGGACCTTTGGTTCACAATGCTTTACCTGGGGACATCTGAACACCACATGTAAACTTAGACTACCTTTTTCTCCCGGCCTGTAGGCAGATGCTAGGCCCTGGAGGGGGTTAAAGAGAAGAGGGGACTGTAGGGTCTCTTCAGATCACCACCCCCTCTGGGTCACTGATGTGGCTTCTTTAGGCCTGGACCAGGATTCATGAGAAGGTTCTAGAAGCCAGGAGGGCCAGGGCATGGGAGGCAGAGGGTGTGGCTTCTCCCAGGGCCTGGGATCAGAGAAGGCCTGAGAGCAGAGTTACAGTCTGTGCACAACTGTTAGTGATCACTTACCGGATACAAAGTCCTATGACCCTGGGAAAGGAGAGCACATTTTAAAGTGAGTTAG
Source organism: Trachypithecus francoisi (assembly GCF_009764315.1). Lineage (NCBI taxonomy): Eukaryota > Metazoa > Chordata > Mammalia > Primates > Cercopithecidae > Trachypithecus > Trachypithecus francoisi. The sequence continues at coordinate 82,210,692 of NW_022681456.1, read as the reverse complement.
CCCAGGCCCGCCCTGAACCCCAGATGGGCAGGTCTGATGTGGGTCTTAGAAATGGGCTCTTCCAACCAATTCAGGGACTGAGGGCCCAGAGAGGGACATGTGCTGCCTTGGGCCACACAGCAGTATGTGGTGGCTGGGACTTGAGACCGTGTTCCTTCCCCAGCATCTACTCCCCAAGGAACTGCCTGAGCTCCTTGGGAATTCAGTAGTGGGGAAGGGGAGGCTCCGGCCCAGGGAGCAACAGACCGTGCCCGAGGTTCTGAAGCACAGCTGCCCGTGGCAAGGAGGCCCAGAAAGATCTGCAGAAGCCCAGTCCCAGGAACATGGAGTTACCGACAGGCACCAACGGGTGTGTGTGTGTGTGTGCATATACGTGACAAGTGTGGGTGGCAGGGGCTGTGCAGGGTATGTTGTGGGCAGGTCGATGAAATGTGATAAAGCAGGAAGAACAGTGTTGCACATAGTAAGTACCATGCTGTTATTTTGAGGGGTCTTAGCCTAGGTAAGGCAAGGAGGACTGGGTAAGTTGCAGGTGGGGGACCCTGGCTGAGTTGTGGGCAGGAGGAGTGGGCGTCAGGGGTAGCAGGACAGGTGGGCTTGGAGGGGTGCTGGAGATGCTGAGTCAGAAAGAGGAGGCTCCGGCTCTGTCCACCTCTTGGGCAAGAAGAGTCCAGAAACTGGAGGCCGCTTCTCCAGCCTAGCTGCTGGTTGTGCGGAGGCCGTGGCTGGTGTGTTCTGTCGGGTGGTGTGGCTCAGAGCCTTGGCAGGTCAGAAGATCAGAGAGTGGAGGGCGAGGCCTCTGCAAGGCTCTGGCTGTGTCCAGCTCCAAGACCCCCCACTGCGCCTCAGGCACAGGCGGGAAGTGTTTCATGAGTGACTGATGGGGGTGGCGGGACGTGAGAGGCTCCCTAGGGCTGGCAGCTGGGTGGACGCCGCGCCGCCTTCACCCGTGGCCTGCTCGGGGCCTGCAGAAGCCCGCGGTAGCCGGCAGGGGGCGGTGCCCGACTGGCTTTGGGAGACTCCCCTCCCCTGCCCCAGGCGGGGCGTCCCGAAGGCGGAGGGGCTCAGATGTGGCGGCGCCTCCAGTGTCCCGTCCCATCCCGTCCCGTTCCGTCCTGTCGCGTCCGGGCAGCCCTGAGCGGCCTTCCTGCCCGGGCATGTTGGCCTGCGGGCGGGCGGGCGGGCGGACACCAGGTGTCGGCGCTGCGGAAACAGAAGTTTCTGAGCCCCGCCCAGGGACCTGGCACCCCACCCTGCTCACCCCACGCCGGGCACCTGAGGGTGGGCGCGGCGCGGGCGTGTGGTCGGGGAGGGAACCTCCGCGGGGGACAGGCCCCAAGTGCCTGGGTTTGGGGTTCGGGGACCCTCCACGGGAGGAACCCAGGGCAGCGTGAGACACACCTGCCCTGTAGGTGGGTGTCTGGGGGACCAGACCCCTAGTCCCAGCATCATTGGCTTACTGCCTGTCCTGGCCTGTGCTGGAGTCCTGGTTGGGCCTCGGTTTCTTCATCTGTTAAGAGAGTGATACCTGTAGTCCTAGCTACCCGGGAGGCTCAGACACCAGGATCCTTTGAGCTCAAGAGTTCCACTCCAGCTTGTGCATACTGTGACCCCGTCTCTAATACAACGCAAAATCCCAGTAAAACAAAACAGAGAGTGATGATCCTACTTCGAAGCACTGTAGTGTTGACCAGTAGGTAAGGCTTATGACTGACGTCAGGCAGATATCTCCCTCATCAGACTGGCAGCCCACCAGGGCAAGGCTCCTCAGGAAGGGGCTTCTTGGGGCCCCAGCTCCATCCCATGGCTGCCTGTGGCTCCCAGGCTAGGTGGGTGGGTAGAAGGTGGGAGGCTGAGAAGGAAACACAAACTTTGGCCTGTTCTGGTACTGCCTGGCCTGTCCTCCCCTGCCTGGTGTCTCTGAGGGGAAGCTGGGGCCATGGGGAGCCTGGAAGGGGCTGGAGAGTGGCTCACCCCTCAGCCTCTGCTGACCCTGCCCTTGACCCGCAAGGCCAGGACAGAGAGGGGAGTGGGAAGCACATTCCTGGCATGTGGAGGGAGAGATGGAGGCCATGAAGGTCAGGCTCTGGCAGCATAGGAGGGTGGTGTGAGGAGGGGAGTACGAACTTCATTTCTGTCTGACACATGGGTAAACTGAGGCTCAAGTTCCTCCAACAAGTTAGCGGCAGAAGCAGGATGAGAACCAGGGCCCTTGACTCCCAGCCTAGTGCTCTTTTCCCATTTCCCTATGTCCACATTTTTTGAGTGGTTTGAAGTGGCAAAGTCATGGTAGTAGAGAGGGTATGGGGTCTCAGAATATGTTCAGGTCTCCTTCCCAAGCCAAAGTCTGGCTGTGGCCACACCAGTGACACTCTCCTGGCCATGGTCTAGGCTTGGAAGTTCCAGAAGGGACCTTGTCTGGGCGATGTAAATCCCACCAACTCTCAGGCTCAGCCCTGGGGTAGGTCCCCCTCAGCCTGCTCCCTGACAGAGGGCATCAGCTGTTTCCACTGGTGTATCCCCTCTTTCCCTTTCTTCTCCACCAGTGGGGCAGTGCCAGGACACAGGGCAATGCTCAGAGTGCAGGGATCACCTGGAGTCCTGACCATCTCCAGAAACAGTGGGGAGGGGTCGGGAGGTCCAGCTCCTGGTTTAAAGTCCTGCTGTGTTGGTCGACAGGCTGTGTGGCTTAGAGCAAGGCCCTTCCTCTCTCTGGGCCTCAGTTTCTCCATCTGTAAAATGAGGGGGTAGGTGACATTCGTGGTTTTAGTATGTCAACCCCTGAAGGGTGCCTGTGCTACCCACTATATCACCAAACCTGGTATGAGGTGGCCCTGACCTATTTTGGAGGGAAATGGGAGGGGATGGGCCTACCTGGGCTCTACCAGCTACTTTTTGGCCAGTTTAGTTTTCAGAGGACTAAAGGAAGGGGATCATTGTCTGCTAAGTATGGCAGCAATTTCTGCTATTCCTCCAAGCTCTAACGTGCTCCAACTTCCCCTCAGAGACATCAGGTAGGAGAGGCCAAGCCAGGCAGTACCAGAACAGGCACAAGTTTGTGTTTCTCTTCTGCTTGGGGTAAGGTCAGGCAAGGGGAAGGGACCCATATTCGCCTTTTGAGGCTTGATAGGTTGAGTGTTTGGTGTCTGAAAGCTACATTTCCTTTTCTTTTTTGGGACAGGGTGTCATTCTGTCACCCAGGATGGAGTGCAGTGGCACGATATCCACTCACTACAACCTCTGCCTCCCAGCCTCAAGCCATCCTCCCACCTCAGTCTCCTAAGTAGCTGGGACTACAGGCACATGTCACCATGTCCGGCTAATTTTTGTATTTTTTGTAGAGATGGCATTTCACCATGTTGCCCAGGCTGGTCTTGAACTCCTGTGCTCAAAGCCATCCACTTGCCTTGGCCTCACAAAGTGTTAGGATCACACACAGGCATGAGCTGCTCCCAGCTAAAAGCTACACTGTTTTTTTTTTTTTTTTTTTGAGATGGAATCTCACTTTGTCACCCAGGCTGGAGTGCCGTGGTGCGATCTCGGCTCACTGCAGCCTCCACTTCCTGGGTTCAAACTATTCTGCTTCAGCCTCCCAAGTAACTGGGATTACAGGTGTGGGCCACCACATCTGGCTAATTTTTTGTATTTTTAGTAGAGACAGAGTTTCGCCATATTGGCCAGGCTAGTCTTGAATTCCTGACCTCAGGTGATCCACCTGCCTCGGCCTCCCAAGTTGCTGGGATTACAGGCGTGAGCAACTGCACCCAGCCGGAAAGCTACACTTTCGAAGGTTGACCTTGAAACTACGTGGGGACATGTGGCTATCCTTGATCCCCTGGAAGGTCTTCAGAGTTAGCTTATCAGCTCAAGTTATTCTCCACTCTGAGTACAGGACAGGGAACTCCTCTCCCTCAATGCTCAGGCACTGGGGTGGCCATAGGGGTGGGGTGGCAGTGGCCTGTCAGGGCAGGGTTTTGCAAGGGGATTTAGCATCCTCAGGATAGGAGGACACTGGCCATCTTCCTTTTTCCAGGAGGTCATGCGGACAGTATGCGGTGGGACGCTGTGGGCCTCCCTCCACCAGAGGGAGGCCATGGGCTTGTAGGGGGATGGAGCTGGGGAGAGGACTGTCAGTCACGCTGGAGAGCCTCCAGGGGGACCCCAGGCTCCCCCAATCTCAGGGAGCACCTTAAAGCAGCCACAATCCACTGCAGCAGGGCAAAGCCTGTGGGGGGACCTGGGGGAAGTAGGTCTCCAAGGTCTCCACTTTGTACCCCTAAAGTCTGTAGCCAAGAGGAGGAGGAATGAAGGATTCCCCGCCAGGCCCTGTTGCGACAGGCTGGGGAGGACGGGTGGGGCTCCCAGGTGAGCCCATGTGCTCCTGATCTCAGTTCGTAGCTAGGCAGCTTTGTAAACAGCAGAAACACAGAGCAGTCTCTCTCTCTCTCTCTCTCTCTCTCTGTGCCTGTGCTGGGGGACTCATGCCCCAGAGGGGGCCCTTCTCATTACTTTATAGTCACAGTTATATACAGGTCTGAGGCTGGGGTTCTGCCAGCGAGCACTTGCTGAGCACTTGCTGTGTCGCAGTTCTGCTTCATGTATTGTGTCCTTTAATCTTCCCAACCCTGTAGGCAGACATCCTTATTACCCAGTTTTATAGGTGGGGACACTGAGGCTCTGAAAGTTGCAGATGCCCAGGGTCACAGAGCAACTGAGTGTTAAAGCCAGGCCAGGGTTCAAATTGAAGTCTGTCTGACTTCAGTCCAGTTATACTCCTGGCACCTGTGGACATGTGTGCATGTGAGCACTGATCGAGGGCTGTGTGTACGCACGTGTGCGGATGTGTGCTTTGATGGTGGGCCTGAGTTGGCCTGCGCCTGTTGAGGACATCTGCATGCAGGTGTGGTTGTTTCTGCCCAGGGATGCAGGTGTGTGCACAGACGCCCACGTGCACCTACATTGGCACAATGCACATATATTGTGTACAAATGTGTGTGTATGTGTGCACATGTGAACATATGCATAAGAGCATATGCTTGTGCACAGTGTGCCTGCATTTATGAGTAGGTGTATGCATAGGCTGTGCACATGCATGTGCATGTCTGCAGATAGCCATGTCCCTGGGTATACGTGGTCATCTCCAAAGGCTGACCTCACTCCAGTTCACTCAGCCTCTGTCCCCTTCTCAGGCTCCTGACTCAGGCACATGTGTGGAATCTATTTGCATGTTGGTCCCACGGAGTCAGTGTCACAGCAGGATGTGGGATGGCCTTGCTGGCAGTACAGGGACTTCTGAAGATTTTTGAAGGAAGGACACTTGGAGAGAGGTAGGATTGGCAGGGATGGGTGTTGAACAGAAAGGTGGCAGATGGGGTGGAGGCAGGCCTAGGTGTTTTTCAGCCCCCCCAATCGGGGTAGAGGCCTCGCAGGAGCCTGATCCTGTACCCTGTACTTACCTCTTTCTTATTTTTTATTTTTATTTTTAGATAGAGATGAGTTCTCACTATATTACTCAGATTGGTCTCGAACTCCTGAGCTCAAGTGATCCTCTGACCTCAACCTCAAAAAGTGCTGGCATTACAGGCGTGAGCCTCCACGCTCGGCCTACCCACCTCTTTCAAGACTCAGCCCCACTACCTAGGGAAACCCAGGTAGGGAGGACATGTTTGTGCCCTGTCCCCATATCTCTGTACCAGGCAATCCTCTGAGGGAATGGAAGGGTTGGGCGTAGGGGGCAAGATGGGAATGCTAAACCTCCTCTGAGGTTCACAGGTGTTGGAGAGAAGGGCTAAGGCCAAATTCCAGCCCCAGGAACTGCTCTTTGCACTGTCCCAGACCCCGGGCCATAGGTATCTGGCTCCCCATTGGGCTTGGAGGTACAGATGAGGCAGTGGTCAGCAGAGGGCGCTCAGAGCCTGCAGATGGTGGGGAGCCATGGACCAGGCAGGTGGGGATGGGAGTAGGGAGGGTAGGTCTGAACCACCAGCATAGACCCACCTGTGGGGAAAGGGTGGAGGAACATGAACTTTGCAACACGAGGGGCAGACTCCCAGAGGGCCAGATATGCACATCCTCCCCAGAGGGACAGGCCCTCTCCAACAGACTCACAGACTCTCAGAAGGACAGAGACAGGGACAATCCCTCACCCTCTGAGAACACTCTGGGCCCAGTGAGCCAGAGGGAGGTGAGAGTGAGCATACAGGCCCACACGTCCCTCTGGAGGCAGGGGGTGCTGGCCCTTGGTGACGGTGAGGAGGGGAAGGAAGGCAAGGACTCTGGAGTCAGGCACGCTCGAGGTCCGACTCCAGAGCTGCCTCTGGGTGACCTGAGCTCTCCTGAATGGGGCAATGTCTGCCAGGTGTCCAGTTCAGGCCTTGACACACAATGTCACTCTGGAGGTTATGAGAGGTTGTTGGAGCCTCCATCACTGGTATGTCTGCACAGTTCTCCAAGCACCTACTAAGTGCCAGGTCCATTGCAAGGCACTGGGGATACGGTGATGATCAAGTCACACCCAGTGGCTCCTGCCACTGTTAGGGAGCTAACATTCTAATGGGGGGGGAGTATCTTAGGATACTTGGGATACAAAATGATCACTACACCCCCCATTTGATTATTTGAAGTGGAAATTATGGGATAAAAGGCAGAGACTGGCAGGGAAGGTCCTTTCCTCTTTCATTGCTTATCAAATGCAGGCTGGGAAAAGTCCAGATATTATGGTACTGTTCTGGTCCCCTGCCTCTTACTGCAGAGGTCAGATCCAAACCTTCCGTCTCATTCAGTCAAAGCTGAGGTTCAACAGCGGCCCCTGAGGCCCAGTGTAGGCTGAAACCCCCCATCTCTCCCCTCATCCCTCTTTGCAAGTCCTCAAACATGATAGGCAGGTTCTGCCGCTGGGTCTTTGCCTTTGCTGTTCCCTCTGCCTGGAATGCTCTTCCCCAGGCTTCTGCATGGCTTGTTTCTTCATCTCCTGTTTTTTTTTTTTTTTTTTTTTGAGACGGAGTCTTGCTCTGTCGCCCAGGCTGGAGTGCAGTGGCTGGATCTCAGCTCACTGCAAGCTCCGCCTCCCGGGTTTACGCCATTCTCTCGCCTCAGCCTCCCGAGTAGCTGGGACTACAGGTGCCCGCCATCTCGCCCGGCTAATTTTTTGTATCTTTTTTTTTTTTTTTGAGACGGAGTCTCGCTCTGTCACCCAAGCTGGAGTGCACTGGCCAGATCTCAGCTCACTGCAAGCTCCGCCTCCTGGGTTCACGCCATTCTCCTGCCTCAGCCTCCCGAGTAGCTGGGACTACAGGCGCCCGCCACCTCGCCCGGCTAGTTTTTTGTATTTTTTAGTAGAGACGGGGTTTCACCGTGTTAGCCAGGATGGTCTCGATCTCCTGACCTTGTGATCCGCCCGCCTCGGCCTCCCAAAGTGCTGGGATTACAGGCTTGAGCCACCGCGCCCGGCCTTGTATCTTTTTTTTAGTAGAGACGGGGTTCACCGTGTTAGCCAGGATGGTCTCGATCTCCTGACCTTGTGATCCGCCCGCCTCGGCCTCCCAAAGTGCTGGGATTACAGGCTTGAGCCACCGCGCCCGGCCTTGTATCTTTTTTTTTAGTAGAGACGGGGTTTCACCGTGTTAGCCAGGATGGTCTCGATCTCCTGACCTCGTGATCCGCCCGTCTCGGCCTCCCAAAGTGCTGGGATTACAGGCTTGAGCCACTGTGCCCGGCCTTTTTTTTTTTTTTTTAGATGGAGTCTCACTCTGTCGCCCAGGCTGGAGTGCAGTGGTTCAATCTCAGCTCACTGTAACCTCTGTCTCCTGGGTTCAAGTGATTCTCCTGCCTCATCCTCCTCAGTAGCTGGGACTACAGGCACCTGCCACCACACTCAGGTAATTTTTTGTACTTTTAGTAGAGACGGAGTTTCACCATTTTGGCCAGGCTGGTCTTGAACTCCTGACCTCAGGTGTTCCACCTGCCTCAGCCTGCCAAGATGCTGGGATTACAGGCGTGAGCTACTGCGCCCAGCCAAAATGTTCCTTTCTTAGTGAGGCTTTTCCTGACCTCCCTATTAACCACTCTACTCTCAACATTCCTTATGCTCTTTCTGCTTTAGTTTTCTTCATAGCACTTTTTATCAACATCTAGTCAACCACATCTTTTATATGAATACATTTCTTCCTTGTGTTTTTCTTCCCATGAGAACATAAACTCCATGTGGGCAGGGATTTGGGCAGATTTGTTCACTGCCGTATCCCTGGGCCTAGAATGTGCCTGGCACATTGTAATCATCAATAAATATTTGTCAATGCATGTTTGTCAAGTGAATGTTGAGTGCTGGCCCTGCAGTGGCATGCCTCTCTTTCTGATGGGGGCTAATGATGGGTTGGGGATTGGGGGCACGACTTAAAGGCTGCAGTTGAGTTGATGCTGGCATAACCTTTGGGGGCTAGGTGCCTGGGGATGTCGTAGTCCCTTTTGTACTGCTTTAACTGAAGACTATAGACTGGGTACTTTATAAACAGTAGAAGTTTATTTGGCACATGGTTCTGGAGGCTGGGAAGTCCAAGATCATGGGGCTGCATTTTGTGATGGCCTGATGGCCTCATGCTGCATCATGACATGGCAGAAGGCATCACATGGCGATACAGTGCATGACAGAGAACAAGAGAAGGCCAAACTCACTTTTATAACAAACCTATTCGTGCAGTAACATAAATTCATTCATGAGGGTAGAGCCTCCATGACCTAATCACCTCTTAAAGGTCCTGCCTCTCAACATGCTGCACTGGGAATTAAGCTCTAATACATGAATTTGGGGGACCTACTCAAACCATAGCATTCTACCCCTGGCCCCTAAAATTCATGTCCTTCTCCTATGCAAAATACATTCATTCCATCCCAATGGCCCTGAAAGTCTTAACTTGTTCCAGCATCAACTCAGAAGTACAAAGTCTAGAGTCTAAATCTAAATCATGCATAGATGAGACTGAAGGTATCATTCACCCTGAAGCACATTCCCCTCCATCTGTGAGCCTGTGACATAAAAACAAGCGATCTACTTCTAAAATACAACGGTGGGACAGGCATAGGACAGAAGTTCACATCCCAAAGGGAGAAATAGACAAGAAGAAAGGGGGCAGGGGGTAATAGGCCCCAAGCAATTCCAAAACCCAACATGGCAGACAACATTACATCTTTTTTTTTGAGATAGAGTCTAGCTCTGTTCCCTAGGCTGGTATAATCTCAGCTCACTGCAACCTCCGCCTCCTGGGTTCAAGTGAGTCTCCTAGCTCAGCCTCCCAGATAGCTGGGATTAGAGGCACGCACCACCACGCCTGGCTAATTTTTGTATTTTTGGTAGAGACAGGATTTTGCCATGTTGGCCAGGCTGGTCTTGAACTCTTGACCTCAGGTGATCTGCCTACCTTGGCTTCCTAAAGTGCTGGGACCACAGGCATGAGCCACCATGCCCAGCCAACATTACAACTTGACTCCAGGATAATCTTTCTCTCCATGTGCTTCCTACACTGAGGGATTTGGGCCCCCAAAGTGTTGGGCAGCCCAGTTCCCATGGCTTTGCTGAACTCAGCCCATGCAGCAGCTCTCCCATGCTGGGGTGGCACATTGGTAGTCTACAGTTCTGGGGTCTCTGAGGTGGCCTCACTCCCATGGCTCCACTAGGCATCCCTGGCAGGAACTCTCTGTGGCGGCTCTGCCCCTGTGAAAATCTCTGTCTGGGCCCTCAGACTGTCCATGACATCATTTGAAATCTAGATGGAGGCCACCAAGGTCCCACAGTTTTTGTATTCTGCCTACCAGCAGAATTAGCATCACAGGGATGCCACCAAGGTTTACAGCTTGTACCTTCTGGAGGGTCAAACTGCACCTGGGCCTGCTTGAGCCATGGCTGGGGCAGCCAAGGGGACTGCACTGGAAATCGGGGAGCAGAGTCTTGAGGTGGATGGGACAGTGAATGCCGATTTCCCTTGGGCAGCTCTCCGGAAACCTTGCCCTCAAGCTCCTTGTTTGCCTTGAAGATCTCTGAAATGCCTTCAGGTTCATTCCCCCAATTGTCTTGATGAATAGAACCTGGCTTCCTTTTATCCATATTACTCTCTTTAGCAAAAGGTCACTTGGCTACATGCCTAGTGTTCTCCCCCAAACATCCTTTTTTTAATTCTTTTTTTGTTTTTTGTTTTTGTTTTTTTTTGAGATGGAGTCTTGCTCATCACCCAGGCTGGAGTGCAGTGGTGCGATCTCAGCTCACTGCAAGCTCCGACTCCCGGGTTCACGCCATTCTCCTGTCTAAGCCTCCCGAGTACCTGGGACTACAGGCGCCTGCCAACTCACCCGGCTAATTTTTTGTATTTTTAGCAGAAATGGGGTTTCACCATGTTAGCCAAGATGGTCTCGATCTCCTGACCTTGTGATCTGCCTGCCTCGGCCTCCCAAAGTGCTGGGATTACAGGCGTGAGCCACCACGCCTGGCCTATTCTTTTTTTTTTTTGAGACAGAGTCTCGCTCTTGCCCAGGCTGAAATGCATTGGCATAATCTTGGCTCACTGCAACCTCCGCCTCCCAGGTTCAAGTGATTCTCCTGCCTCAGCCTCCTGAGTAGCTGGGATTACAGGTGTGTGCCACCACTTCCAGCTAATTTTTTGTATTTTTTTTAGTAGGGACGGCGTTTCATGGTGTTAGCCAGGATGGTCTTGATCTCCTGGCCTCGTGATCCACCCGCCTCGGCCTCCCGAAGTGTTGGGATTACAGGCATAAGCCACCATGCACGGCTGCTTTTTTACTCTTTAAGTGGCCAGGCTTAGAGTTTTCCAAATCTTTCTGTTCTGCTTTCTTTGAAATTATAAATTCCATCTTTGAGTCATTCTCTCTTCTCCCACTTTATTGTAAGTGGACAAAAGAAGCCATGTGGCACTGTTGCTCCTGCCGGATGTCCTAGGCCATTACTCTAAAGTTCTGCCTTCCATAAAGTCCTTGGGCATGAACATAATTTTGCCAGGCTCTTTACAACTGCAGAGCAAGGAAGGCCGTTACTCTGTTTTCTGATAGGATGGCCTTTACTCTATTTTCCAGTAAGATAGTCTGCTTTTCCCCCAAGACCTCATCAGACTGGCCTTTTCTGTCCAGATTTCTACCAACATTTTGATCATGACCGCATAAGCAATCCCTAAGAAGATTTAGGTTCCCTCTACAGCTGTTGTCTTCTTCTGAACCCTCACTGGAATGCCCTTAATGCTCCTTTTATAGCAATCTGGGTTTTCCTTTGCCTGCTCCCCTGAATTCTTCCAGCCTCTACCTGTTACCTGGTTCCAAAGCCACTTCTACATTTCCAGGCATTGATTATAACAACAGACCCACTTCTTGGTACCAGTGTCCTGTCTTAGATTGTTTTGTGGTGTTAGAATACTACAGATGGGGTAATTTATCAGCAATTAGAAGTTTATTTGTCTCACAGTCCTGGAGGCTGGGGAGTCCGAGATCAATGGCCTGTGTCTGGGAAGGCATCACATGGTGAGAGTGTGTGAGACAGCAAGAGAGGGCAAGAACTGCTTTTCTTTTTCTTTTTTTTTGGGATGGAGTCTCACTCTGTCACCAGGTTGGAGTGCAGTGGTACAACCTCAGCTCACTGCAACCTCTGCCTCCCTGTTTCAAGTGATTCTCCTGCCTCAGCCTTCCGAGTAGCTGGGACTACAGGTGCGCACCACCACGTCCCGTTGATTTTTGTATTTTTAGTAGAGATGGGGTTTCACTTTGTTGGTCAGGATGGTCTCGATTTCTTGACCTTGCGATCCACCCACCTCAGCCTCCCAAAGTGTTGGGATTACAGGCGTGAACCACTGTGCCCGGCCCAGACCTGCTTTTCTAACAAACCCACTCCCACATCACATCAATCCATGCATGAGGGCAGAGCCTAATGACCGAATCACCTCTTAGAGGTCGCACCTCTCAACACTGTTGCACTGGGGGTTGTTGTGGGACACATTCAAACCACAGCAGTGGGTAGGGGTATTCTGGTTCTTTTTGGCTCTTGTTAAGACAGAAGTTGAGTGTTTGGGGGACATCTACCAAACTTACATATCTGAGGTGAGACATGGAGGGGTAGGTTTCTCCCCTTGAAGAAAATTAAATGCCAGTTGCGGTGGCTTATGCCTGTAATTCCAGCACTTTGGGAGGCTGAGGAGGGCGGATCACTTGAGGTCAGGAGTTCGAGACCAGCCTGGCCAACATGGTGAAACCCCATCTCTACTAAATATACAAATTAGCTAGGCCTGGTGGCACATGCCTGTAATTCCAGCTACTCAGGAGGCTGACACAGGAGAATCGCCTGAACCCGGGAGGCAGAGGTTGTAGTGAGCCAAGATCGTGCCAATGCACTCCAGCCTTGGTGACAGAGCCAGACTCTGTCTCCAAAAAAGAAAGAAAATTCAAACTATAAGAAAGCTAGCACGTAACGGAAGGGTGTTTATTGTTTGTGAATAGAGGGGTTCTGGCAGGGGACCTGTTACACATTACCCACCTGGAGCACACGTGCAACCCACCTTCTAAAAGCCCACACTGACTTTGGCTGCCTTGTCAGGACAAGTACCCAGTTCTTTAAGTCCCAGCAGCTCCTAATAGAAGGAAAATGTACTCCCTCCAATCTCTTCCTCTAGGCCCAAGAACTAGCCCCCTGGGGCCCTTGCCTGTGCCCCTGAGTTTGGGTAAGGCCACTTATTTTACCTCTAGGGGAGGTTTTGTAGGCCACTGACTTACTTCTACAACACAGCAGCTTTCCCGCTTTGCCTTTGAAGCTTTCAATAGCCACTCTGTCATTTCCTCGCATTGAATCCCCTGTGTTTGAGATAGCTAGCTTGGCTTCTTTTTTCCTGACTGGACCCCAGCTGATTCACTAGAGAACAAAGCATCAACTGAACAGAAAGTAGATTGTGCTGAGTATGATGAAGAGCACAGCACAATAATAAGTAAAAATGAAGAGTATTGTGGAGGAAGGAGGGGGCTATCTGAGATGGGCATCAGGGAAGGTCTCTGTGAGGAGGAAACTTTTGAGCTGAGACTTGGAAGATGAGGAAGAGCCAGATCTAGGGGTTGGGGTGAGGATTCCAGGTGGGATCAAGGTCCCTGAGGCCTGTGGGCTGTGGCAGCCTGCTCTGTGGAAGGCACTGAGCCTGCACCTACTGGGGAGGGGAGGCCAGGGCAGAAGAGATGGCTCAGCCCTGGGGGATTCTGAGTTTAAGTCTGAAATTTGAGCCTGAGCGCGTGGGGATCTGAGTTCTGGGTTTAGCTCCTGCCCCAGCTGTCTCTCCTCCCCTCCCTAGGGGAGAGCCCTCAGGGCTCACTCAGGCTCTGAAGGAGCACGGTCTAGTCATGGCCAGCAGAGGGCAGTGGTTGCTGTGGTGCAGGCTGGCAGGGCAGGAGCTGACCTTTCCCAAACGGAATGCTGCCTGAGCAGTCAGTTCCAGAAAGGAAGGGGGCACTGGGCCACTTTCCTCACCCTCTCCAGTCCTCAGCTCCCCTGAGCCAGGTCTTGGAGCCCTGACCTCTCTTGTGGGGAAGGGGGAAGGTGGGGGTGGCCGACTGTGTGGACACTTGCCTGATCACTTCAAGTCAAGCCCCATGGGCCAGGCTGATTCCAACCCGACTGGGGATAACGGGAAAAGGGGAAAATCTCTCAAAGTTTAGTTAGTGTGCTTATTATTTTGTTATTATTAAGCACTTACCATGTGCCAGGCACTGTGCTAAATTCTTTTTTTTGAGACAGAGTCTGGCTCTGTCAACCAGGCTGGAGTGCAATGGTGCAGTCTCGGCTCACTGCAACCTCCGCCTCCCAGGTTCAAGCGATTCTCCCACCTCAGCCTCTCAAGTAGCTGGGACTACATGCGTACGCCACCAGGCTTGGCTGATTTTTGTAGTTTTAATAGAGACGGGGTTTCACCATATTGGCCAGGCTGGTCTTGAACTCCTGACCTCAAGTGATCCATCCGCCTTGGCCTCCTAAAGTGCTGGGATTACAGGTGTGAGCCACTGCACAGGCTGCTAAATTCTTTTATCATGTATCATCACTTTAAAACTTCACAGCAAACCTACGAAGCAGACAGAGGCTGTTTATCTCCTGGAGGCTGTCCAAGACCACACAGCTGGAACCAGGGTTTGCTCTACAGACCATGGTCTCAGTGATGATCACTGCTACCTCCTGGGCAGGGATCGCCTAAGGAATTGAGGTGGGTAGGGAGGCTGAACAGAATTTCATGGTATTGGTTTAGAAGGGATCTGCGGGGTCACTCAGTCTAACATCTTTATTTACAGATGAAGGAAACTCCAGAGAGGGACATGACTTGCCCCAGGTCCCACACAGCACAGGGCTGACCAAAACTGGAGGGACTTGGGTACAACAGGGAGCCCTGGGCCAGATCCTGGCTACCCCACATCAGTTCAGAGGCGCTTGAGGGCGAGGACCCCATTTCAGCCTTTATTCCCTCCTTCCGCCCCACTGTGCTGACCACAGGGTAGAGCGCAGAGTAGGTGCTCAAAACCTCCTCCGCCATGGACCCACCTCTCATCCCTCCACAGCTGACCACAAGTCGGAGCACAGAGTAGGTGCTGGAAACATCCTCTGCGATGGACCCACCTCTTGTCCCTCTGCAGCTGCAGCTCCCGGCCACTTAGGCCTCTGCATGTAGCCAGCATTTAGTAAGTGCCGACTGCATGCTTGGTGCATTACCAGACATTGGGGGGCACAGCCGAGTAAGATGCAGTCCCTGCACCAGTTGACTTACACCTTGTGGGGGCTTCAGGGGTCACCCCACATTACAACGTGTGCTCCCAAGTTTTCCTCATTCTCAACTCAGGTCTCCCCTGCTCCTGTCTGGTAACTCACAGCCCCAGACTGAAGGCTGAGCAAATGCCTTCCACTTCCCTCCCTTGTGTTGTTTCCATTCCCTTCTTCTTTGCTAGCCCCATCACCCCTCCTTCCCAGCAGCCTCCTCCCCTCCTCCAGGAAGCCCTCTTTGACTAACTTCCCCAGCTGTTCTGCAGGCCCTGATTCTGAGGTCTCCAGCTCTGCCCAGGGAGCTCTGGTTGTGTCTGTCTCTCTGCTTCTGTGTGGGTCTCCCTCATCAGCTCTGGAGGACAAGGACAACTTTCCCTGCCCCCATCCCAGCCCTCAGCTATTCTCCCGCAGGCCTGAAGAGAGGAGGAGAAGGTGCAGGAGGGGCGTGTGCAGTCAGTCTGCAGCACACAGGGCCTGCCTTGGGCTCTGGTCCCGGGTCTTTCTTGGAGGTTTCTCTAGAGCCACCAGGGCACTGACTTGCCAGTCCTGGCACAAGGCCTCTGAGCTCTGATCTAGGCTGAGCCTGGGGAGTTGGGCTGGGCACCACCTCTTGGGTGCCTGCTTGAACACACCTACATTTTGTGTTTCAGTCTCTGCCTCACCAACTCTTAGGTTTGATCATTTTTTCTGCCCCCATGGCAGGCAGTCTGCAGGTAAGAAATCGTTCCAGGCAACCACAGTGCTGCCTTTCGCCTGCCTGGTGACCAGAGTTACAGTGCTTGGCCACTCTGAGTCTCACTGATGACAGGAGAAAGAGCCAGACCTGTGCAGGGGCTTATTGTTGCAGCCAGAGGAAGGCTGGTGCTGTTGGCCAGGGGTTCACTGAACAACTGGGGAGGGCAGGAGTGGGAAGGAGGAGAGAGGAGGTAGTTTTGTATGCGAAGAGGGATCAGACTCTGTGCCTTTCGGAAACGGTTTAGGTTTTGCTAGCCTGAAAGGGGCAGGAGCGTTTCCTTGTTTGGGTAGGGAAGCCCTTGTCTTCTCCCGTCTATTCATTCATCCTGCACACTCTCACTCTGTTCCTTCAATATCCAGGCATTGCACCAGCACCTGGGATCCAAAGGTCAAGAAGATGTGTCTTCACCTTCGTAGGACTTTTAGGCTAGAGATCTTGGCTGCGGAGGGACATTGCTCATTCATCCTTTCATTCATTTTGCATTTATTGAACACCTACTATGTGGCAGGCACTGTGTAAAGCCTTAGGAAGGCAGTAGGACATGATCTTTGCCCTCAAGGAGTTTAGAGTCTTCTGGGGATAAAAGTCACAAAAGCAGGTGACTGGAGCACTGCTTAAGTAGAGGAGTGGGGAGTCAAGGATACAAAGAGAAATGTTGGATGAATTTAATGTCCCCCTATGTGTCCAGAGCAGGGCCAGTCACAGGCTAAGTATGTGTTCAGTAAATGTTTGTGAAATGAAGGACCCATGTGTGGGTCGTAAGTTTCTTAAAACTTATGAGTCAAAGAATCAAATCGTTTTAACTATACAATAAAAATTCTACAAATGAAAATGACTGGAAGCAGTCAAATGATACTTAGAGGAAAATATATGGTCTTCAAAGCACCTTAGATTTAAAAAGACGATAGAAAATTAAAGCATTTAACTCAAGAAGCTGAAAAGCAATAAAAATAATAAACTCAAAGAAAATAGGAAGGAAATAACAAATATGTCATCTAATTCTTTCATTTCTTTCTTTTTTAAAAATTTTTTGAGATGGGGTCTCACTCTGTTGCCCAGGCTGGAGTGCAATGGGCGCGATCATAGCTCACTGTAGCCTCCAATCCCTGGGCTCAAGTGATCCTTTTGCCTCAGCCTCCCAAGTAGCTAGGACTACAGGCGCTTGCCACCTGGGATTGCTGGGATTTTAGGCATAGCCATCACCTCCTGGCCTCATGAAATTCTTGACTATGAAATTCATATTCATATTCAGAAATTCAAACTCCAATTCAGAAATTAATAAAATAGAAAACAAAGATAAAATGAGAGAGCTGGTCTCAGCTCTAGGCCTCTCTTGGACGGTTATGTGGCTTATCAGTCTTTTCTGAGTTTTGAGAGTGGAGCCTGCCCTTCAGGGTCTTCAGGGGAATGGATAAACTCAAGCCTCTGAACTTTAGCCCAGGGGCCTGGCTGTGCTGTGCGCTGAGCCAGCACGAGGTCTATTTGCTTGCATTTGAGTCTCCTGATTAGTTGGTCACCTTTAATCCTTAATGTCTGCTGTAATAATCACACCATCACTACTAAGCCTTTACAATTGTTGAGCTATTTTAGTTCAGAGTACCGGAAGCAAGAGATGTGGCTTTCCTGAAAGGAATAAACATAGCCACCTCATCAAATGCCCAAGCACCCTGTGAGTTAAGTAGGGAAGGGGTGTGCCCCATTTTACAGATAGGAAAGCAATGCTCTATTTGCCTGAAGTCTCCTTGTTGTGAGTGGGTGGGCCAGGACACAAATGCTTCCACGTCCCTTCCCGCTATTCCTTTCCTTTGAGACACCTGTTCTTCCTTTCGTCTGTCTCCTAACTGAGTTCCTTTGTGTTCACTAAAAGTCCCCCTTCCTCTAAGCAGCCTGTTCTGATTCCCTGATTTGCTCCACAAACCCTTCTCTTCCCTGACCTTTGATAGCATCCACTTCTGCATGTGGCGAGGAAGTCCAGGGTGGCTACCTTGGGTGGATATCTCATCTCTCAGCCTGACTGTGAACTTCTTGCGGTGGAGGGGTGGACCCCTGTCTTGGAGGAATCTTAGCACAAGGCTGGGCTTGGAGGAGGTCCTCAATCCTAATGCGTTGACTTGGGATTTGATTTGGCAGGATTGGGCCCATACCCATCGGAATACATTCTGGGCTGTGTCAATTCCCAGTAGGGCAGAAGTGCTTGAGAAGAAGACCTGCCACCACTGGGGAATCCCTGGCATGTGTGCTGGCTAAAGCAGCCTGTGTGGTGCCTGGATATGTCAGGAGGCACTGGGAACATAGGTCAACGTTGGTGTAGTCTCGGGGCAGGGCAGTGTATTAGTCAGCCTAGGGGCCTTGCTATGCTTATAGTGTGTTCTTAAACACACTTAAACACACCATAAAGAAATCCCTGGCTGGGCGTGGTGGCTCACACCTGTAATCCCAGTACTTCAGGAGGCTGAGGCGGGCAGATTACTTGAGGTCAGGAGTTCGAGACCAGCCTGACCAACATGGTGAAACCCCGTCTCTACTAAAAATACAAAAAATTAGCTGGGCATGGTGGCGGGTGCCTGTAATCCCAGCTACTCAGGAGGCTGAGGCAGGAGAATTGCTTGAACCCAGGAGGCGGAGGTTGTAGTAAGCTGAGATCTGGT
Source organism: Trachypithecus francoisi (assembly GCF_009764315.1). Taxonomy (NCBI): domain Eukaryota; kingdom Metazoa; phylum Chordata; class Mammalia; order Primates; family Cercopithecidae; genus Trachypithecus; species Trachypithecus francoisi. Next base: position 82,192,538 of record NW_022681456.1, on the reverse strand, counting down.
CACTGCACTCCAGCCTGGATGATAGAGCAAGATTCTGTCTCACACACACAGACACACAGACACACAGACACACACACACACACACACACAAAAGAAAGAAAGAAATCCCTGAGACTCAGTAATTTATAAAGAAAAGACATTTATTTTGGCTCACAGTTCTGCAGGCTGTACTGGCATGGCACCAATATTTGCTCAGCTTCTGGTGAGGGCCTCAGGAAGCTTACAGTAAAGGCGGAAGGTGAAGGGGGAGCAGCATATCACATGGCGAGAAAGAGGGGAGAGGTCTCAGACTCTTTTAAACAACCACATCTATGTGAATTGAGTGAGAACTCACTCATTACCAAGCGGATGGTGCTGAGCCATTCATGAAGGATCCTCTCTCATGATCCAAATACTTCCCACCAGGCCCCACTTCCAACACTGGTAATTACATTTCAACATGAGACTTGGAGGGGACGAGCATCCAAACCATACCAGACGGTGAGACAGGAGACCTTTGTGTGTCCAAGCTGCACTGGTCTGAAGATATAACTAGGTCCCTGGACTTTTTCTCCCTTAATTGGAGAATTCCTAATGTTCCATGGTCAGCCTGATTGACCAGTGACTGACCGATCCTGAGAGAAGAGATAAAAAACAGACATACAACTTTCTCCATAGACAAATCTCAACACTTTATTCATCCTGTGGCAGCGAGAAGGGGACATGGCCCCAAGATAGCCAATCAGGTGAGGTGGCTGGAGCGTGTGCTATCTATCCAGATAGTACATACAGACTGATCATGCAGAAACAGGAAGGGAAGCAATAAGTTAAAAGCCACATAAGTTATGAAAAAATAATATATACTTTATATATCTTGTATCCCTACTGAGGATTTGCTCCCTTGGAAACCAATGAAGAGCCTGAGGAAAAGCACCAATCAGCACCCTCTTTTGGGACTTCGGGGATGAGAATATCTGAGTTCCCATAGCCGGAGAGTCAGTAACCCGCCAGTGCTCTCCACAGGCCTGGAGGGCCTTGAGGCCTGGGATGGGCCCAGACCTCTGGCCAGCATGTCCTGGAAAATGAGATGAATGAATCTAATGCAGTCTAGAAGAGGAGGTGAGGCGAGGGGCAGGGAGGGGAGATGAGAGAGAAGGCGGGAAGGAAGCTGTGCAGTGGGAGGCTGGTGCCACTGGGATGCCTCTGCAAGCCTCAGCATTGAGAGCCAAGAGGGGGAGACAGGAGTATGCCTGCCGGCACCCCCGTCTTCTGGTGGAATGTGGAATTTTCCTCTCTGGTAGAGCCCTTGTAAGGCTGTCATTCGGGCCCCACAGCTGGACCTCAAGGGCTTCGAAGCTCCCCGACTTGCCTGGACTGTGCCTTCTTGCTGGCCGGCCAGAGGCAGGGGAAATGGGCATGGAGGGAGGAGGGGGGCAGAGTGAGAAGAAAGGAGGAGCTCTAACTCCATCGGGGTGGGGAGTTCCTGGGCTCTTCCATGAATGCCAAGGAGGGGAGGGCAAGGCTATTTGGCCCAATGGAGAGGAGAACAGAGGCCCTGAGAAGTGAGATTCTTGGGAAGTAGACCTGGGGCTCCATGGCAGGGGTGGGACCAGGGGTCTCCAGGGCTAGGTGCACCAAAACCAGGTGTTTAGGCTGGGAACAACCTGGGCTGGGGGCAGAGAGCTCAGATCCCAGGCTGGTAGGACCCCAGTATGGCAGGGAGGTGAAAGGAAGATCTAATGCTCCTGCCTAATCTCAAGCTGCCATCTGGCTTCCACTCCCAGGGAGTTGATTATGGCAAGAATAGCTTCTGGAGAAGGTGCTAGGAGCTGGTTGGGGGCAGCCCGTCCGGTTCTGACTGTGGCCTACTGGGAGGGACCCATAGGAGGAGGGGGGGGTGCAGGTGTTTGGGCTGATCTCTGGGGCCTAGGCTTAGGTCCCCAACACCCAGGACCCCTCCTCCCTTCACTCTGTAATACTGTCAGGTCTCTGGGGAGCCCAAGGAGCATGGGAAAGCCAAGAGGGTCTTCAGCAGCCAGCCTTCCCAGGAACTCCAGATACAGGACAGGGCCCACACCGTCCTCCTCAGCTCCTGCCCGTAGGTGGATGAGCTGGTCCCAGTCTCAGTTCTGAGGCAGAGGCAAGGCAAGGCTTGAGATAGGAGTCAAGGTCAAGGATTGGGCAAGAGTCAGAAGGGCCTTGGCAGAGTCCAATGCTGGAGGAGGGGCCTCAGAGGAGCAAGGAGGTGGAGACAAAACTGACCCCTAATTCCAGCTCACCCATCAGGAAAACCTCTGGCCAGAAGGTTGGAAGGACGGGACTGTGAGATACTGATACGGAGCGGAGTGGCTCTGAGCAGCTGCTGATGCTCCTCTCCCACCCTGGCAGCCCACAAAACAGCGGTCAGTTTTGAAGCCCCCCTCTCAGTTCAGTATCAGATTTTGCCTCTCCTCCCAACCTAGAGGCTCCAAGCTGCTTTCTTCAGTCTAGCTTAAGTCCCTTCTGCTGCAGCGGAGTTCCCTGGGGTTCCTGGGGTCCCGTCGCCTCACTCTGAGACCTCCGACTCCTGTGAGAAGTACTTCTCTGACATTTCGGTGATTTTGATCACGGGGCCTTTGCTGCCCTTCTTCTTTCGGGAGGGGGCCTTGGAGAGGCCTGACCTGGAGGCAGCTACAGGGAACATAAGGGGTAGGGGAGGGAAGGGGCTGGAGGTTTGGGAGCCACTTAAAATGATGCCTTTAGGATCATGATCCCCTACACCCTCACCCCCACCCCACCATGGGTTCTCAGGGCAAGAGGACTCACCGGTTTTGCACCTGGACTGCACAGCGCTGACCACAGTGGCTGAGGGCAAGTCCATCCTGGGGGTGAGGGATGGGGGGTGGCAGAGGGATATGATGGGATGTGAAGAGAGCCTGTGGCTTAAACTGCCCTGGGGGCTGGCAAGTGGAGGGTAGTTCTTGGTGGTCACTCCCAGCCCTGGGGTTGTTCTGTTGTGTGGCCCTGGCTAGCCAGCTTGTCCTCTCTGGACCTCTGGCCCCTCTCCATGGCATAAATGGCTAATAGCACTGAGCACTGAGTTTTGACAGGCATTTGCATGCATAATCACATGAATCATCCCTGCCACAGGTGAACCATGTTTATGATCAGCCCACTTTCCAGATGGGAAAACAGGATGAAATGAACTGGGCCAAGGTCCCAGTTTGTAAGTGACTGAGTCAGGACTTAACTAGGGCTGCGAGGCTCACTGTATCATGTTGGAAAGGAGAACTGACTTTGTGTAGGCCTGGGCCTCCAGCCCTCCTTCCCCTCCAGCCTTTCCTCACCAGCCCTGGCTCTCACCTGCCCTCCTCGCCCTCCACCAGCTTCCTGTAGGTGGCGATCTCAATGTCCAGGGCCAGCTTGACATTCATCAGCTCCTGGTACTTGCGCAGCTGCCGCGCCATGTCCTGCTTGGCCTGCTGCAGGGCGGCCTCCAGCTGGGCCAGCTTGGTCTTGGCGTCCTGGAAGGCCAGCTCACCCTGCTCCTCAGCTGCCTTGATGTTCTCCTCCAGTTTCAGGCACTGCAGCCAGGAGGACAGAGGGAAAGGGCCTGTGAGCAGGGGAAGGAGGAGCAGGCCAGGGCCAGGAGTCATCTCTGTCCTTGGTGGGGTTGGGTGTGGGGAGCTGGACTGAGCAATGGCATTTCTGGATGAGGTAACTGGTTGCCATGCAGCAAGAGGGAGTTCAGTTCGACCCGAAGAGGCACCTTCCCAAGGCCAGCAGAGAGCACCACAAGCCACTAAAGGAGCCTGTCCTGGCTGTCCTTATGAGGCAGCACCTGTCCTGAAGGTTTGCCCTGACTGGAAGCTGGGACTTAAGCCTCTACTCCCTCTTCTCTGTGTAGTTGGTGGGGGGCTCCCGGGAGGGAGTGGGCTCTGGGTGTGCGTGGTGCGGGGGTTTTCTAACGTTCCAGCAGCCTTGATCAGTTTATAGAGTATTTTTGTATGTAGAGCTCACACGATCCTCATAATTACTTTAGGAGGCTGTACTATTATCCCATTTGACAGATGAGGAAACTGAGGCACAGAGGTGCTAAGCGACTCACCCAGGGTCATTTAGCACACATGACTGTGTCTCCCTGCTCTCCTCCCCACCCCCAGGCATGTCCCCCAGATACTCACATGGCTCTTGACAGAGAGGATCTGGGACCGCAGCTTCTGGATGCGTACATTGAGGTCCGCGATCTCGCTGCGGCTGCTCTGGAGGCTGCTCCCATACTCGGCTGAGCGGGCGACCTGCTCCTCCAGCTGGAGGTACGTGGAGGTCGCAGTGAGGGGCGGCTCAGTGCCATTCCCAGCACCTGTTACCCGCCTCTGCTTTTTCTTGCACCCCCCAGTCCCATCTCCAACTCTGCAGCCCACCACGCCACGCCAGGCTCCCTCTGCTTCCCCTACCACCTCACTTTCTAGGTGGCCTCCTCCTGGCTGCCCTAGCTGAGCCCCATGCCCACATCTGGCCTGGCATTGCTGATAACAGCACCACCTCGAACTCCTGGAGGGCACAGACCAGCTTCTGTGGTCTCCCCCTGCCCGCCCGCCCCTGTTCTTCTCCATTCCTCTCTCATAGACTCTCAGGACAGAGAGCTGCAGGCAACCTCAGCCATCACCAGTCTAGCCCTTCCTGCTACCCTGAGAGCTGTCCAGGCTGCTTCTCCTGCCCTGCATGGTCAGCCCCACCTGGCTCCGAGAGTATGCCTCGGCCTCCTCCAGGCTGCGAGCCGCGACGGCGTCATACTGGGCCTTCACCTCCTCCACGATGCCGCTCAGGTCGATGTGGCAGCGGCTGTCCATGCCAACAGTCACCGACACGTCCTTCACCTGTGCTGCCAGATCCTTCAGCTCCTGGCCGGGCACAGGTGTGGGGGCTCAGGGCTGGTGGGGAGGGCACAAGGACCCTCAGTCCCACACAGTCCCTTTGTCCCCGGGGTGAGCATGGAGTGGAGCTGCTCCCTTCCTGTCCCTCTGGAGAGATGATGGAAGACGGAATGCCTCCCTACTATGTCTCCCTAGCCAGGACTCTCGGAAGGCAGCTCACTGCCCACTGCTCACCCACCCACGGTCCTCCCCTCTGAGTGGAGGGCAGGCTGGGACTGTAGGTTCTAAAAGCTACCTCGCAAGCTTCCCCACTGCCTGCCCTGCTGCCCTCTCTCCAGGAGGGATAGCCTCCTCCTGGCTGATGGGAAAGGGCCCGAGAAGTCAGGCTCTGGGGCTGAGTTGGGCCCCTCTGTTCACTGTTTCATTATCCCTGTGCTGTGGGGTGCAGCTCTGCCTCTCCCACTGGGCAAGGAGCTCCCTGTGAGCCTGGCAGAGCCGTGTTCATCTCTGAGTCCCTGTGTCTGGGAAAGGAGTGCCTCAGTTCATTTGGTAAATGTTGGGAGGGAAGAAAGTGAGTGACCAGGGTTGGGGAGGGCTGGAGGCTGACAAACCTGTACTCCCCTTTCCCCCGCCACTGAAAGCCAACAGCCTGTGAGGGGCCTGGGCGCAGCTTCCGGTGCTGACTTCAGGGTCCCCCTGGAGACTCACTGTCCGCTCCCTCTCTAGCCAAGGGACATTGCCTGGGCGACCACAATATTTTCACCATCTCCTCCCTATCCCTGGAGACTTCTGGAAATGGTAAAACCCACCATTCCCCGAGGAATTCCCTACAGGTTGGACTGTGTGCTGAGCGCTTTCCACACATCCTCACCAGGCTGGCATTGCTGCAGCCCCAGAGGAGGAAACTGAGGCACAAAGATGTTGTGGAGACAGTGGTGAGTGGCAGGGTGGGCCACAGAGCCCCTGCTGCTGTTGCTGCTGTGACACTCCTTTAGCGTGTGGAGACAAGGGGCTGACACCTTTTTCATTGTCTTTCTGGCCCCAGAGCAGCTTTCTCTCCTGCCCACAGCCTTGCAGCTTTCTAGCCAGAATGCTCAGGGGTGTGTAGGGAGGCAGGTGGGACCAGGGATCTCTAGAGGCTGCAAAGGGCCCTGGGTTGCTTACCCTGGAGATGCTGAAAAGGGTAGGGCCTCCCTGTGGGAAGGAGGAGCAAGGGGAGTCAACCGAGCATTGTGTCGAGTGAGTTGATGGCAGGGAGGGGGCCAGACAGGAGGTGGGTGTTGGGCACAGACACATCATGCTCCTTCTGGCATTTACAGTCCACCCTGACCCCTATTTCAATCATCAAATTTCAGTCAGCGTTCCCATTTTGCTGACCGCCTTGTAATTTTTTAAACGTGTTTGTTTGACTCAAGATCCAAACAAGGCCTGTATACTGCAGTTGGTCCATGTGTCTCTAGGTCTCTTGTAATCTCCATTTCTCTCTTTTTTGTTCTTTGCCATTGCTCTTATTGAACACACCGGCTGTCTGCCTTGCGGAGTCCCCACACCTGGGTTTGATTGTTGTACCCTGTGCCAATGTTCAATATGCTCTTCCAGCCCCAATATTTCCTGAAAACTGGCTGGTACACCCGGATGCCTGCTGGCATCCAGGCTCAGCTTTTTAGCTCCTGACTGTGTTCTGATCCTGGTTCCTAACTCTGGGCTCCCTCCTGATCCTCTGTCCCTCTTTCTGCTCAGAGAGTTTGTGCTGAGGCCTTTGGTTTCTGTCTCAGGCAGAGGCTGGACTTCTGAACGGTAGACAACAGGGATGAGGGGCCAGCTAGGGCTGTGGGGGCAGCCGCAAAGGCCTGTCTGGGAACTGACTCTGCCCTCCAGTACCTCGTGGTGACAAGGATGGTGGGGAAGTGGCAGGCATTCGGAAGCCCCTCTGGGGGACAGCCTGTCTCTGCCCTGGAGCTGGCAGGACCCTGAGCTCAGTGGCCAGCTGCCCTTGCCTGTCTCCTGCTGGGGGTTTTGGTTGATCTTCAAATGAAAATATAAATCTCTGGGAAAAGCAGGCTGATGGCCCGACCCGTGCCAGAATAAGATCAATTGTTACCATAGTCCCACCTCTCCTGCCCCAGTCACTAGCCGACATTTCCCATGTGGCACCAGCACCCTGGCTAGGGCTTGGCTGGGCACAGTTTCAGAGGTGCAGCTTTGAGGCTGTTTTGGTTGACACATTGTGGGCATCAGTGGGGGTGGGGGGCCCTAGACAGAGCCCTCCAGTGTGCTTCTCTACACGAGGGCCTAACTTGGCATTCATTATGGCCCCAGGAAAGACCAGCGCACTGTGAGGACGCACTACAGTAGGACTTCCCAGTTAGGGTGAAAAGACTGGTCAGACATTTTCTGGAACGAGGCAGGCTAAGCAGGAGCTTGGTAAACAAAAGCAGGAAATGGAGCATTCAGAACACCCACAGACCTGTTCGTACACGCAGGCCCCTGCCGGGCTGCAGAGAGTATGACAATGCTGGCTTGTGTGGTGTGGAGGTGCCCCATGGGATGGGCCCCCTGGAGAGCACGTGAGCCTCCAAATGGTTGAGAATTAAGCCGAAGTACAGTTTAGGGCTTCCCTTAGGAGGCTGCTGTGCGTGTGAGCACCCTCACTGTGTTCCCCACGTCAGGGTAGATCGTGACTCTTATGGAGTAACAGTGTTGGAGAGTAAAATGTAGCGCTAATGGCTCTGCACACTGAATACCATCACTTCTTTTTTTTTTTTTTTTGAGATGGAGTTTCACTCTTGTTGCCCAGGCTGCAGTGCAATGGTGCAATCTTGGCTCACTGCAACCTCTGCCTCCTGGGTTAAAGCAGTTCTCCTGCCTCAGCCTCCCAAGTAGCTGGGATTATAGGCATGCACCACCATGCCCAGCTAATTTTGTATTTTTAGTAGAGACAGGGTTTTACCATGTTGGTCAGGCTGGTCTTGAACTCTTGACTTCAGGTGATCCACCCGCCTCGGCCTCCCAAAGTGTTGGGATTACAGGCGTGAGCCACTGCGCCCGGCCAATCCCTTTTTATTAGTTGAGTAACCCTGGTCAAGTTTTTAAATGTGTCTAAGCCTTGGTTTTCTCATCTGTAAAATGGATCTAATTATAGAGCTGAAAACAGCTAATGTTTATTGAATGCGTACCATGTGTCAGTTACTGTTCTAAGTATTTTAGGACATGTTAACAAAACAAATCCTCACAACAGCCCAGTGAGGTAGATGCTATTATTGTCCCCATTTTATAGATGGGGAAATTGAGGCATATAGAGATAAAATAGCCTGCTCCAGTTCCCACAGTTACTGAGCCAGGATTCAAATCCCAGCTGTTCAAAATCTGTGCTGTCTTAATTATTATCCCTACTTCATAGGGTTGTCGTGAGGGTTAACTGAGATTAAGACTGGAAAGTACTTAGCACAGTGTCTGGAATATATTAGGTGCTCACTAAACAGTAGTTAAGGATTCTCTATTATGGTAATTGGTAATAGTGATAAAGCTGGGACGAAGTGTCCAGAGGCAGAGCAGCCTAGTCTTGGGGCAGCCTCCATGCAAAAATTTAGGCAGCACTGGCTTCTCTCTGCAGGGATGGGCCTCCCTCGAGGTGTGCCTGGCTGCAGGGGGTTGTCAGCAGATTCCACAGCTAATCTCCCTGGAGCCAGAGTGTAGGGGTGGGGTAGGTGGCATTCCAACTGGATGCAGCCAGGCCCAAACACACTTGGGAGCTGTACTGTGTCTCAGAAACTGTGGGGGACCCTTCCAGCCTGTGCACCCGGAGGAGAGAGGCAGAGGGTTTGCAGCAGATGAGGTCTGAGCAGATCATGGCCATGAACCCCTGCTCAGTTGGCTGGGAAGGGCTTTTCAGAATGTATCCTGGCCGTGTGTGTGTGTGCACACGTGTATGTGCACACACACATGTGTTTTGGAGAGAGGAGAGGGCTGTTTTCTGGGACACAGGTGTGGGCCTATATTTCTGATCTGGTGTCTGCTCCAAAGCTGAAACTAGAGTATCGGGGCCTCCTGGGCCACTCGTATTCTGCCAGGTTTTTCTTCCACCTGAGGCAGACGTGGCTGGCACAGTCTTTGCTCAGAGCTGCTCTGTCCAATGAGGTAGATGTTGAAATAATTATATTTTGGATATATTGGGCTAAACAAAATATATTATTAAAATTATTTTTTCTGTTATTTTAAAATGTGGCAACTAGAAAACTTAAAATTACATATGCAGTTCACATTTCTATCAGACAACACTGAGTTAGACACCCTCTGGTGTGGGGAGTATTTTTGGCAAAGAGTCAGCATTGCCCTCTTAGCCTGCAGCAGTGTATGGAGAGAAAGGCAAACCTCCAATTTCAACCCCATCTTTTTGCTCCCAAAAGTAATAATAACTGCTGTTGTGCCCTGGCCCCTACTGCCTTCACCACAGGCCCTTCTCCATGGCAGGCTCAGGATAGCACAACCACACCTGAAACCCGCTGTGTGCCGCCCTGCCCCAGTGCCCACTGGAGGCTGCCTGTCACACTCAGAATGAGGTCCAAGTCATGAGCCAACCCTGTGAGGTGCTCTCTGACCCAAGGCTCCCACCCTGCCCCGTGTGCTCTGACCAGAGGCTTCTTTCTTTTCCTTTAATTGCCAGGCTCCCTCCTGCCTTAGGGGCTTTGCATAGCAATTCTGTGCCATCTCCAGTCTCCACTGGGCTGGATCTCTGCCACTCTTGGGGAGGGTACCACCTCTGAGAGGCCCTGCCCATGGGCTCTGAGGCTCTCCACTCCCTCTAGCTCCAGTGCAGCACCCGGTTTCTTTGCATCCCAGAATCTGTCACCCTGCAAAGCCATCTTGTCCAGATATTTGCTGACTTGCTTATGACTTCTCTCAGCTAATTCATGCCCTCCTTGAGAGAAGGGAGCTTGCCCAGGCTGTGGTATCAGTGCCTGGCACTTGGTAGGCATGCAATAAACATTTGTTAAATGAATGAGTGGGCTGAGTCCTTCTCACAGCCCTATGAGGCTGGTCGTGTTACACTTTCCATGCTGCGGATAAGGACACTAAGGTACAGAGAGGAGAAATGACTTGCCTAAAGTCACAGAAATAGTAAAAAAAAAAAAAAAAAAAAGGCCAAGTTGGGATTGGGGCCCAAGGACTGCAAAATCCAAAGGGAACCTACAGGCCTGGCTACTGGGGCAGGGGCCAAGAAGTCTTGTGGGGTACGACTGGGCAATGCTCAGGAATATCACTGGTTATGCCCAGCCTTCTTCCAGTTATGTCTCTACAGCTGCAGGGCCTGCATCCTGGCTTAGAGCTTGAGCTCTGAGCTTGCCGAGACATCAGTGAGCACGTGGAGAAACGCTGGGCTCGGGTTTCAGAATCTGCACTCCACCTAGGCTCGGCAGAATCTGCACCCACCCATGGGCTCAGCCTCTCAGAGGTGGTACGAGTGGGTGGAGGCCCAAGGATGGCAGAGATCCAGCCCAGTGGAGATGTGAGATGGTCCTGCTGATGCCTGCCTGGGCTGCACAAGCCCACAGTGAGCCTGGGCAGATGGGCCCCTAGCCCAATTCCCACCCAGCCAGTGGGCATGGTGCCCTGGTCAGCCCCACAGCACTTGGCCTGGCTGTGGGGGGATTTGCTTGGGCCAGGAAGCTTTTCAGGGCTGTGGGGAGAGCAGACTGCCTTGGAGGGCTGCCTTCCTGCTGCTCCCAAGGATTTGCTGTTCTCTCTGCTATGCTACATCTCGTGGCCACAAACAAGACTCAGTTCCACGGAGGCCCCAGCTGGAGGCTGGGACTGCCGGAAAGGAGTGTGGCCCATGACAGGGCCATGAGGCCCGGTCTTCCTTTCCACAGGATGCAGCCATGAAGCTGTGGTCAGCAGATCACAGGGCCATTTTAGCAGAATCTGTAAGTTGTGGTGGTGACTTTGATCTTGGCTTTGACCTTAGCCGCACTGCCATAGCTTGGCACCAGCAGTGTGCAGCACTTAGGTGGTCAAGCCCTGTTATCCCCAACAGTGGTGCTGCCTGCTCCTAGCTGAACTGAAGACCTCTGTGGAAGGAACTTTAGCCCAGGAGTGTCACCCCTGAACCTCCCCATCCCTGAAAGAAGCAGTGTGGAGAGGAGGACTCATATCCTGAAGGGTGCCTGGGGGTCAGCAGCTGGCATGGAGGAGCGGTGTCCCGAAGCCGGCGGCCGTGCCCATCTGATGGCTGTGCTGACACATGCTACGCTGTTCTGGGCCCTTGTACACTAGGCCCCACTGAGGACTTAGGAAACAAATGCAAATGTTTCCATTGTCTCCATTTACTAGGTCATTAGCCAAACACTGGGAAGAGGGAAAGGCAGGCCTATCACAGTTAGCACTGTGGGTGCTGTGGTTTAGGCTGCAGGAATTAGAGAGAGAGATCAGTTCAGTCAGAATGCTCGTTCCAGGCCCCTGGGTTCCATGCTCCTGAGGCCAGCCTCCTGACCCTTGTCTGAGGCACCTGGTCGCCCACATGCCCTCAGTACTCTAGCACACAAAGATATAGTTCTTCCAGAAAGGGTGGCCTTTGGGGAACTGGCCCATGTTCCATGAGATGAATGGCCAGGGGTCATGCAGGGTTATTGACATAATCACAGGAAGGGGTTTAGGAAATTATTATGCTGGGGCTGGAAATTGTAAGTGACTGTTGGAGTCTCCATGCCCCACTGAATGGCTGTGCTTCCCCTGAGTCCTTTACCCATGGACCAGCCAGCTCTGGGCTTGGCAGGACACTGGCCCCATCTCACTCACCTGCTCGTAGATGGTTTTCATCAACTCCACGAAGCTCTGCAGGCTTTTTAACTTGGTTTCCAGTTCAGTCCGACGAAGACACTCTGCATCCAGGTCCTGGGGTTGGGAGCAGTGGTGAGTGGTGGGAGAGGGAATGGAGGGTCCCCGGGCAGGAGTGGGCTGGGGGGACTGCCTCATGGGTGAGAGTGGGGGTGATTCCAGAGGAGATCTGGCTCAGGGCCTCGAAAAAGGAGCTGGATGGGGATGGGGGTATCTCCCTGTCTGTCTGTTGGTCCTGGGACTTAAGCCTCTGAGGGCTTTGATTGGGCATAAAGGAGAATAGGATATCTGGAGGGAAAGAAGGCCCAGGGCCCATGAGGAAGGAGCCCCTGGGGCAGGCTGGGCAGGCTACCTTCTTCAGCTGGACAAAGGTGAACTCCATGTCTGTGCGCTTGGAGATCTCATCCTCATACCTGGGAGGGAGAGAGGTGTTGCTCAGCTGGATGTGGTAGGGGCGTGGGCCTGGTGAACTCCCCTTGGTTGGGGCTCAGGGTCTCTGCTATCCCACTTGGGGTCTCTTTGCCAGTTAGAGAAAAGCAGCCCATCCTTCTCCCTCTTGCATCTTCTATGACAAGTCCTCTCTCTCTCTCTCCCCCCAACCTCCCGGCATTGGTTTCCAGTTCCTCACTCCCTCCTGATGACCCCGTCCTCTCCCAGCTGCTTCTGTCCTTTCCTGGCCCTGCTCCACACCCAACCCTCTCCAGGAGGCCTCCCTGATTGGGCAGCCCCTCACCCTGGCACTTTGTCCCCTCATCTTTACCCGACCTCCTTCCCTGACAATCTCAGGTTCAATCAAGTCCGCTGGGAGCATCCTGCTCACACCTCACCTCTCCCACCTCCATGCCTTCCCTGCAGCCCCAGCCACCTCCCCTCTGCTTTGTGAGCCGGTAGGACACTAACCCATTGTGTTCCCTCCAAAGGGAGGATGGGAAGAGTGTGAACTTTGCTGTCAGCTGGACCCCCAGTGTGTTTTTGGGCAAGTTGCATCACCCCTCCTCCCTTGGCTTCCTGCCTCTAAGGGGTATGCGTGTGCCCACGTGTACAGGGGGCTGACAAAACCTACTCCTGATGCAGTGACAGCCAGCTATAGGCCGCATAGGCCATACTCAACAAAGCACAATAACGCTTTTCTCGGTTTGGACTTCTTACTCGCTCCCACCTTGTGTTTGGAACAAGGACATCACTGGATGGGGAGGACGGGACCCCCAGATCCCTGGCCCGACCCTCTTCCTCCAGTCAAGACATTTGTCTTAGTCCCCGGGGTGGGTGTCTGCTGGCTCCAGACTTCTTGCTGGCCCCAGTGGTCGTGGGGATTCACCAGCTTCTGTTTTTTTCCCTCCTATTCGGGAAATGCCTGAATCACAGGCAGCTCTAATTACAGCCGCCTGCCTACCTCAGGCCCTGGCCTCCCAGCAGGGCCGCGTCACTCATCACCCATTGAGCTGGCTGTATCTGGCACCCCTCATGCCTTCTTTCCCACCAGCCCACCCGAGGAGCTGGGGGGTGTGGACCCAACGGCAGGACACGTGGGTTTCTGGTCTCAGTGTGCCAGGGGCCCACACCCTCCCTGGCCACTGCCTTGGCTGCTAAGAGTCTGTTCGGGGCTCTGATGGTATAGGTCCTGGGGGCGGGGCAGAGGAGCAGGCTGGGGAGAACGTTCTGCTGTCTAGGCATTCCCAGAGAGAACTAAATGGGACTTGAGTGGGGAATGACAAGTGCTGAGTTCTTCACCTGCACTCTCTCCTGTGGCCCTCAGAGCACCCAGTTAGGGAAGTCCCATTAGTCTCATTTTATAGATGAGGAAATGGAGGCTCAAGAGAGGCCTGGGGGCTCCTGGAGCGTGCTGATGAAGCAAGGGGACTAGAGCCAGGCTACTTGGGCTGAAATCCTGGCTTCCTTGCTAACCAGCTGTGTCCTGGTGTGCGTTCCTGTGTGCCGCAGCCGTGATCACGTGATGCTGTAACAATTAAGTGGGGCAATTCACAGAGTGCTTGCAGCGGGGGCAGCACCTGCTGGGGCTCAGCCCCTCTGCTTTGGCCTCAGGAAGCCTCACAGCAGAGCACAGGCGGCTGTCTGCCACTCACCCTGCCTGGGGGAACATAAGCAGGGTGAGCTGAGGGAGACGAGTGGCCTGGCAGCTGCCCTGGGAAACCTCCCCTGGCAGAGAAGGACACCAGGAGTAAGGGGACTGGAGGGGCCGTCCTCACAGTATTCTGGCTAGGCCAGGTCTGCCTTGACCCTGGACCTCTAGGTGTGCTTTGTTGGTGGGGTGGGAGCAAGCCCTGAGCCCCAGGGGAGAGGACAGTGGGGAACATTGGGCTGAGGCTGGACGATGGGTTCCAGTCTGGAGCCAGTCCCCTTAAGGCCAACACTGTTTCATCTCCAGGCTTTGTGCCAGTTAGAAAAAAGCCCCCTTCCTCACGGGCTGTTTGACCTTGTACCAGCCTGCATGGTCTGCTGCTTGGCTGGATTTCAACCCCTATCCACCGCCTGAATCATGCACTCTTGTGCAGCACACAGTTTGCACAGCTGTATGTGGCATCTCTGAGTCACTTGCTGTGTGGCCTTGGGCAAGTTGCTTCCCCTTGCTGGGCCTCTGTTTTGTCCTTAGGAAACAGGAGGGGTAGACTGCTGATCCTTGGGGTTTCTGCTACCTCAAAGCCTTCGGAAGTCTCCATCCCCATAGAGGCTTAGGTCCGCTATTCCACTCCCAATCCTCTGCCAGTCTGTCAGCCACCAATTCCCAAACCCATTCTCAGGCCTTTTTTAGCTTGTCACACCTGCACCGCCCCCCGCCAACTTGTTTATTTCTGGGAGTGAGGCTGATCTCATCGGCTCCGTAGAGACAGGGCACAGCCCTTCCCTACTGGGGCTTGGCCTGGCATCTCCTGGCTCCTGGGGGCCCTAGGCTCTGCACAGCCAGGCTGTAGCTCCCCTGGCTCTGGCCTGAAGACTGAGAAGCCCTCCAGCTAGGCTGTTTGCCCAGTCTCTCCTTCCCAACTCGGGTGGGTTCCCTACCCAGAGAGAGGAAGAGAGGCTCAGCCTAAGCAGTACAGTCAGGTAGCAGGCGGATAGAAATCAGGCGGCAGGCCAAATGAGGGGGTTGAGCCAGATTAAAACAACAGGTAGTGTGTGTATAGGACTTCCAGTTACAAAGTGCTTCCATGGACGTGATCTGGCGGAGCTCGTGGGAGCAGCCTTACCCAGTGGCTGGCTGGGGTTAGGGATGGGACTTAGCATGCAAGGCTGTGTAGCTGAGGACAAGCCCTGTCCTCTCTGGGTCTGTTTCCTTCCCTGTAAAAGGAGGATCCAGGACTTCCTCTAACTCTGGCATGCTCTGATCCTTTGAGGGCCAAAGATCTACTAGGGATCAGGGAAGTGGGTCACAGATTCTAGTGAACTGCCCTGACTGCCGGGTCATGGTCAGGTGCTGGGAAGCTGGACCTCTCGGGACGGGTGGTCAGCTGCCCTGTGTGTTTTCCTAGGCCTGGGAGGGCAGGGCTGGGGAGAGGCGTTGGGTAAACTCAGCCTCTGGAATCTAGACAGAGCTGTCTGAGTCCAGACAGCTCAGGTCTCTGGACTCCCGGATGGGACAGGTGCTCTCCACCCTCCAGCCTGCCTGGTCAGCTGCTCTGGAGGTTGTAGGTCTCACCTCAGATTGGCAGGGTTTGGGGCTGGGTCCTAAACCAGGAGGGGAGGCCAGGGGTTCAGCCTGCCCTGTCCTCACCTCACCCTGGCTGGAGACCCAGGAGGTGGGTGCAGGGGCACAGCCGCTCTCCTCTGCCTCAGACTCCTTGTTGCTGAAGCCCTGCCCACTACCTGACCAGAGAGGGTCACCTCTCTTCTAAGCAGCCCATGTGACCAGCCTTCCCCTTTAGACTGGCCAACTCAGTTCAGCAAATCTGTGTCAAAGACCTGCTGTGTGCTGAGAACTTCAGCCTTCTAAGGATAGAAAAGCTGCCATTTATAACTGCCAGTCACCGTGCCACACTCTCAACTTCCTCCTTAGGTTAGATACCTACCTTAGGTTGGCATCGACTA
The DNA here is from genome assembly GCF_009764315.1 of Trachypithecus francoisi. Taxonomy (NCBI): domain Eukaryota; kingdom Metazoa; phylum Chordata; class Mammalia; order Primates; family Cercopithecidae; genus Trachypithecus; species Trachypithecus francoisi. Next base: position 82,176,828 of record NW_022681456.1, on the reverse strand, counting down.
TAATCATTCCCACTTCGCACAGGAAGTAACTGAGGTTCAGATATTAAGCCACTTACTGGAGGTCATAAAGCTAGTGACGGGGGAGGGTGAAGATTAAACCTCATCCTGGTCTAATGCCCAAGCGGGGGCCCATAAATGCTCGAATATACTGCCCAGCAGCTGTCTGTCTGTCTGCCCACCCCACTCAGTTGTAAAGGCACCTTGCATACTGGGGCTGTTTTCCTTATCTGTCTGATTCCGAGTCTACCTTGATGTCCGGCGTGCATTGCTTCTCTATTCAAATAAAACCCACCCTTTCCATGCCCTGCCTGCTTCCCTGTGGCTTTCCTCTCCTTTCCAGCCCAATCCAGATCAAACTCTAAAGCCACATCTAAAGCAGAAACCCATCTGTTCTAGTTAGTGACATAATTTCCCATTGCCAGAGCAATGTGTGGGCAAGAGCAAGTGTGTCCACAGGTGCAAGGGGCGGCTGCTCCAGGCAGGGGTGTGGGTTATGATGATGCCCAAGGGCCAGCAGGCGCAGGGGTTCGCTGGGAGCCAGCACACGATTCACTTTGTTGTAAGGGTCGCTATTAGGGAGGGGGCGGCTGTAGGTTCACAGCCATATCCTCAGTATTTAGAATATTGCCTGGCGCATACCAGTCCCTCAATAAACGTCTCAGGTATAGAAATGTTCCAGAACATCTTCCCTCTTTCTCTGGCTTAAATGCCTCCCGTCTTAGCACAGCTTGTTCCCAGCCCTCAGGCCTTGCTCATGGCTCCCATGGAGCTCTATGTACCTGATTCGAAACTCCTCGACCTTCTCCAGCACCTGCAGCAGGTTGGCCTCCAGCTGCCCCCGCTCCTGGCTCACTTTGCGCAGCTCCTCTTGCAGTCGGCCCTGGTATTCCTCATAGAGATGCCCGAGGTCGAAGACGGCTGAGTCCTGGCCCTGCAGGAAGCTCCAGCGTGTCTCCAGCAGCTGGTTGCGCTGTTCCAGGGCTTGCACCTGGGAGGGCAGGAGGGCGGTGAATGGGTCAGGTGTGGACCAGTCGGGGGCTGAGGCCCCGGGCTGACCAGCAAGAGCCCGCAGGGGACTCCCTGGGAAGTGGCAGCTCATCTGTGCACACCACCCAGGGCCCTCACTCAGCAGAACGCACCTCCAATGACTGATTGTTAAAACTGAAGATGGTAAGATAAGGACAGGATCAGAGCAAGGTGGAGCCAATTAGCAAAGGTTTCCAGGCGAGGGCAGGGCAGGGCTGGCAGAGGAAGGGGGGTTGAGGGTGTGAGAGTGCCAAGCATGCGACAGGCTCTCCGTGTCTGCCTGGGGCTGGGGCGGGGGATCCCAGGGAACATGGGGTGTCATCTGCCCCCTTCCCGCCATGACAAGGGTGGTCTCATCTTGTCTTGGAAACTCAGCAGGGTAGGGCCTGGTTAGTACTGTGGTTAAGTGCTCATCCTCTCAACGACGCAGCCTCTCTGAACCTCAGTTTCCCCAGCTAGAAGTTAGGAGTGATAACACCTATCTGAGTGGTCCTCTCCTTTCCTCCACCCTGTCCAGCCCAGCTCAGCCTGGGGCTCTCCCTGCCTGCTCCCCACCCTGCCTGTCCTCTCTACTCTCCTTCCCATCACCAGGCCTCTGCTCTCCCCATCGTTTCTTCCAGCTCCCTCCTGCAGGAAGTCCTCTGTGCCTCATGTTGAAAGACTCCCCTCTTCCCTCTGGCACCGAGGCCCTCAGTTTAGCTGCTCCTCCTTTGTCCTGACCACCACTCTCCCCATGAGACTGCGGGGACACCTGGGGATGTGCTTTGGGATGGGAACAACAGTGAGTGCTCATGTGGCTCCTGCTGTGTGCCAGGCCTTGCTCTACATGCTTGACCCATGAAATCCTGCAGCACCCCCATGGTTGGGTACTATTATAAGCTGCATTTTACAGATGAGGAAACCAGAGGTGATGGAACTCGCCCAAGGTCACAAAATTAGCAAGTGGCAGAGCCAGGCCTGGAATACTTTGGGTTTAGAACCTTTTAACCACTGTGACACATGCCTCCTGTATGTTGCTGGAGTCACTGTGGGCCCTGGGATCCCGGCTACCCTTTGTGGGCTGGCTTCTGCCTCCAGTTAAGGACAGTTTTGCCTTGCAGTGAAACCCTGGAAGGGCTCTGAGCCCTGCTGCGCCTCTCAAATTCTGCCTCCCATATGCCTCTTGCTGGCAGGGTCCTGCACAGTCGTCTCCTTCCTTCAACCCAGTCCAGCCCAGCTCAGCCTGGGGCTCCTCCTGCCTCCCTCCTCCCCACCCATGCCTGTCCTCTCTACTCTCCTTCCCATCACCAGGCCCTCCCCTCCTCCCCATTTGTTCTTCCAGCTCCCTCCTGCAGGAAGCCCTCCATGACTCATATCTTGAAAGGCCCCCAGTTTACCTGTTTCCCATTTGTCCAGACCCACCACTTTCCCCATCACACTGGGAGCCATCTGCTCCCCCTTGGGGCCTCTACTCCCTTGGTGCCAGGGATAGGCCATGAGGGTAGGCCAGGAGGTTGGAAGCCTGGCTGGGGCCTGGCTCCTGTCAGTGTGGGTTGTTTGTCATGAGGATGTTGTGATAACCAGCCCAGTGAGGCTCCCTATGGTCACAGGTGAGTAGCTGGGCCTTCTCCTGCCACTGCCGGTGCTGCTGGCCCAGGCTCCCAGAATCGTAGCCTGAAAAAGCTGCCAGCAGCCTTTTGGATCAGCTGGGCTGGGTCCTTCATTTACAGAGGAGGCAATGGAGGCCAGGGGTGTCAAGTGACTTCTTCAGGGTCACAAAGCAACTTGGTGGTCCAGCTTCCCAGACAGCCCCATCTGACAGCCACTGCCTACTCTGCACCTTCGTGGGCTCCCGAAGGGTCAGGTGGGGCCAGCCCCTCTCTCTCTGCTCTGCTTCTTCAGGGTGTCCTTGTTTTCTCCGAAGTGCTCTGACGATCCTTCGACATTCACAACAGACAATGCCAGCGGGAATACTGGATGATGGCGTTTGACGGTGTTTGTGGGCTGCCATTCCCCTGCGTATCTGTACTGGTAGATTCTGCTTGAAGCCAACCTTAATCCTGCTCTCTGCTGTACTCACAGCCAAACAGGTTCAGTAGGGATGGAGGTCAAGAGGGTTTCTGCCCTGCCTTGTGTGTGTGAGAGGGAGCGTTGGGGGGGCAGGTATCTGTTCACCCCACCTTGCCTCCGTTTTGACAAGCAGGAGCTCCATGTTTACACTGAGGGTGGAGTGAGAGGAGAGATGTGAGGCTCCTTCCTCCACCCATAAGCAGCAGATAAATCTTCACACCAGGAAGTTCTTCCTACTGTCTAACCTCAATTCCCTATGCTTCAGCACTAGCTCGCTGGAACATAGTGTGTGTTTGGCCAGCCAGTCCAGCTAGAAGGCATTTGTGGTCTCAGGGGATTAGGGACAGCCCCCTGTTTTCTGCTGCCCTTAGGGGAGTCTCTGGTTGTCTCTGTGGGCGGGGATGGAAACTCATCCTCCACCTGGGACCTTCCTTGCAGAAAGGCTCCTCCCTCTCGGAACAAAGACCTAGGGAGGGCTGATAATCCTGGTGCCCTGAGAGGTGCCAGGTTAATTGCTCCAACCCAGGGGGACTGTCGAGTCTTCACCTCTGATTCCTCCTCTCTGCTCTGCCTGGCCCTCTGCCCTTAGATCATACAGTAGCAGCTGTAGCAGGGACCTCTCCATTTTACAGATGAAGAAACTGAAGCCCAGTTGACAAGTAGGGCCAGGTTGGGGCTGAGGTTAGGGGAGAGACATGTTTTGTAGGGAAACCGAGCAGTCTAAGCTGGAACTCCTGGAGGGAGACAGGCCGGACATCTTAGAGGCTGCAGGTCCCCAGCTTATAGGGGAGTGCCTCTGGGCCACACAGGTAGTGTTCCTCAGCGGGGGCCGTTGAATCCCCGGGCTTCAGCCAGACCTTGGCTTTGGCCAGGGAGCCTCACAGACTCATCAGGAGTGGCTGGTTTGTGCTTTTCTGCATATAGGCAGGGGGATGCCTGACTTCAGTTCTTCCAGAGGTCACACAGGCCTCGGTGAAGACATTGTCTCCATCCCTCTGTCTCCGGGCATTTTACCACTGCTCATGGGTTCCCTCTCTACAGCCTCCCCAGGATGACCTCAGGCAGTCCTGCCTCTTGCCTCCCTCTCCATCCGCTCTGTTGTCCATGTGTGCGTGAAGGCAAGAAGCCCAGCCAGCAGCCTCTGCTGGAGGTCGGCCTTGCTCCCTCCCTGCCTCCCCTGGCCTCTCCTGCTGCTGCTGCTGCTTCTCCTCATCCCCCTTCATCTCATGACTGTGACCTTACCAGTCATTCCACTGGGATGAGCTCAGGGCCACTGGCAGAGCAAAGCAGAGCAGAGCAGAGCAGAGGAATCTGGGGCACAGAGAGGGTAAATGACTTGCCCAGGAAAATGCAGCCAGCAAGTTGAAGAAACCACACTGCTCCAGGGCCTCTGCCACCTCCTGAGAGTTTCTGCTCCTCCTCATTGCTCCCAGGTTCTTCTCAGTTCCTCAGAGGGCCCCCACCCCTCTCCTCTCTTTGCCCAGAGCCCCTACCCACTGATCATGGCATCTCACCCCGGGCCTTTCTCTGTGTCCATACATTGCTCAACAGCCCTGCGTTGAACCCCCTGCCCACTGAGTCCCTTCACTCCTCTATCCGGCAGGGAGCCTCTCCCCACCTCCTCTCCAGGCTCCTGCCTGGAAGGGGCTAACTGGATTCTAGCTGCTCCCTGGGCCAGGCTCATTTATTTCATTTTTTATTTAACAGTTATAATGCACTTAACATGTACCGGGTATGTTCTAACTGCTTTTCAAAAATTCTCCCATGTGATTCTGATGAGCCCATTAACCTAATGTGTGCTGAGGCACAGAAAGATTAAATAATCTACCCGAGATAACACAACTGGTCAGTGGTGGACTGGGATTTAAAGCCGGCAATGCTACTCCAGATTTTACATCTTAACCGCTGCCTGCTTCCGTCTGGGCCCTCACAGCCTCCACAAGGAGGCAAGGAGGGTGGGGCTAATAGATCTTCTTCATAGAGTTGAAGGGTCAGCTGGGGCCCCTTGGGGCAGAGCTCCTGCAACCAGGGCCCCCAAAGAGTCGGTACCCACAGCTCCCTGTGTCCCACCCTGAAGGGCACCCCATCTCAAGGTCAAGGTTGGGAGGCTCCAATTCTGCTAAAGAACTTCAAGGGCATTGCCCTGGTCTCTGGGCACAGGACCCCAACCCCGAGGGCCTCCTCCCTGGGCTTACATCCCCCCACCCCCATAGCAGTGGCACAGGGTGATATCAGTGCTGGTGTTTGAGGGAGAAAAATCACCCATTTGAGCCAAATTACATAGCTCAGTGAGGCATTCCTTCTAAAGGATTAAACTGGGTTTGGTGAGGAGGTGGCTCTGTAGAGACCTGCCTCCCCAGGGCAGCTGGGTTGCTCTTAGAGGGAGAACCAGCCCAGCAATGCAGGACTCTGTGCAGCTAGGGCTGGGGGAAGGGATGTTCTGCCTCAGTGGACAGTGGTCCTTCCCCTCTGGGTACCCAGGGGTACCCCAGGTGTGGATGATGAAACTCTGGTCTAGGCACATGAATGGAAGAGGGAAAGAAAAGATTCCCACCACAGAGACCACTGACTTCGTGTCTCAACAGACTTGAGTTCAAATCCAAACTACCATTTGTTGGTTGTGTGACCTTGGGGAAGGCAGTTAGCCTTGCTGGTCCTCAGTTTCCTCATCTGCACAGTTAGGAAAATAACAACCACTGCAGGGTAGCCGTGTGGCTTGAATGTCATTGCATTTGCAAAGTTCCTCCAGAGGGTGAGGCACAAGTAGATGCTCAATACATGTTACTTTCTTCCCTCTGCCCCTCTCTGTGAGCTCCCACTTCATGGGAGAGACCAGCAACATGCAGTGGAACACAGAATCAGAGGCCAAGAGCAGACAAGGACGGAGCCAGGGGCTGAAGGCAGGACCTCTGGTTTACTGGGAGGGTCAGAAATGTACAGTTTGCCTTATCTGTGAAATGGACTTCTCCCATTTCTCCCCAGGATGACCTCAGGCAGTCCTGCCTCTTGCCTCCCTCTCCATCCGCTCTGTTGTCCATGTGTGCGTGAAGGCAAGAAGCCCAGCCAGCAGCCTCTGCTGGAGGTCGGCCTTGCTCCCTCCCTGCCTCCTCTGGCCTCTCCTTTCCCAGAAGAAATTCCCAGAAGAAAATTGTCTTCTCCCATAAGGTTGTTGAGAGAAATACAGATAAACATGAAAAGCATCAGCACAGTGCCTGGCACATAGTAAGCAATTAACTGATGGCAGCTGGTACTGTCATGATTATTCTTGAGGGTGCAGGAGGGTGCAAGTCAGGAGGAGTTTCTTGGAGAAGATGAGTAAAGAACAGATTTGGGAAGTGGATAGGACTTCCTTGGGAGCTCCCTTGCCCTGGGAGCAGAGATGGACATGAGTACCCCAGACCTGTTGCAGGCCATGGACAGTGGAGTCTGGGAAGTGGGGTTGTGATGCCGAGGCCACACTCCCTGCAGTCAGGCGGGATGCAGGGTGCAGGAAGGCCCAGCTGGCTACCCTGTTCTGACTTGAGGCATCGTCCCCTGCATTCCTATCTCCTGACACCCGAGCTGCACCCTCACTTGCGGCAGTCTGGGCAGCAGCCCCACACGCCCCGTCCATCCTGCTGGCTTTTCTGACTGGGGCAGCTGAGAGAGATGCTGTGGGACCAGAGGCTTGAGGGATAAACAGGAGCGTGGAGCCTGGGAGGCCATCTCCCCTGTCTACCTGCCTCAGAGTAGGACTGCAGAGTACATCTCCATCAGCCATTCCTGCAAGAGGGCACCCCTAGGTGCACACTAGGTGGTCCTTCCCAGTCCCTGTCTAGGTGGTGGGTGACCCCAGGTCATGTAGCATGTTGTTATCAAGACATGCCTCAAAGGCCATCCTGGGGTCCCTTTCTCCCCACATGCCAGGATGGATCAGGGACTTCCCTCCCCCAGCCTCTGCTCAGAGCTAGGCTGCCGGGTTAGCAGTGCCATCTCCCCATTGGCTGGGTGCAGGGGTGGGGCGCGGTGATCGATGCTCAGGGAAACACAGAGCTCGGCTTCCTGCCCGGGCCTGGCAGCCCTTCATGTTTGGGACCCCCTACTTGTGCTCACCTTGCCAATCAGGGAGGCAAATTTATCATTGAGGGCCTTCATCTCCTCCTTCTCCTGGTTCTTCTGTTGCTGGACAGCGGGGTCCAATTTGAGGTCCAGGGGCACCAGCAGGCTGGGGTTCACAGTCACCTTGGAGATAGTGCCAGCTGACAAGCAGCCTGTGAGGCTGCGGGAGCTGAAGCCCAGCCCAGGGGCCCCGCAGGTGTCCCATCCAGAGGTTCCAGGCCGGGGGCTGCCCACCGGGGTCACCTCACAGCTGCTGAGGCTGCTGAAGCCAACCACGCAGGAGCGGCAGGCCATGGCGCCCCCGGCCGGAAGCAGGAGGGCCTGGGGGCTGAGTGAGTAAGCCTGGGAGTGCAGCGGGTGGCGGGCTCTGGTTGCTCTGGTCACAGCTGGGGCAGGCTGGGGACTGAGGAGCAGACACCTGTCGCACAGTGCTCATTAGCTGCAGGAGGGCGGGACGCCTCCCAGCCTGACCAACCTGTTGGATGATGTGGTGCTCCCGCCCCTCCCCCAGCAGCATGTACGTCTCCCTCCCCACAGGGATCTGCATTGCTTAGGGGGCTGGTCCACAGCCCCCTGTCCCCAAGAGAGCAGGCCTAGCTCTGGGGAGGGGGCCAAGGCTGGGCTGGCCGGGTGGGTTGGGGGTGGGGAGTTCGCAAAAGGAAGGCCATTCAAGGAGGAAGGAGAGAAGAGAGATCGCCTCACCGCAGACCTCACTGCATACCTGAAGGCTGACGTATCTGGGCTCACATACTTCTGGAAAAGATGAGGCAAGCATAGGCCTTGAGCTCCTGAGTGTAGGGCAGCTATCCTGGGCACGGTGCCAGCCTGGCACTGGAAAACAGCACTTATGATTTATTTTCTAGCTGCCAAGAGTCTCCCTGGCTTATCTTCCCCCTTCCTTCTGCCCCCTCTCCCTTCCTTCCTTCCTTCACTTTAACTGGCATTGACTGAGGACCTACTATGTACACCCCACTGTCTCAGAGGCTGGGAGGACATAGATGGTCAAGGCCAAGGAGCTCTCAGCATTGGAAATGTGAGACCTGGTTCAAGACTCAGCTGGACTGCTTACCACTCATGTGATCTCAGGCACGTTACTTGACTTTTGTCTTCGTTTGTAAAGTGGGGATGAAAACACCCATCTCACGGGAGATAGCATGTACAAAGCACATGGTAGAGGACAAGGGACAAAGTTGGCCTTAATCAATGGTGCTACCTTCCAGGCGCTGAGTCTAGCGGGGGGATGGGTATGGCCGAATGCAGCTCTGCTCTGGGGCAATGAGAATCCCTGCCTTCCTCACACTCTTTCCTCCCTATTCTTCTTTCTCTTCTCTGCCTCCTTTGACCTCTTTTATACCATCTGTGAAGTAGAAACAGAAAAGACGCCATTTTGCCACCACAGAGCCTCTGACAGGGCAGCAGAGGCCCACACAGACCAGGGGAACCCCTACCTTCCCACAGTTCCTGAGACCCCACTCTTCCACCCCAGAGGGTTACCAGCTCTCCCAGTCCCATATCTTCTTTCCTGGCCTGGTGGTCCTGATGTTCTGGCCCTGGTGGCTAGCTCTGCATGTCTTTGCTGGACCTGGCTCACCCCTGCTCTGGGTGGCAGGGGCCAGAGAGAGGAGTGTGTCTGGGAGAGTTGCAGATGGTCAGAACAGAAGGGGTAGCAGCCCCCTCTGGGCCCAGAGGAAGAGAGCCCCTGAGAGGGAGAACCATTTGCCAGTCACATCACCACCCTGGGCCTCCGCCTCCCAGGGCAGACATCTTGCTCACACACTGGGCACTTCTGGCTCACAAGGGCACAGGACCCTGTCCAGAGGCTACGGGTCCATCCTGAGCCTGATCCCAGGATCCGGTGCTGGGTAGGGTAGCAAGGCACTGGTAGGTGACTGACGTGCGCAGCCCTCCCCACTCAACACCCACATGCGGGACCACCTTGGCCTCCCACCATCCTCACTCTGGTCTGGTATCCGAATGGCATGTGGTTGAGCACAGCACCTTGCCCCCTACCCTGTCACCCCTGTGTGCTCTGTGGGGAAGGGAGGGGGCAGCAGTGGCATCTGGGCTCTGCCAAGGCCGGAACAACAGCTGATCCATCAGGTATGTCCCAGATGCTTTGCAGGAATTAGCTCCTCAATCCTCTTGACAACCGTCACTTGAGGTGGACGCTTTAATTCTCATCACCCTAATTGACAGAGAAGGAGGCTCAGGGGGCTTGAGTGTCTAGTCTAAGGCCGCACGATTATGATGAATGGGAACCTGGACAGTTGGGGTGAGGAGCTCTTTAATCTGAGCCTCTAAGTTTTTTTTTTTTTTTTTTTTTTTGAGACGGAGTCTTGCTCTGTCACCCAGGCTGGAGTGCAGTGGCCAGATCTCAGCTCACTGCAAGCTCCGCCTCCCAGGTTCACGCCATTCTCCTGCCTCAGCCTCCCGAGTAGCTGGGACTACAGGCGCCGCCACCTCGCCCGGCTAGTTTTTTGTATTTTTAGTAGAGACGGGGTTTCACCGTGTTAGCCAGGATGGTCTCGATCTCCTGACCTCGTGATCCGCCCGTCTCGGCCTCCCAAAGTGCTGGGATTACAGGCTTGAGCCACCGCGCCCGGCCGCCTCTAAGTTTTAAGACCCCTAGGAAGGGTAGTGGGTTAGAGAATGAAGCTGCCTTCTTACTGTCTGGGGCACAGTTTAGGGCAGCCCTGCCACCTAATTCTCTTGGAGATGAATGCCTTTTTCTCACAAGTGCCTGTGCACTTGAAATCTATTTCTTGCTTCCTTCCTCTGGCCTCAGTCAGCTCCTGAGAGTTGACAGGTCTTGGTTAATTGCCAAGTCCCTGGCTCCTCGGCTGGCTTTGCAGGGCTTGCCTCTGGGGCCCCACGCCAGGGGTCTTTCCTTGCGGATGTCTTAACCTCCTTGGAGAGGACTGGAAGGCATGCTAGCCTGGGGCTCTGGGCTGGGGGAGGTAGGTGGGGCTTGCCTGTTGCTTCCTTTCTGGTCTGACAGTCTTCCTTGGGTGCAGTCGGTAGAGATGTCTTTGACTGTCACTGCTCTGGCTGCCAAACAGGAACAGCCACAAAAAAACCCCAAATAAACAAAACTCCATAAACAGTCCAGCCCTACCTGCTCCGTCTCCCCTCCTCACCCCTTGTCTCCTTTCCTCCCCCAGCTCACCTTCGATCCTCCCGACAACCACCACTTGAGGTGTATGCTTTAATTCTCATCACTCCAATTGACAGAGGAGGAAGCTCAGAGGGCTTGAGTGCCTAGTCTAAGGTCACCCGATTATGATGGATGGGAACCTGGACAGTTGGAGTGAGGCGCTCTACTCCCTCTACTCTGGAACTAGCATCCCTGGGGGGTCCTGGCCCAGGCTGCTGTCTCTGAGTAGGGCTCTCTGTACCAGCCAGTGCCATCCTCCACCCTCACTGAGGGCCTGACATCACCTGGCCTTGGTACAGAGTCTGAACCACCTGGGGCCTTGGACCCCCACCCAGGGAAGCAGGAGGCCTGGCAGGGGTTGGGAGGTGGGAGATGGAAAGTAGGGGAAGGTTTCAGTCTCTCTGAGGATGTTTAGGAACCCAAGCAGTCTCCAACTCCCTCCTGGGTATACAAATAAACAAACCTGCCTGGGGCTTCAGGTGAGGACGGGACAACCCCAGCTAGAAATGACACCTGGGTATCCTGTACCCTCTGGGATTCCGGAACCCTGCCCTTCTAGTCCTTACATGGTCCAGGGACAGGAATCTGCGTCTCCCTTTCCTGCCTCTTGAGTCTATCCCCTTTACCCTAGTCCCCTGTCACTGGTGACAGGACAAAATCCTGATGATCCAGGAGGCAGAGAAAGAGCAGAGGAGGGGAAGGGCTGGCTAGAGGCAAGGAATGGGGAAGAGGCTTAGACTGGGCTGCCAGAGCCTCCTGGAACTGGTCTTGAAGTGAGGGGGAGTTTTCTTGTTTTTTCTCTCTCCTCCTCCCATTTCCTTCTCCACGTCAGTCCCACCCAACCTGTGGTCTGTCTCCCTCGCATTCTCATCCGCCTCCTTTGTGTTTTCGATTGTCGTGCTCTCTCTCACTTGTCTTACTGTCTGCCTGTCCCTCTTGGAGTCACCTGCCCACTCAGAGTCCTGGCCTGGAGCTCCTCCTTTCGGCCCCGGGTGGAGGCAGAGGGAACAGGGTTTGTGCCCCTGTAGCCCAGTTGGATGTCCTTATGAGAATGGCATCCCTGTGTCATAGTTTCAGCACCTCCTCTTTGCCCTGCTCCCCATTTGGCCTGAGGCCTCCTGGATGTGGAGCAGCAGGTCTCTGGAGATGCTGGATGGCAAGATATAGTTGTTGGGTGAATGTTCCAGTGGGCACATCCTAGCCTGGGTCAGGCTCTGGGGCAGGATGTGACTCTTGGGGAGACAGACAGGGACTCTCTGGGCAGGGGAGCCAGCAAAGGGTTTGGAATCTACAGGGGAAAATCTTCGTATTACTGAAGGACACGATGGGAAGGAGGGCTACTCCTCCAAGAAGCCTTCCCAGATGAGCCTGCTCAAGTTCTTGTCAATCTTCCATCTTCTCTCCTAAATGCATGTCCCCACCTATGGTCACGATCTGGGTCAGTGCCATCTCCCTTATGAAGTTAGCAACTCTTGGCCTTTTTACTCTGGATCTTCCCTTTGAGCAGGGCTGGTCCAGGGGCCAAGTCCTGGGAGTGGGAGGACCTAGGCTGGGGACTGAGAGTCTTTGGCAGACTGTGGCTATGTGATTAGTTCTTTTTTTTTTTTTTGAGATGGAGTCTCGCCCTGTCACCCAGGCTAGAGTACAGTGGCATGATCTCGGCTCACTGCAACCTCTGCCTCCTGGGTTCAAGCAATTCTCCTGTCTCAGCCTTTTGAGTAGCTGGGACTACAGGCGCATGCCACCATCCCCAGCTAATTTTTTTTTTTTTTTCAGTAAAGATGGAGTTTCAAAGGCCAGATGGTCTTGATCTCTTGACCTCATGATCTGTCTGCCTTGGCCTCCCAAAGTGCTGGGATTACAGGCGTGAGCCACTGTACCTGGCCCCCCCCTTTTTTTGTAACAGGATTTTACTCTGTCACCCAGGCTTGAGTGCAGTGGTGCGATCTCGGCTCATTGCAAGCTTCGCCTCCTGGGTTCAAGCAGTTCTCCCGCCTCAGCCTCCCGAGTAGCTGGGATTACTGGTGCGTGCCACCGTGCCTGGCTAACTTTTGCATTTTTTGGTAGAGACAGGGTTTCACCATGTTGACCAGGCTGGTCTTGAACTCCTGACCTCAAGCAATCTGCCTGCCTCGGCCTCCCAAAGTGCCGGGATTACAGGCACGAGCCACTGTGCCCGGCCTGTGGTCAGAATTTCTGAGGGTCCCAGAGCTGGGGATTGGGGATGTAAGTGTAGGTGTGGGAGGGGTCAAGAAAGGAGAACCAATAGCAAAGACAGAGAAATTAAGCCTCCTCCACATGCCAGGCAGGCTATGGAGACATGGAAGAGGCACCGACCCACATGAGGGTGTCTACGATGCCTTCCCAGATGGGCACAGTGAGCTCAGGCCTGAAGGAAGAACAAGAGCTGTCCAGGCAGGGGAGGGGAAGGGTATTTCAGGCTGGGCCAGCATTATGAGCTACGGGTGTGAGAAATTGTTTGTGTGGGGTTTTGACAAAGAATGACAACTGAATGAATAAATGACCACTCCAGCTGGTGTTGCTGGAGTGTCAGAGGTACTGTAGAGCTCAGAGGAGCAGTGACACCCTTGGGGTTCCACAGAGGCTTTGATCAAGGCATGTCCTTACTGTGCAGAGTATCCTTCAGGGGCTCTTTGTGGCTTTGGGGATGGAAGATTCCTTGAAATGTCAAACCCAATCCTTCTTCCTTGCAGGGTCTCACCTCCACTGTGCCTTTTTCTCCCACAGCCCTGCCCATTCTCCCACCCACCGACCCCACCACACTGGCCACCTTTCCCTGCACCTGCTGAGTGGTGTCAGGTGATTGGGTTGAACAGCACAGATACAGAACAATTCCATTATCACATCCGGTCCTATTGGACAGTGCTGACCTGCAAAACAGACATCTGAGATGGGCCAGGAGGCTGCAGATTCCTGGGGGCTGTGAAAGGGTTCAAGACTGTCCAGTGGGCAGCCTGGGATGTGGCAGGAACACTGGGCCTGGACTTAGGAGACCTGGTTTCTGGTCTGGGGCTCTGCCACTCACCAGCTATGTGGTTTAGGGCCAAATGCTTGGCCTCACTGGGCCTCAATGGTCTGTACAATTAGGTTGTACTACATATTCTTTTTTTTTTTTTTTTTTTTTTCCAGTTCAGTTCAACAAATGTCCTCAAACTGCAGTGAAACCTCTTACTCTGCTGGGTACTTGGCTGCCAGTGCGATCCACGGTCCCTGGCCAAGCAGCATGCTGGGAGGTTGGGCAGGTATGGGTGTTCTGTAATGAGGCCAGGCCTCTGGGGCCAGGGAGAGGTAGGCACAGGCTAATTACACTTTCCCGTCTTCGCAGCACTCAGCCCAATTTGTAATTATTTATTGTTGGTGTTTACATGTTTGTGTCTGCCTCCCCTGCGCAGCTCTGTGAGCACAGGGACTGTGTGGTGGCTTTGTTTCTCTAGTGTCAAAATGCCTGGCATGGTGCCTGGCAGACATCATAGGTGTTTGATAACTATTTCTTTTTGGAATGAGTAAAAGGCCACCCTTCCTCCCAGCGCCCATGTTACACTGGATTTCGACACCGGGTACAGCCGCAAGAGCTTTGGGATGCTGTAGAGTGACAGAGTCCAGGCGGGATGTGGAAGGAGGTCAGGGTGTCCCCCCATCTCCGGAAGCCAGCTTTGGGACCCCTGCCCCACCCTTGCTAGGCTGTGCTGGGCTCACTGGGATGAGTTGCAACACTGGGTCCTCTGCCTGGAGGGGTCAGGCAGACCAGTGCCATTTGACTCCAGGCCTGGCTTCCTGCTCCTTCAGCTTCTGGCCCAGTGTCTGGTCATGGCCAAATGCCTTGGAGGGGTGAAAAGATTAGTGTCCCTCTTGCAAAGCAAAGAAGCAAAAGGAAGCCTCCCCAAGATGGCAGAGGCCCCACCAAGCCTAGAATTTTGTCAGACATGCATGTGGGGCCGAGCGGAACCAAGCCATAGGCCCCCCAGGTCCCTCTCCTTGGAGGTGGGACACAGGGATGGAGCATGTTGGGGTGGGTAGGTTTCCTCTGGTCCAGGTGTAGGGTAGGCCCAGCCTTCCTGGGGAACCCTAGACCCTGCCCCGCTGTGTGGGTGCTTGGTTCATGCCAGTGGCATTTTGGCACAGCTGCCAGGCCTGCTTCTGGGTGGAGAGGAGCAGGAAGGAGGATTGCACAAAGGGAAACTGGCAGGAGAGCCTCACTTCTTCCGGCTGCTCAACTCCTTGCAGGGAGGGCCAAGGGGCAGCACAGGCTGTCTTGGTTCCCCAGGAGACACCACGTCCTTGCATCTGTGTCATCTCCCAGGAGGAGAGGCCAGGTCCCAGAAACAGGGGTCCTGTCATGCCCACTCTCCATGCCACCCTCTGTGCCTGGCTGTGAGCCACGAGAGAGGTTCCTACAGCCCTCATTTCTTAGGCCTCAGACAAACACCCAGCTGCTCCGCTCCCTCCCTCTGTCTCTGGGCTTCACACTGGCCCTCAGCCACGTCTGCCTGCTTCTTCCCTGCAGGAAGCCCCCTCACCTGTCCTTTGAGCAAGACAGTTTTCAAAAGCAACCACAGCAGCGGCTGTGTTGTTCACTGTTGTATTGCCACCGGCACATGGCAAGTATGCAGTAAACAGTTGTTCAATTAAGACACAGCACGCCCTCTATTATTAGCACTTTCTCTGTGGCTGTCTTGGGCAAGGGTCTCTTCCCTCTCTCCCCCATTAGACAGGGCTGAGGACCCTGTTTCTTCTCCTCCTAGTCTCCCATGCCTGGAATCCTGGTCACTGCAGAAACTGGCCAGTCTTACTTACCTCTGCTATTTGGGCATTTCTGAGTCTCTACTGGGTGCCTGTCCCCGTGCTGAGCAGTGGTGCAAATATGAAGGTAAGCGAGGCAGGGTTGTGACGGGTGTTCACTCCACAATTCCGGATTCCCCCTGCCCCTGAGACCAGCACTTTCTGAGCTCTGGAGTCTCTTCCCATCCATCCCTGCCTCTGGGCCAGCTGCCGGCTGGTTGCAGCCTCCTCACCCTTCCACTCCTGACCCTGTATACAGCTATTTAGGAGGTTTCTTCCTCCCTGGGGCTGCTTTCAGAAAAGAACAAAGAGGGACAGCAAGGCTGGGGAGTGGCAGGGCATCTGGAGACGCTTATTTGTAAACCCAACTAGCTCCCCTGAGCTTCAGCTGCTGCCTTTATCTGGCCCGATAATAGACCGAAACCACAGTCTGCTCCCTGCTGAGCGATCTGTGGGCCTGCCAGGGTGGCAGCAGCCCAGGGTGGCGCTAAGCGCTGCTCCAGCTGACACAGGGCGGGGAGCCACCAGCCTGCAGGCTGCCTGCCATGCAAGGATGTTCTGTCCATCCAGGGGTCCTCAATGCCTGTCTAGGAGGCTCAGGACATATCTGGAGAAGGGCAGCTTCATCTACTGTGGTGTGTGGTATTTCCAGCACTTAGCACAGTGCCTGGCATATAGTAGGAGCTCCGTGACTGAACGTTAAATGTTCAGCAGCTATTTATCAGAGACCAACGAAGTGCAGGAAGCTGTGTTTCCCCTCCCTGTCCTTCTGTATGCTTCCTTCAGCACCTGTTGGGGATTCCTTGATGCAGTGACAGGCAGGGAGTCTCCAAGGCAGTTGGTCTGTGAAAGGCCAGTCGGGGGCCAGCCCTGCCCACCGTGTCTCAGGGAGGAAGCATCAGTGCTTAGGATAACAGCAAGTGCTTGCTCATGTGGCCAATGCCATCTCCTCAGCACCAGCAGGCAGGCATGGGGCTGTTGCACTCCCATTTTGCAGAGGAATGGGGTTTGCGCCCAGATTTCCCGCCTCATCCTTCAGCACCTAGAGTGCCGCTGCCACCTTGGCAGGCTCACAGATAGCTCAGCAGGGAGCAGAATATGGTTTCGGTCTATTATCAGGCCAGATAAAGGCAGCAGCTGAAGCTCAGGGGAACTAGTTAGACTTCCAAATAAGCATCTCCAGATGCCCTGCCACTCCCTGGCCTTGCTGTCCCTCTGTTGGGTGGGATAAGAGCTGGGGTTGGGCTGGGCTGGGGACGGGCAGCCAATGGAGATGAGGTGAGGAGCAGAGGGAGGGGGCGGACTGGGTCAGTGGGCGTAGATGGGCTCAGGATCAGCCCCCCCGCTTGGGCCACTGGATGGAGCATGGCGGCTGGTGGGAATCCAATGACCCCAGCTCCCCTCTGAGCAGCCACTGGCTACCTCTTGAGAGGGCAAACAGTGCTGGGTGGGATCGGGGGCTAATGACTGTTTTCCAGCAGGCGATTCCTCTATGCGGGGTTTATCTGCTGGGTCATCATTCTGTAGTCTGCACTTACCAGGGTAATAGCAGGCTGGTCTGGGGCCTCTGCCTGCCCATTGGCCTTGAGGCCCTGCAAACAGATGGCAGTAGATGAGGGAGGGGAGGGCAGGAATAAACAGGAGCAGCACCCGCTGTGTTTTCTGAAGGGCGGCTCCACAACTTGGCCGGGGAAAGCCTGGTGAGGACAGGAGAGAAGATTCCATCCAGGGCCAGGGGCTGGGTTTCAGTTGCTCTCCTCCCCCTCCTCCTCCAACTCCAGCCTCCAGCTTCCTGTCCCTCTCCCACAGAGAGGCGGGCAGAGAAACATGCCTACAGCAGCCCATTTCAGGAGACTGAGTGCTGGGTCACTGCAGCTGTGTGTCCTCAGCTCAGGGTGGCTCCCCTCACCACAGGCTCATTGCCGCCCAGATCCAGGGAACCCCCATGGACACCTGCACCTCCCAGTCCTTACCCCAACTGCCGACCCCTGCCCAAGTCCACACGGACCCCCTCACTGGCTCAGGGGTCCCTCCTAACCCCCTCCTGGCGCACACTGCTTCAAAGCCGTCCTCAGGAAGCCCAAGCTGGAGAGGGCAGTGCAGCTGATTGAGGTGGCCCGGGTGAGAGGCGCGGTGCTTTGAGGACTCACGTGGCTTTCCAAATCCCATGGCCACCCGTGTGGAGGAGTTATTTTCAGCTTACAGTTGAAGATGCTGAGACTCTGAGAGCTTAAATGACTTGTCCCAGTGTGGGCAGAATAACAGCCTCCCAAAGATGTCCACATCCTAATCCCCAGAACCCGTGAACATGTTCCCTTACATGGCAGAAGGGACTTTGCAGATGGGATTAAGGATCTCGTGGCGGAGAGACTATCCTGATTATCTGTGTGGGCCCAGTGTCATCGCGAGGGTCCTTTAAACTGGACGAGGGAGGCAGGGGACTGAGGCGGTGTGAGGGAGATGGAAGGGAGCCCAGGAACGTGGGCAGCCATGGGAAGCTGGAAAGGGCAGGAAAATGGGTTCCCCTGTGGAGTCTCCGGGGGGAATGCAGCCCCACCGCACCTTGATTTCAGCCAGTGAGACCGTTTTGAACTTCTGGCCTCCAGAGCTGCAGTAGTAAGTAAGATTTATCTATCTATTTATTCATTTATTTAGAGATAGGGTCTCACTCTGTCGCCCAGGCTGGAGTGCAGTGGTGAGATCTTGGCTCACTGTAGCCTCTGCCTTCTGGGTTCAAGTGATTCTCATGCGTCAGCCTCCTGAGTAGCTGGGACTACGGGCACGTGCCACCACACCTGGCTAAGTTTTGTATTTTTAGTAGAGATGGAGTTTCACCATATTGCCCAGCTGGTCTTGAACTCCTGACCTCAAGTGATCCTCCCACCTCAGCCTCCCAAAGTGCTAGGATTAGAGGCATGAGCTACCATGCCCGGCCAGTAAGATTTATTTAAATAAAGAAATACAGTTGTGTTGCGTGGAGCCCCTAAATTCATGGAAATCTGTTACAGCAGCCACAGGAAGCTAATGCTACCAGCGGGTAAGTGGTGGAGCTAGACGTTGAACCCAGAGCAGAGGGCTGGGTTCCAGGCTACTCTCTTGGCCTGGTGTGGCTGTGCCCGCCACTTTCTCTGCCTCTCTTCCCACTCCCTGCCTGTGTTTTCTGAAGGGCGGCTCCACGGCTTGGCGGGGGAAAGCCTAGTGAGGACGGGAGAGAAAATTCAACCCAGGGCCACGGTCTGAGTTTCAGTTGCTCTTCTCCCCCTCCTCCTCCAACTCCAGCCTCCCGCTTCCTGTCCCTCTCCCACAGGGAAGCAGGCAGAGAACACGCCTACAGCAGCCCATTTCTTGGGGGTTCATATTGGGAGCAGGTTTGTGCTGGCCGTCAGGGCTGGGAGTGTGGAGAGCCCTGCGGCGGCACAGCCGACATGGCCTCTGTCGAGGTCCATGCAGCCTGGCTGCCTCCTCACTTCACTGGGTTTTTCCTTCCTGGCTGCTGCATCATTTGAAGCAGGGAGTGGGTGGGATGAGGGGGTGTCTTTGGGTCTCTCCTCAGGGGCCCCTGAGGCTCTGTGTGTCTATCTCAGGGTAGGGGGTGTCTGGGTGCCTGGCGTGGGGAGGATCCGAGGGCCCTGCCCCTGGGGTGTGTGTGGGTGGGGGTGTCCCAGACACTGTGGCCCTCTCTGGGCAATGTGTCCCTCAGCCCCTGCGTGTGAGTGTGGAAACGCGAGTGTGCCTGTGTGAATTTGTTGTACTGTGTTTGAACATGTGTCTCTGTGCCCTGTGCTCACTCATTCCTTTGCGTGAACATGCGAGTGTGCAAAGGTGCCTGTCTGCTCATGCTCCTGTATGTGACTGTGTAACACATGGGAGCGCATGCCTCCTCACACCCTGCGTGTGAATCCATGTGGACATGTGAGCATGTGAGTGTACAGACACACCCACCCATGCCCCCACGTGTGGATGTGTGTGTCTCTAGATGTCCTTGTGGGAATGAGTGCTTCAGCATGTCTGCTTCCTCCTTGTGTGTGAACATGTGTGTATGTGTGAGTGTGTGGCTGGGGAAGTGCCACCCCCAGCCAGCCAGCATTGCCTCACCCCTGTGACACAGCCGCTAATGACTGTTTGCCATTGTCTGAGCGGTGGTGGCATCACCCGCACTAATGACAGTCTCCCCTGCCTAATGACCCGGCTCCTGCCCCATCATTGAGGAGCCTCAGGAGCACTGGCCCTGTGACCAGAGAGATGTTGACCAACTCAACACATTTCCCATTGGGGTGTTGCGGGGGGTGGGGAAGTCATAAATCCCGCCCCTCCCCAACAGCCCTGGGGTGCCGGCGTGGGCTGGAATTTCAGCTGGCTGATGGCATCCTGGGCGGGAAGCCCGAGGTCTGGCCCTGCCCTCTGTCTCCGGCAAAGGTGGGGGGCTGCTGCCCCTCCCCACAGGTGACCCTGGACCCTGGCAGCCAGATCCACATCAGGTCCCAAAGACAGGGTTTTGCCTTTCCACCATGAAACTCGCAGGCCCTCTCACCTCTGCGAATGGAGATGTCCCTTCTGAGCAGGGCTCTCTGTGCCTAGGAGGCTCTGGTCTGCAGCTGACCTTGAGGAGTGAGGGCATCTGGAGCAGCCAGGGAACCACAGGGTCCAGAGCAGGCTACCTGCATGGAGGCCACCATGGAGCCTGATTCAGCCACACCATCAATATTTCTTTTATGATCAACATTAAACTAAAATAGCCTCTGGATTCAGGAGGAGAGTTGGGCGAGGGTGCTGCCCCCTTTCTGTGAGCCCACAGCCACAGCTGCTCATTCATATTCTCTTCTAGCTTTCAGTCTGCTCCCTCCCACTGATGTTCCCCTCTTACAGGCAGGCCTCCTCCTACCCGAAGTTTACCTGGATCTGCAGGGAAGCCTAGGACTCTGCCTGGGGCAGGAGGGACTTCTTAAAGTTGTTCCAGGTTGAGAAATGCAGGTCTGCAATTGGCCATGAGACCTTGAGCGGGGGCCTGGGGGAGCTGCGGTGTCCTCCTCTGCCAAGTGTCAATGCAGCGGTACCAGCTGCCTAGGGCTGCTCTGGGGACTAGATAAGCGCTGTGTGTTATATAAACCATTCAGAACATTGCCGGCACACAGCAAGCACATAGTACATCTTTTTAAAGCCTCTGAGCCTGCATTGCCCCCTCTCCAAAACGGAACAGATAACTGCTGGTGCTCATGGCTGTCGAGAGGATTAGTGAGAATCCAGGGGAAGCCCCTGCTGCAGAGTGGGGCAGCTCCGGCATCTTTCTCATGGAGTCCTCGGCTTGGCCGCTTCTCTCCTCACCCATGAGGGGCTGAGCAGGGGGAAAAGGAAGGAGTGGTTGCACTGGCTGTTTTCATTGCTACCTCAGTGTCCCTGTCCTGGTGGGGCACTCCCTCACTTGCCAGCCAGGGACTGTGGCTTGCTTACGTTACTTATAGCGGGATTTCTCAGACTCATCTGTGACTCACTAGAGGGTCGTGGGGATAGAAAACCATCCCAGTGCAATACAGAGTATTGTTTTGTAAATGTATGTGTCTGTTGGTTACTGTTAAATATATTTCTTACTGTGCATTGAGATTAAGAAGCTGGAGACACCTGCTCCACTGTCTCTGGGCAGGGCAGAAGCAGGGGCCTGGGGACTCCCTGGTTTTGCCTTGCTCCTCCTCTGCTCCATCATGAAATTCACACTAAGTGCCTATGTGCACTGTCCTGGCATGGTTAGGCCCCAAAATGGGAGAACCCAGATCCAGCGGGAGACACATCCCTTCCTGCCGCCAACAACCCACAGAAGTGCCCCCTCCTGCCCTGTGCCCGGGAAGGCCCACACTTGACATCCAAGGTGCTGTGCCACCCAGGAGTGGCCTGCAGGCTGGAGGGTGCTGCAGGACAGGCAAGGGTACAAGGGAAGACCTCCCAGGCATGCCTCTCATCTGGACCTAGGCCTGGATGAGTTACAGGGCTGAAGCAAGCTTTCCCTGAACCCTGCTTCTTTCCTCGTGGTGCTGGACACTTAGTCAATCAGCCCAGGGGTAGAGTGAAGGCATCAGAAAAGGCTTCCCACAAAAGCAGACCATTTGGGGGTGGGGGCCCTGCAACCCAGGCATGGTCTTTCTTTCCTTCCCCCAACACAACAGCCACACCCTCAGTGTGGGCCTAAGTGAAAGCCAGTGGTGGGCAGGGGCAAGGGGTGTAGGGGCACCCCAATAGCAATGGCTGCCATTTACTGAGGGAGGCCTCTGTGCCAGGCACAGCACAGATCAACTTCAATCTTTATGACTCTCCTGAAGTGTTCATATCTATAAAATGGTTCTCATTTTATAGATAGCAAAGCTGAGGTCCAGAGCAGTTACGTCTGCACAATTAGTAAGTGCTAGAGCTGAGAATCAATCCCAGGTTGGTCTCTCTCTGCATCTTTCTGTGGCTTCTGAGGGAGAGACTCATGTGTGTTACTGGGGACACAGCACTGGCACACAGGCAGGTTCTAGAGGCCAGGAGAGGGGAACCTGGTCTTGGAAGGGTTTGCAGTACACCAGCTGGAGAGGCTTGCTTTGAGGAGAAGCTGACCTCTTACAGGTACTCGCAGAGATTCCTTTCCCAGTATAACCTTAGCTGGGGCCTCCCTGGCAATCAAGGCAATAACTTGCTCATGGGGAGAGCTGCCCCTTGTTGAGAATTTTATCAGTGAGATTGCTTGATTATCAAGAGGAAAAAAATTGCAGCAGGGGCGATGTGACTTAGATTCCAAAGTCTTCTTTGGCACTCTTTAAGGGCAGGGACTAATCCTCCAGCAAAATAGGCTTAATGAACACTGGAGACTCTCGCAACTAGTGTTGATCATGGCATGTGTAGCTCTGTGAGAACATCTGCAAAGTAACACGTAAACAAGGGCAAATGAGCACAGAGTAACTTGTGATCGAAGTGCTGTGGGTATGCGAAGTAAGTGGTGTAGTAAGTGGTAAAAGTTGGGTGGGGTTGACCAGGTAAGGCTTCCAAGAGCAGGCAATGTGTGATGGTCTGGGAGGGACAAGGCTTTCTTTGAGGCTGGGGCAGGCAGGGGGAGCAGCTGGCATCTGGCATCCCAGTGGCATCATTCCAGAACCAGCCAGTCCTTGGGAGCCCTACCCCAGAGACGGCTCAGTGACCTGGTACTCTGGGAATTTGCCCTGCCTCCTGGGTGGGGATTGTCCAGTCACATGCCTGTCCAGCTCAGTTGGTGCCACTGGAAAATGACATGGAAATGTGATATGGCCTTGAGCCAGGTCCTCCTCTCCAGGGTTTTGGCCCAGTTTTGGCCTGTGGCCCACCCAAGTGTCTTCTCTGTGAGATGCTGGGGAGAGAAAAGAGGGGAGTGCAACTTCTACCGAGGTGGGGCTGAGGGAGATTCTGGAAAGTGGAGTGGGGAATGTTACCAAGGCCAGCTGCCCCCCTCCTCAGGAGCCAGAGGCCAGTCAGGAGGGTGTGTGCCCTGTGGTCAGCCTGCCTCCAGACTTGGCTGCATCTGGGGCGGGAGCCCCGACCTGAGGCTGTGGAGAGAAACCTCAGATTCATAGAGCTCCTGGGCTGGAGGGGATTTCGGTCTCCCCAGTTTCCTTACAGAGAGGGAGGGAGGGGCCAGGAGTTTGGAGGGGAGGACAGAGCATAGAGCATGTGTATGTGTGTGTTGTGTGTGTGTGTGTGTGTGTATGTATGGTGGATGGACCCATGTTATGAGGTTTTTGATTTTTGAGGAATTCCCTGAGGGTGGGGAAGGCTGGTGTCTCTCAGGCCAAGGTCTGAGGTGGGAGCAGCAGGGGCACCTGGACTCTAGGGCTGGGGTGGTGACTGCAGAGGGAGAGACAGGCAGAGCCCAGGTGGCTCCCTGTAGGAAGGGTAGGCCAGGAAGCAGAGCCAGAAAGCTGGAAGGGGTGGGACCGGGAAGCTGGAAGGGGTGGAACCTACTCGGGGAGATCCTTGGTGGGGACAAGGAGGCACATGTGTCTGGCTGCGCTGGAGCTGAAAGTCTGAGAGCAGACAGTGAGACTGGGAGCAGAGAGAGCACCCTGAGGGCAGAGCTCTGGGCCATGTGGAGGCCTCTTCCTGTAATCAGGAGGCAAAGGGAGGCCCTGGTGGTCCAGCAGGACCAGACGGCTCCTTCCCCGGGACTGCCAGCCAGGCCTGCCATGCTGTGTTCCAGAAGCTGCAGTCTGTCCAGCCAGGCTCAGGGGAGGGTCTTTGGACCCCCAGTGGTGGATTTTGGGGTGAGGGGAGGGGATAATTTGGGGAGAGACATATCCAGGAATTGGCTGGGGAAGGAGAGGTTGAGGGTCAAGACACAGGAGAACTTGGGATTGGGATTAACTCAAGGTCTGTGTGATCTCTACGGACACCCTGAAACAGAGAGAGAGAGAGGCATCTCTTTGGGGATTACAGGCCCTTTACAGCTGGCATTTACTTGCATGCCTGCGTCAGCCTCAGGAGTGACAGCATTTGGCCACCTGTCTCCTGGCCAACGAACTTCCCGTGCTTTAAAGCAAGGGTGTCCTGTTCAGGGTCAGCAGAAAGAGATGCAGGGGAGGGAATGGCCCCTGGCGAGGAGGAGAGCCTCCCCTCCCCTCACCCATTGTCTTTTGGCGTGAGGGGGCAGCGCAGGGAGGCTACTGGGGAGCATGGAAGGGCCTGGAAGGAGGGACAGAGATGGTGAGTCACTAGCTAAAGGTCACACGTGGAGGTGGGAGGAAACTCGTGTCTGAGCCCCATGGGGACAGCCCTGTTGTTGGCTCTCCACAGCCTTCCCGTCTTCTTGTCTTGGGCTTCTTGCCCAGGCCCTGCTGTCAGTACCCGCTCCCTGAGCCAGTGCCTGGCACACACAGCCATGAGATCATGGGGCGGGGTAAATTGGCAGGACCCCGATCTCCCCTGGAGCGGCGGCAGGTGCATGCTGGAGCTCTGGGCCTGGCGCCTCTGTAATCTCCCTCCTGGCCCCTTGCAGGGACGTGGCTTCTCCAATCAGCCAGTTCTGCCTTTTCCACCTCAGTCCCCGGACTCCAATTAAGGTGGAAACTTCGCCCAATCCGTGGCATGAAGGCTTGAGATTAGACTTCAAAAAGGACTTCCTACTCAAGCTGTGGGATGTGGGATAAGGGCAGAGGGAGTTAAAATTAGGGACGAATATTAATAAGTGTATTATTCATCATCGAGAGCTTACTCTGTGCCCTGCTCTGTGCTAAGTGCTTTGCAGGCAGTTCTCATGTAATCTTCACCGTAACCTTGTAGAACACAGAAACTCAGCCCGAGCTTTTGCAGCCAGTCAGCAGAGGAGCTGGTGCTTGCCCTGAACTTCTAGCTGTGGGATAAATCTGGAGGGCACAGTGAGGCTGGCCACTGGAGGATCATGTGGGCTCCCGAGTGCCCATCATCCATCATTTGGCATTCCGTTGTGAATAAGACACGGGTCTGGAGGTCAAACAGGTAGGAAAGGTAAGAGCTGAGTTCATGTTCCAGAAGGCGAAAGTCAGGATGCAGAAGTGGGTGGGCCTGTTTCTGTTTGGCATCTCTTGAGTCAGAAAAGAAGCAAGCACATCAGAACTGCAGCAAGAGGGAGCGAGGTGAGACAGCAAGACGTTCTGACTTCCAGTGCTGCATGTCATCAGCACATGAGGGGTGTGTTTCCTGGAGAGGGAGAGCTGCTTACCGGGCTCAACTGGGAAGTGGGAGGATGGACGGCCCACGGTGGGGTCTCTGTTCAGGCTTGTGTGCGAGCACCTGTGTGTGCATGCCTGTGTGTGTGCCCAGATATGTGTCCACAGTCTCTAGTGAGGCATCTTCTGCCTCCACGGGCTCTGAGCTCTCCAGCAGCGTCTGTTGTTGTGAGCACAGGCCCCTGAGACAGGACTGTTCCCTTTGCTGATGGTCTGGAAGGTACTTTATGTTTGGGTGCAGTGCTGTCTTGATTGGGGACCATTCTTTTTCCTCAAATGTCCTCCAATTTGGCAGACCATGTATTCCAATCTGAAAACCTCCACCCTTACTTTCAGGAATTTTTCTTTGCCCCTTCTCTAAGGACCTCCATTCCCTTTGCCTTTCCTTGAGTGTATGACTCTTTGGCCCCTGCTGCGTTCTAGCTTCCACAGGATTGGATCCACTGCAGCGAATCCACACATGCTTAGTAGCACGGATGCAGGGGGAGAAGGGGCGCATGAGTGACTGGGTGTGGATGGGGATAGCCCTTGGGTGCTCCCTGTCAGGTGTCATGTTAGCTGCTGGCCCCGTCTGCCCTTGCTGTCCAAGCCTATACCACGTGTCAGGGGTCTGGGGTCAGATTCTGTGTTTCAAGGTCCAATGGCAACACAAAAATTCCTGGGATGTCAGGGCCAGGTGGGACCCCAGAGGCCACCTAGGTGCATCTATCCTTCACTGATAGACAAGGCACCCCCCAGAGAGGGAAGGGCCTTCCTTGCCCAAGATCACACAGGAAGTTGAGGGGACACAGCTGGGTCTCCTGACTCCCAGTCACAGCTCTGTTCACCATGCCACATTCTCTCCCTAATTTTGACAACCCCCTCTCCCTTCCTCTCTCCCTCTCTTTGCTGTCATCTTTGTACTTTTCTCTTGCCCTCCCCTTTCAAGAACACACATTCAGAGCCTGCCCATTTCTCAAGGCCTAGCCTGGCCCTCCTTCACTCTGGAACCTGCCTGATTCCTCTCCCCTAACTTCTTCTGCACCATTAGCGACATGTCCTGCTAATTCTCATTCTCTAATTGTCTGTAACACAAATTAATGCTTGATTAATTGATGCTCTAATGACCTGAGCTCTAACCAGGCTCAATTGCTTTCTAGCTGCGTGACCTTGGGCTAGTTACTTAACATTCTTAGTTCTCTGTTTTGTCATCTGTAAAGTGGGGCTGGATTTGAGCCTGAGTAAACAGCAGAAGCCAAGACTCAGAGGGGTAAACTTCAAAAACGGCAGTGTTAAAATCTAAGGTGTGATGGTGGTGTGCTGGGAGCAATGGTGAGAAGGCAGGCAGGGGTCACCCGGGGGAGTCTCAGCTGTGGGGAGCTTATGTTATTGGTAATGGGGCTCCCATGAGGCTTTTTGTAAGGGAAGTAACAAACCCCCACCTAGAGCTTGAAGTGGGGTAGAAAGGGCACTGGCTTTGGAGCTGGCAGATCTGGATTGAAATTCCAGCTCTCCCACTGACTAGCTGTGTGATGCTGCACACATTGCTAGATCTCTCTGAGCCTCCTTTTTCAAACTATAAATTAAGGATTATAGTCACCCTATGGAATTATGGTAAGGATTAAACAAGAAAAGATCTATTAATTGCTTAGCTTGGAGTCTTGCACTTAGTAAGTACTTAATAAGGAGTAGTCGTGATTACTGGTGCTGTCGTCATCATCCAGCAGCACGTGTCTGCCTCCTGGCCTGCCTCTGTCCTGGGTCTCTCTGGGCCCTGGGTGTCAGGCTCATTCCTCGTTTCCCAACCTGGAGGCTTCCCAAGGGCAGGGCTCACATGCATCATCTTCTTGCTCTGGCTGTTTTGGGAAGTGATGGGAGTGGGAAAGACTGTTGAACGGGTGATGTCACACTTTGGGGCTTCTGGGTGGTTCTGCAGAGGCCCCAGGGACCTGTAGGCAGGTGGAGAGGGGATGGGGAAGGTCTCAGGTCCTATTGATCACCCATCGGTTGTGTAATGTCTGAAGTGATTAAGGAGCTTGGGGAGGTTGGTGTTGACAAGATGTTAAGCCAATTCTCCCAGGGATAGTCCCTGGGGCCTCAGGCACTGCGGTGGGCCTACCGCTGCTGGGGAACCCCATGGTGGGGACAGGCCCATCCCCCAGAGAGAGAGCACAGAGGTGAAAGCTGAGGGGAACTTGACTGACAGCTTCCCCCAGCCCCGACTGAGTGTCTCCTCGGTTCATGCGGATGGAACGGGGAACCAGACTACACTATCAATGAAATAATTAGAGCCTAATATTAGACAGTATTTCAGGTGTTCAGGGGTGTGCTGGGTGCAAAGGGTAATCATTTGGCAAGGTTGGCTGGGCCCCTGCCTGCAGAGAGGTTACAGTTTAGAGGGGGTTCAGACAAGCACACAGAGGATACGCACCAGGAAGGGAGGAAGCCTGGGGGCTACAGGAGCTCTGAGGGGTGCACTTGGCCTCTCTAGAATGGCCATGTGAAGTTTTGTGGGGGTGAGACGTAGCTGGCCCTGCAGGCTGAACCAGGGACATGCAAGCGGTTGTGTGTTTGGAGAGCAGACCAGGGTGTTAAGACGGTCGGGTGGAGGTGGTGGTGGGGGGTGACGGTGGCTGGAGATGAAGCCAGAAAAGTACGCGGGGCTCTTGAATGCCGACATGAGGAGTGAGCTTTCTGTCCCAGGGGAAGCTGGGAGCTGTTGAAGAGTTTTAAGCAGAGAGGGATGTGGTCAGATGCAGGGGCTGCAATGCTATGGGAATGGGGAGGATTGCGGGGGGTCTGCCTTTGGGTTTCATGGAGCAGGGGAGTGATGGCCGGGGCATGCTCCTGCGGAGGGAGAAGGGGATGGGGTGTGTGGGTCTGCAGCAGGCAGTCTGAGGTGGGCCTGCCCAGGTGAGACTCCATCAGGTCAGGGTTTGGAGCCCAGGGCAGGGCTGAGGGAGGGGGAAGGGTGAGGTGGAGGGCTGGACTGGAAGACCAGGCAGGAGAACTGCGGCTTCAGCTCCGCCAGCACTTCCTTTAGGCCTCCCAGGGTGGTCTGCTCCACTGGCCCTCAGAAAGACTTGCAGCCTCGCAGAGCCTCAGTGTTCTCATCTGAAGAATAGAGCAGGCAAGGCCTTTCTCCTACACACTTATTTATCTGATTAGTGAACAGTCACAGTGTCTGCATCTGGGCCCTGAGTTACGGGACACAGGAACTGGGAGAGGTAAGCCCATGACCCACCAGGCCCCCCGAAGAGCCATGCCACAGCCTGAGGTGGGCTCTCGGTGTTGACCAGCTCTTGGAGTACTTCAGGAGGAGGTGGAGGGACTGGGGAGTTCTAGGAGAGTGTCCATGATAGAGCTGCAAACAAGATCCCAGGTCTAAGGCTGCCTCCCCTCCTCTGTGACATGGGGTGCTCTCAGACCCTTGCAGCTCAGTGGGCTTTTGAGCCACCCCTGCATAGTGGGACCAGAACCCTTAAGGCTGGGAGGACAGGGAATACAGGGTAGTAGCTTAGGCATAATGGGGTGAGGACCCCAGGACTCACCCAGCTCTGAAGGTCACCAGATCTTTGCATTTTACTGTTCATCTTCTGCCTCTGCAGAGCCTTGAATGGGAAGAAATGGGTTCCATGTGCAGCAGGCCAGGAGAGATTTAGGCAACAAGAACTTCCAGTTCTGTCTCAGGGTTCCCAGCTTTCTCCATATCCTGAGGGAGCCGCTGAGCCTGTGGGAGATGAGGGGTGCCCATTCCCGTCTCAGCCTCCCCCACCTGCTCTCCTGGGATACATTTGTCTGCCACTTGCATCTGGTTGGAAGCTGTCCCCATGTGGGTGTTAGGCAGGTGGCAGGTGCTAGAGGAGAGTGCACCACCCCATTGCCTCCCCCTCTGGGGATCACTGTGAGTTGGGGTAAGAGGAGGGTGTTCCAGCCAGCCCCAGGAGAGGGGAAAGCAGCCCCCGTCTGCCCTGGTGGATCTCTGCTCCTGGAAAAGGCGCTCTAGCAGGCTCATCTATGTGAGTCACTGCCTTCCATGTGGGGTAAGTTGAGCCCTGCCTTTTGGATGTCAAAATCCAGGGATGCTAAGATCCTGGGTCTGGAGAAGGGAAGGGGCACAGTGCAGCAGAGCCTTGGCCTGTCTTTCCTGACGGGGGATGGAGCTGGCAGGACAGGGAGGCTAGGTGGCTGGTCGTGCAGGGCATGCCCATCCCTCTACCTCCTTCCTCACACCCCTGAACTGCTCTGTTCACGCCTGGCCCCTCTTCTCTCCTCACTTTTTCTTCTCTTCTTCTTTTCTCTCTCACTCCCCTCCTGTCCTCAACCTTTTCGTCTCCCTCCCCACAGTCCTTCCCTCTGTCTCCTTTATTTCTTCCTTAACCCCCTGCCCTTCCATTTCCCATCTCCTCCTCCACCCTCCGGTTCTATTCCATCCACTTACCCCACCACAGACCCACCTCCCTGAGTTCAAGCTGCCCATTCTTTCTTCTTGCAGCCCCTGCCCATCTGAGGAGCAGAGTTCATCCCATACCCTGCAGGGAGTCCAGTGCTACCACGATGCCCCTCTCTTCCCTCCTTGAGGCTGGCTGGGTCCAGCCTGAGCTGTGCTGCCTGTTGGCTCAGCCCAGTGGGATTGTGCCTCAGGCAGGCTCCTGCCCTTCCAAACCCAGGGCTTGGCTGCAGACCCGACAGTGGCTCCCAGAGGTGAGACTGGGGATTGCAGCATCCTGCCAGCTGCAGTTCCCTGCCTGCTGTACTCTCACTCCTGATGTCCTGAATGTCCCACTTGTATGTCTACTGGTGGACATGAGCATGTGAACGCTGTGTGGACACCTGAGCATAGTCTGTTGTTCATGCATGCACGTGTGTGTCTGGGGGTGTGCATGATTTGAGTGTGTACCTCCTGCCTTGAGTGCGCACCACCCCTGGGAACTGCGGTGTATGTGTGAGTGCTGAGTGCACATGGGTGTGCAGGTGTGTGATGGAATTCAGGCTCCTGCAGACTTTGCATATTTGTGAGTGTGTACATTTGGGAGCATGTGCGATAGCACAAAGTCATATGTTTTCCTGCATACTTGGAGAAGCTTAAGTGCCCTGCCAAGTGTGTGCTTGTCTGTGCCTGGGGACACCAGTGAGCATGGGAATAGCATGAAGCCACGTGGACATGTGTGAGGTGGGAGGGGGCTGTGGGCACTTGCACAAGGCTGCTTGTAGCATGCACCTGTGTGCCCCAGAAAGACTATCTGCCTGTGTGAGTTATGTGCACACATGTATATTCACTGCACGTGTGAGGGATATGAGACCACCCTCGCCCCCAAAAGGTCTGTGGTGCCCTAAAGGCACGTGTGAGCAGTGAGCAGGGCCTGAGGGAAGCTGTCTGTGTCTACATGAGGAGATGCATCCTCCCAGGCCCAGGGTGTGGCTGTGCTGAAAGGGGACATATTTAGTAATTTATGAGCTTTTAAGGAAAAGCCTCAGCCCCCATTCAGGCCCCAGACACAGTGACCTCCTGCTCCCCGCTGCCACCTCACTCAGGCCTGACATCAGTCAGGCACCTGAAACCACAGGAATGAGAGGTAATCTTATTGCTACTGCCACCTCACCTGCTTACCCACTGTAGGGCTGATGCCAGGGGATAGCAAGGATGCCTCCCAAAGCACCTGCTGGGTGCAGGAGTGTGCTGCCAGGACCATGCTGCAGTCCAGGCCAGAGACCCTCTGCAGCCACCGAGGCCACACTAGCCCCACCCCCTGGCTCAGAGAGGGTTGCAGAGAGTAGGGATACCTGTTTCTGCCTTGGTGGACTTGGGGTCCAAGTGCCCCCTTTCCCAGCCAAGCCTGGCTCCTTCAGGAGAGCTAGTGGGCCTCCCGAACTCTGCCCTCTGGGATCGACTGGCCATGAAGCAGAAGGGAGAAAGCCCTTGAAAAATGTGGGTTGGAGGAATGAATGAAGAAACGGTGAGGCTGGGTGAGGTAGCTCACATCTGTAATCTTAGAGCTTTGGGAAGCTGAGGCAGGAAGATTGCTTGAGTTGAGGAGTTGGAGACCAGCCTTGGCAACATAGTGAGACCCTGTTTCTACACTTTTTTTTTTTGAGACAGAGTCTCACTCTGTCGCTGAGGCTGGAGTGCAGTGACACGATCTCGGCCCACTGCAACCTCTGCCTCCTGGGTTCAAGCGATTCTCATGCCTCAGCTCCCAAGTAGCTGGGATTATGGGATTGTGCCACCACACCCAGCTGATTTTTTGTATTTTTTAGTAAGAATGGGGTTTCACCATGTTGGCCAGGCTGGTCTACAACTCCTGATCTCAAGTGATCCACCTGCCTCAGCCTCCCAAAGTGTTGGGATTACAGGTGTGAGCCACCGCGCCTTGCCCAATCTTTATTTTATTTTTTTATTTAAAAAAGAAACTGCAGTTCCCAGGGGTGGTGCTAGCTGGCCCCAGGGAGTGCACTGAGGGTGAGTGGATGGCTGTGCTCAATGCTATGAGATTGGCCTTTGAATTCACTTCTGCCTGATCCTCACTTTTCTCCTTTCTAGGAAAGATCAGAAATCCCCTACAAGTTAATTATACCAAAGAAATTCAGAGGTGCGCCTGGTGCCCGGCACATGGTAGATGCTTAGGAAATGACAGGTGTCTCCTCCCTGAGAGCGGACAGCTGCCCTGAGCCCCTTCCAGAGCAACCCCTGGACCAGCCACGAGTCAGCTCTGGCTGGGCAGCAGAGATCCTCGAGTTCCTGTTCTGGAAGCATGACTCAGGCCCAGGTGGGAGAGGAGGGAGGTCACATTGGGGTCAGATGCCGGACCCAGACAGGATCAGACAGGCATCTGGCTGCCACCTTATCATGATACTAGTAACTGGATCTCAGAAGATAAGGCCCTGGGGCTGAATGAAGCATTCTGGCTCTGTGGGCCGAAATGTTGTTGACGTGGGCTGTACGATGCGTAGATGCTTTTCAGACAGCACAGCCTGAAAAGGGCCAGCAAGCCCCCAAAGGCATTGCCTTCACAGCTGCTTTTGCTGCTACTTCTGGGGACAGAACCTCCATCAACTGGGGACCCCCATCACCTCCATGAGAGCTCCTGAATCTAGCTTGCCAGCCCAGAGCCCATCTCTGATTTCCTGAGAGCCTCTGTTCTTGATCTAGATCTTAGCAGTCACCAGTGAGGACCCAGATGCGCTTTCCACCAGGCTTTGGAGAACATCTGAGGAGTGGAAATTCCTCTTTTAACCCTCTTTCCTACACCTCTGACTCTTGAGCAGGGGTCCATCATCCGCTGTTGCTGTAAACTGTGACCGTTCAGTACAATGGACAGTGCTCATGAGTGGGGTGGGGTGGGGACAAGCTTCTCTGCGCTATGCAAAAGTCAATGTTTCAGCCATACCAGGCATATGCCCAGTGCCCGGCTCCTTATCTCTAGGAGCCATTGTCTCTCTTGTTTCTTACGGCAGATAACGATGGCTTATCCATCTCTCAGGAGCAAAGCATGCCACTTTAAACAGTCAAACACATTAACGACCTTATTTAGGAATTAGGTGCCTCAGAGAGAGCCTTTGCAGGCTGAAACATGGAGGGAAGTGGTGTGGTGATGGGACTTATCTCTTTGCTTCCCAGATATGCAGAAAAAGGCAGTGTGGGAACACACACACACACACACACACACACACACCCCTGGACAGAGAAGCAAAGCATTCATTGAGCACCTGCTGTGGACCGACCCTTATTAGGCACTGGGAGGGAGTGGACAGAAAAGCGAGTTTGCACAGTGTTTGCCTTTAGCAGCTCACAGTTGCATGGAGAAGATATGCATCAGCAAATGCTTACTGCTTTTCCATTTTTGAAATCTGTAGGACTATCCCAGGGAAAACATCAAACCTGTTAAAATATGCAAAAAGTGAAGCAGCAGCTTTGCTGTGGGAAAAACAAACCTCAGAAACCCTTAGTGACAGGCCACTGAACACTGGTTCCTAAGGCAGTCCTCTCCTGGTTCCACTGGCAACTGCACCAGCTAGGCCCCTGCCACCCCTGCTGGGGAAACAGTGAAGGGGAAATGGCATAGAGGGCCATATATACACATATATACACACACACATTATATATATATATATATATATAATGTGACAATACCAGAGCAAAGGCACTCCTCTCTTCCTCTCCCCTCCTCCCTTCCCCAGTCTCCTCCTTCTCTGAGCCTTCAGGGCCTGATGGGAAGGTCTTGGTCCCAGTAGAGGGTAGGAAAAGTCCAGGTTTGCTTCACTTCCTATCCCAAGCCCCAGAGGCCACAGGCGACCGACCTTCTCCTGGAGTGCTTACTGCTGAGGTTCCTCACTGGAGCCTTGGCCCACAGCCAGCATCCAGCCCTCCCTGGCCAGCCTCAGGCCTGAACCCCTGCACAGGGAGGTGTTTGTCTGCCCACGCCTGGCAGGCTGCCCCAAGACAGTCAGGATGAACAGGTTTGGCCACCTGAACTGACTGCAACCTTTGCCTTTAGTGAGATAAAGAAAGACTCAGAGCTTTCGGCCACAGCCAGAATGAAGTTTTGGGACTTTTTCTTCCCCTTCGAAATAATTTTTAACTTATGAAAAAGTTGCAAGAATAGTACAAGTAACTTTTTTTTTTTCTGTATCATTTGAGAGTAAGTTGCTGGCCTGATGACCCCTCACTCCTGAATAGTTTAATGTGTATTTCCTCAAACAAGGACATTCTCACTCTCACATAACCACAACACAGCCATTAACACCACGGATTTCATCTCAATACGTTACTGCCATCAAGTCCTCAGACCCCATTTGTTTTTCCCAGTTGTCCCGGTGAGGTCCTTTAGAGCAAAAGGTTCCAGTTCAGAGTCAGGCATGGTTGCGTGCGACTGTCATGTCTGGTTAGCGTTCTCGAATCTGAAAGAGTTCCTGCGTCTTGATTTCCATGACCTTGGCACTTGAGTTTTGTAGAACGTCCCTCAATTGGGGTTTGTGTGATGTTTCTTCATGAATAGATTCTGATTCTGCATTTCTGGTAGGAAAATCACAGAAGCCATGCTGTGTTCTTCCTACAGCATCCGGTCAGGCCCTGCACCATCTTAATGTGTTCCATTACCGGTGATGTTAACTTTGATAGCTTGATTAAGATGGTGTCTGCCAGGCTTCTCCAAGGTAACTTACGTTTTTCCTCTTTGTAATTAAAAAGCACTTTATGGAGAGATCCTTTGAGACTATGTAAGTATCTTGATCTTCATCAAACTTCCTCCCACTGGTGTTAGCATCATTGATGTTTCTTGGCCTAATTATTACTGTGATAGTTGCCAAGTCCACTATTACTTCTGCGTTTATCAGTTGGCATCTTCTGTACAGAAAAACAAAAAGCTCTTTCTCTTCTCTACATTTATTTATTCATATTTTTATTTATATTAGTCTAGACTCAGGGATTCCTATTTTACTCATGATTTATTTTCGTTTTATTTTATTAATTTTTAATTTATTTTTGTTAATTTATTTTTGAGATAGGGTCTTGCTCTGTTACCTAGGCTGGGGTACAGTGGTATGATCATAACTCACTGTAACCTCGAACTCTTGGGTCCAAGCAATCCTCCTGTCTCAGCCTCCCAAGTACCTGGGACTTCAGGTGTGCCCCACCATGCCGGGCTCATTTTTTTTTTTAAAGACAGGGTCTTGTTATGTTGCCCAGGCTGGCCTTGAACTCTTGGCCTCAAGTGATCTTCCTGCCTTGGTATCCCAAAGTGCTGGGATGACAGCACCTGGCCTCATTATTTATTTTGGTGCTGAAAATCTCCCCGCTTGGCCAAGGGGTCACCCGTTCAGCAGGCTTCTGTGTCCTTTTGCGATACCCCCTCCATTCTTTAGGCATTTCCTTGCTTTCTAAAACAAGGTGTTCCTGGCTCATCTTGTGCTTTCCCTGGCCCACCCGTGGTACTGGCCATTTTTCCAAGGAACAGTCGTTTCTCTTGGTGGAGAGGGGTATGGAAACTGAGAGCCGGGCACTAGCTCTCCTCACTGCTTTCGAGAGTTGGCCCGTTTGTCAGTGATTCTTGGACCGGAGTCAGGGGAAGGATGTTTCCTTTAAGCTTTAATATTTGAAACCAGCAACTCTAAGGCTTGTTTGGGTGGTGAGCAACATGGAAATAATGAGACCTTTAATGAAAAATATAATCTACTGGTTGAATAAACAATATTCTATAGGAAATAAGATCATCAGTGGAGTTAGCAAATATATGTACATATCTGTATATGTGTTTATGTAAATATGCATCTACACAATTTAAATCTGTATATATTTTATCTATCTATCTATCTATCATCTATCTATCTATCTATCAATCTATCCATCCATCCATCCATCTATCCATCTGCCTGTCTATCTTGAAGGCCTTGAGCCACACTGAAATCTCCGATACCAAACCCATGATCACATGGTTCATGCAGTTCCTCCCTTACCATACTTATAAATCCTTTCTCCTTTAGTGAGAAGAGTGTCTTCCATCATACCTGTGTGTATAATCAGTCTCTCCGTGTAGGCACCACTGCCGGCACAAGTGCCCTTGTCTATACTGGGACAAAAAACCTCCCCGCTGCTGCCCTGGCACAATGCCTGCCTTCCCGGCCCCATCTAACAGCTTTGGGACTAAATTATTCAGGCAGGCAGGCAGCTCTTTGGACTTTTTGTGGACCAATGAATCATGACTTTTCCTGATCTTTGGAATGTTTTGCTCCTAACTTTTTCTTAAAAATGATACATTTTGCCATTTTTTTTTTGAGACAAGGTTTCACTTCTATTACCCAGGCTGGAGTGCAGTGGCATGATCTCGGCTCACTGTAACCTCTGCCTCCCAAGCTCAAACGATTCTCCTGTCTTAGCCTCCCAGTAGCTGGGACCACAAGCTCATGCCACCATGCCCAGTTATTTATTTATTTTTTTTCTGTGGAGACTGGGTTTTGCTATGTTCCTCCAAGCCAGTCTCAAACTCCTGAGCTCAAGTGATCCGCCTGCCTCAGCCTCCCAAAGAGCTGGGATTACAGGCATGAGCCACCGTGCCCGGCCTGTTTTGCCATTATTAAAGTACCGAGTTTCATGAATAATGTCTGCAAAGGAAAACCATTTCTCTATGCACAACACTTCTGACAGCAAATGTGTGCATTTTCTACACAATTCTCCAGTTCTCTGCAGACACCAACTGGGTGTCCTACAATTTAATTTAGTTTGAACACTAACTACCCAGGGTAGGGGAGAGCCTGCAGGTTAAAGTCTCAGTCCCACAAGACTGCCCCCATTTCAGATGCCCATCGCAAGTACTGGGTGCCCACACCTCTGTCTAGTTTGGCTACAAATCCAGGGTTCCCACAACCCCTCCTTAGGTTCAGTAATTTACTCTAATGGCTCACAGAACTCAGAAACACTTTCTTTAGATTTACTGGTTTATCACAGAGGAGATTATAGAAGATAGACACGAATAGCCAGATGAAGAGGAAATAGGACAAGGTCTGGACGTGTCCTGAGTGCAGGAGCTTCTGTCCCCATGGAGCTGCGATGCACCACTGTCCTGGCAAGTGGATGCATTCTCCAACCTGAAAGCTCTCCTACCTCGTAGCTTAGGGATTTTTATGGACGCTTCATCGCATAAGCATTAACGATTATTGCTCAATCTTTAGCCTCACTCTCCTCCCCAGAGCATAGGGGAGGGGGCCGAAAGTTCCAAGCTTCTAATCAGACATTGACCTTTCTTATGACCAGCCCCTATCCTGATGCTATCCAGGAGCCCACTGGCAGTCAGTTCATTAGAACAAAAACTCCACTCCTAGTGTCCAGGAAATTAGGAGCTCTGTGTCAGGAACAGGGGTTGAAGACTAAATATTAGAACAAAAGGTGCTGCTAGCACCCCTGTCACTCAGGGTATTACAAGGGTTTAGGAGCTCTGTGTCAGGTGCTGGGGGCAGAGACCCAATATATATATATTGGATTATGATGTAATTTGGAAAACAGAGAAAGGGAGTCAATCATAATTCCAGCCCTCAGTACAACCATTGTTTAGTATTTAAATGCATTTCCTTTTGGTTTTTTCCTCCAGTGCACCTGTTTTTCTTTTAAGCATAATTGTAAGTGTAATGTTGCTACCTCTTTCCATTCTGCATGTTTACTTAAGACAATAAAAACATTTATTACTTACGAAATACCTGGCATGCACCAAGATCTGTATAAATTGTTTTCTCTTTCTCATTAAATCCTTAACATAATCCTGGGAAGTAGGCATTTTCCTGACACTACAGATAAAGAAACCAAGGCTCTGGGAGTCTCAGTTGCACTTTGGATAAGCAATAGAGCTAGGATTGGAACCTGGATATCTTTGACTCTGAAATCTCTGCTCTACCCATTGTGGTATCCATCCTCCCCAAGCATAAGTACTTTTTTGATAGTACAACACTATTCCCATAACTCTGATTTTACATGCAGACATATTATGCTAGTGAGAGATGGTATCACAACTTAACCACGCCTCTGTTGTAGAACACATGAGCTACTTTCTGTCACTCTATAAATAATACCATGATTAACATCTTCATGGATACAGCTCTTAACCAAACTGTTTTTCTAAAGGGTTGCCCTAATTTGAATGCCAGACCTAAACCGTAATAGCATATTATTATTTTAAAAAATAGTTGATGCTTTTTCAGGCACAGTATCTTGGTTTAATTGGCACATGGTTGAATACAGGCTTGGCTTTATTCAAGAAACATTTAAAGGGTACCTGCTGTATACCAGGAATGATGGTAGGAATGGAAGATACAGAGGTGTTTGTATTATACGACTCACTCAGAAAGCCAAAACCAGGGCGTTTCAATTACTTTAACCCATGACTCACTCAGCTGATGGTTTCAGGGGCTGTGCTGGAGAAGCCTTGGTGATACGGGTGCAAATGCCAAAAAAAGGGTAGGTCTCATCAGCTCAGGGAAAATGTGATGCAGAGTAGGTGGCATTGCCGGCTGATGAGTGTGACAGTTACTAAGTTACTGTCTCTTTGCTCCAAACCCACACTCAGACTCTCAGCTTTGGGGTGCTGGAGCCGACTCTGTGGCTCACGTATGCCTTGTCAACTGGCTCCTGCCTGGGATGTGCAGATAGGGGGCGCCAGAGGGAGACTCAAGGCGTTGCTTTCTGCGGGCGTCCCGTCTGTTTGCTGTTCTTGTGAGCAGTGTGTCTTCACCCTGCCGTCCGATTGGCAGTTTTCCCTACACTTGGAGAATCAGCCTCATTGTGCCCTCCTACTCAGAGATGCCAGCACCAGCCAGTCTGGTACGGCTACTGTACTACCCCTGTCTCAGAGCTCTGGGTCCCAGGCCCACAGGACCTTGCTTTTAGCACCTGCCAAGCAGGGCTTCCTCCTTAAAAGTCTGAGTTTCAGGGGCTCCTCCTCTAAGTTTCCAAGTTTTCGTAACCTCTAACTTCTTCCCTCTGTCACCTCAGCCCTAGCTATGGTAGCTACTTCTGCTAGTTCTGTGATATTTTATAGCTAGTTACTCTTTCACTTACCCAGTCAACAACTCTAAACCTAGTTAATAATTCTATTTATGTATTTATTTTTTGAGACAGGGTCTCACTCGTCACCAAGTCTGGAGTGCAGTGGCATGATCTTAGTTCACTGCAACCTCTGGGCTCAAGCCATCCTTCTGACTCTGTCTTCTGAGTAGCTGGAATTATAGATGTACACTACCACACCTGACAAGTTTTTACAATTTTTGTAAAGATGGAGTTTTGCAGTGTTGCCTGGGCTGGTCTCAAACTCCTGGGCTCAAGTGATCCACCTGCCTCTGCCTCCCAAAGTGCTGGGATTAGAGATGTGAGCCATCGTGCCAGCCTTAGTTAATAATTCTTTACTCTGTTCAAATAACTAGTGTGGGTATTGTCTCCTCATTGAACCTGACTGATAAAGGACAGGCCTTGAGCCCCCGAGTTGCTGAGGCCCTTGTGGTAACCACATGCGTTATTTTGTTTTATTTAACAGTGTACACAGAGACATGAGGAAATTGTAAAGTTGATTTTAAATCAACTTTAAATCAATAATAAAGTTGATTTTTAAAAATCTTTGAGGTTTGGTTGAAGTCTGTTTAATAAGCCATTCAAACTTGGGATCCCCTACCCCACTCAGAATAGCCAAATTCTGTCCCTCCTCACTTCAGCAGAGGTTTATTCTCTGGAGATGGCTAGATAGAGGGTCTTTGTAACAAGGTCCGGTACGTCCTATTTAGGGTATAGACACCTACTAAAAAGATAAGAGTAAGTGAAGGTTTACAACTGAATGCTGAGACCCCTCTGTCTTCTTTTCTCATTTTGTTTCCAGAATGCTGGAAGCCAAGCTTGCACATTCCAGGCAGCAATTTGGAAGATTCTTTTCTGTGCATGACCAGCTGGAAAGGAAAAACCCCAAAACACTGGCATTGTGACTTCTCCATGTGAACAGTTTAACTAGTTCGTCAAGGTGGACATGCCTCATTCAAGCTTATGGAGTGACCAACCAGCCTTTAGTGACACCCCTTGAAATGTGAATCATCCATGGGTCACTAGTCATTGGAGAAGAGCCTCTCACACAAAAATTGGAACTCAGATCACAAATAACAACAACAACAATCCAAAAAATAAAAAAATAAAACATTAGGAGCAGAGACTAAAGGAAAGATGGAAATATTAAAAGAAAAATATTATTTTAAAAATGAATATGTATTAACATTTTATTTAAATAAAGTAAAAATAAATAAAAATAATTGATATTAATTAATACCAATATTCTCTCTTCTGTTAATATCCTCAGAGAGAAAAAGAAGATATTTCATCCTGGAAACAAGAGTAGAATGCAATAAAAAAGGTGTAGTCAGAAAACATGATGAGCCCTAGGAAGTTAAAACAATGATAGCAGAAATGAAAAATTTAGTAAAAAGCTTTGAAGAGAATATGAAAGAAATCTAGAGAGTAGAGAAAAAGGACAAAGCGCTAGGAAACGGGAGAGCAAAGATTAGAAAATCAGAGACCCAGTTCAGGAGTTAGTTCCAGCACTGAATAAGGAGAGTTCCAGAAAGAGAAAACAGAAAGAATGTAAAGGAAGAAAACTCAAAGAAATAGCCTGAGCAAATTTCCAGAACTGAAAGATATGAGCTTATTAATGCAATAGCCCACTAAATCTCCAAAAGATCAAGTCATTTCACTGGGACAGGGAAGATTCAACAAACATATGGTTCGGGGGAGAAGATTTCACATAAGAAATCTAGAATCAGATGGTTTCAGACTTCTCAGCAGCGATACTGGTGGCTAGAAGGCAATGGATACCCTTAAACTAGTGAGGGCAAACATTTTACAACTCAGAATTCCACAGCTGCCAAAATTATGAATTAGTCTTGAGAATAAAAAAGTTCAGACATGTACTTTCTCAACACGTTTTCCTCACAAACCTCAGAAAGCTACCAAAACTAGAAAGTAAACTAAGGAGGAGATAGAATGTAGGAGACAGAAAGTCCCCAGCAAGAGACAAATCCTAGCCTCACGATGGTGATGGGAGGCACCAAGGTGAGAGCAGTGCATCAGGTCTAGAGAGCACCCAGTCCAGGTGGGAACAGGGAGAGACTTTGGGAAAAATGGCTCCAGATGATGAAATTGATAGAATCATTGACATGTTCTATCAATTTATCAATGAGGGAGATTCTGGAATGATTCATTAAATCTGGGAAAAGCGAAAGTAGGGAAGCATATTGATTGAATGGTCCCAAAACTAAATGAAGTATACTATACCTCTTTGCTCTGAGTATCAATTAATGAAATAATTCTATCAGGATGAGGGGAGATGGGAAATATGGTGGCCCTGGGATGGTGTTAAAGAGAGGTAAATTCTTACTTTTCAGAGTGAGAAGTCAATAGTTAATGCTCAAACCTGAAAAGTTGAGAAGTAGCAGTATAAATATGTTATTTAGAGATACAGATATAAAATTTAAAATAGAAGGCCAAAACTTGAATGTGGTTGCCATTGGGGAGCAGATATTGTGTGTAAGTAAGAGCTGTTATTTTTCATAATAAGTCTAATGGTTTGCTTCTTTAAATCACACAACTATAAATTTGTTTTTGTTTTGTTTTTGAAACAAGGTCTCATTCTGTTATCCAGGCTGAAGCGCAAAAGTACAATCATGGCTCCCTGGAGCCTTTGTCTCCTGGGTTCAAGCGATCCTCCCACTTCAGTCTTCTGAGTAGCTAGGACTACAGGTGCATGCCACTTTGCTTTAAAAAAAATTTTTTTTTTTTTTTTGTTTTTTGCAGAGACAGGGTCTCACTATGTTGCTCAGGCTGGTCTTGAACTCCTGGACTCAAGTGATCTTTCTGCCTTGGACTCCTAAAGCGTTAGGATTACAGGCATGAGCCACCATGCCCAGCCAGCATGTATAGCTTTGATAAAAATGTATATATCTGTATCAACATGTATCTATCTCTGGAGCATACTGGAAAGTGGTGGCTGAAGTGGAGAAGGGTGACTTTTTTTTTCCTTCCCTCATTGTGCTGCTGGGATAATCAGTCAATAGTATAAAAAGCTAATCAGTTAAATGATGGTGGATGGGGAAGTTTGGTCTTTTGCTAGAGCCCAAAGCAGTTGCATCAGAAGCTTTGAGTTCCTAGAACCCTGGACCCAAAGGCCTTGAGGGAAGCTTGTTTGTCTAGCAGAGCCAAGATCCTCTGAATTATTGAGCTGGGTTGATCCACTCTCTCAGGACAAGAGAAGGGTCCAACCCTGGCCATAAAATCTACTGACACTGGCTGCCCACTATAGAGGGGGACTCACTTTGTTTACCTGAGCTGGGAGAAGAGCGCTGTCATCCGTTAATACCTGTAACAGCAAGAAAATTTGGGGGCTCTCCTCACTCTTCAGAGTGCTGCCAGCTTGAAGGAGGGAACCAACAATCAAACAGGTGCCTACTACTGAGGACAACAGAACAAAGAAAATAGAACATTTTTTGTTTGTTTTTGTTTTCTGAGATGGAGTTTCACTGTTTTTGCCCGGGCTGGAGTGCAATGGTGTGATCTTGGCTCACTGCAACCTCTGCCTGCTGCGTTCAAGTGGTTCTTGTGCCTCAGCCTCCAGAGTAGCTGGGAGTACAGGCATGTGCCACCATGCCCAGCTCATTTTTTTTTTCTTTTTTTCTTTTTTTTTTTTTTTGAGATGGAGTCTCGCTCTGTCACCCAGGCTGGAGTGCTGTGGTCGGATCTCAGCTCACTGCAAGCTCCGCCTCCCGGGTTCACGCCATTCTCCTGCCTCAGCTCCCCGGGTAGCTGGGACTACAGGCACCGCCACGTCGCCCGGCTAGTTTTTTGTAGTTTTTAGTAGAGACGGGGTTTCACCGTTTTAGCCAGGATGGTCTCGATCTCCTGACCTCGTGATCCGCCCGTCTCGGCCTCCCAAAGTGCTGGGATTACAGGCTTGAGCCACCGCGCCCGGCCGCCCAGCTCATTTTTTGTATTTTTAGTAGAGACAGAGTTTCACCACGTTGGCCAGCCTGGTCTCGAACTCCTGATCTCAGGTGATCTGCCCGCCTCGGCCTCCCAAAGTGATGGGATTACAGGCGTGAGCCACTGTGCCCGGCCAAGAAAATAGAACTTTAAAACAATCTACAGCACCAAATATAACCTCCATAGGCATCCAGCAGCATACTACTAAGAAATGATATGGAAATAAGAATAAGGTTTTGGCAATTAAAAAGAAATCTTAAACTTAAAATTCAACAGCAGAAGTAAAAAGAATAAATACTGCTGGGCCATGGGGGAGGTCATCTAGAAGGTCAAATGGAGAAACTATGTTGCAACACAAAACAAAAGCATAAAGAAATGGAAATAATGAGTGAGAAGAGCAGTGATGCTAAAGCTAGGAGATCTTGTATCTGAATAATATTTGCTCCAGAAGAAGAGAAAGGAACAAATGGAGTAGAGCCAATAAAGAAAGAAACAAGACAAGAAAACTTCTCTGACCTAAAGAAGACTTGAATATTGAGCTCAAAAGCATTCTTTGAGTGCCTAGAAATAGTAACAAAAACAAGACACGTACCTAATCATATGCTGGTGAAATTTCTGAACTTCAAAGGAACTTCAAAAGAAAATAATCCTTAAAAATTCCAGATGTAAAAACAACCAAGAACAAAATCAGTTACCTGAAGAGGAAAGAGAATCAGAAGGTCACTGAAGGCATCTTCTGCAATTTGGGAAGACCAAGGACCATGGAACAATACTCACAATTTCTGGGGAAAGTTCTCAGATCTAAGAATCTTGGCCAAAATATTATTTAAGTGTGAGGGGCAAAGACAGACATTTTCGGATGTACAAATATATCCCCATTGACCATTTCTAAGGAAACTATCAAAGAAGGTAGTCTAGGCAATTGAAACTTAAATTTGAAAATCAAGTGAGCAAAACAATTTAAAACTCACAATAGGGGAAGACAAATAGCACAAGAAACAGTGGAGACCAATAAATCTAGTGGAATGTGTAGTAAATAAATGAATGACAATAAAGTGATTTAAACTATTATAAATTAGAAAGAGTTTTTGAAAGAGAAGACAAGGAAGAAAAACCCTTGGAATAGTTTGAAACTAAAATGATAGGTTATTTCCACCAAATCCAGGATTTGAGATAGAGGGATTGTGGGGATGAGGATGGGGAAATAAAAGGTGCTATAGGTGTGATCTAAATTGAGGCGATTAAGTTACTCTATGCTTTTGGTATGATGATGGTGAAATATGGGTTCAAGTACAACTTGAAAGACCTATTAGTAATAGGTCTCACTCTGTCTCCATGCTGGAGTGCAGAGACACAGTCTCGGTTCACTGCAACTTCTGCCTTCTAGGCTCAAGAGATCCCCTCTCCTCAGCCTCCCATGTAACTGTAACTGGGACTACAGGCACGCACTACCACGCCCAGCTACTCTCCTCCTCCCCCTCCCCCTTCTTCTCCTTCTCCTTCTCCTTGTCCTTCTCCTTCTCCTTC
Source organism: Trachypithecus francoisi (assembly GCF_009764315.1). Lineage (NCBI taxonomy): Eukaryota > Metazoa > Chordata > Mammalia > Primates > Cercopithecidae > Trachypithecus > Trachypithecus francoisi. The sequence continues at coordinate 82,133,009 of NW_022681456.1, read as the reverse complement.
TTCTTCTTGGATGTATTTTGAAGACACAGGGTTTTGCCATGTTGCCCGGGCTGGTCTTGAACTCCTGAGCTCAAGCAATTGCCTGCCTTGGCCTCCCGAAGTGCTGGGATTACAGGGATGAGCCATCACACCTGGCCAGTGTTCTTTAATTTTCAATTCTTCTTAATGACGAGGCTGCGTTGATTAATTGCCCTTATAATTATAATCAATGAAGTAAGAAACATTGTAAAGTAAATGGTGTTCAAAGATACCCTGTGGTTCCATAAGCAATGTCTGGCGAAACGCCTTTCTTACATTTCTTACATTCTTTCCCTGTATGCTTTCCCCACTACCCAGAAACAATGACTAATGACTGTTACTAGGGAAAAGGGCTAGAGAATGGCATGTAGGTGATTTTGTGAGGGCCCAGAATAAGAACTGAATAACATATGATGCCAATAAAGATGGATATCTGAGTACTTATAAGCTCTTATTTGTTAGGAAAGGGAGCTGTTCTGGCATGCACTATAGGGGATTTGTAATCCTCATTTTTAGAAAACCGGACTTTGTGATGGGATTTAGAAGACACCAGGTTGAAAGCCACCAATGGAGCAGCATGGTGAAGTCTCTGGCCTAGAAATTAAGGTGCCTCAGTTTAGCTGTGTGTCTGCCGTTTTTGTGAACCATGTGTCTTTGCATAACTCATTTAAGCCCTCTGAGACTAATTTTCCCACTCCAGGAAAACTGTTGCTGCACGTAGTCAGCACTCTTAAAATCTCTTGAAATGTCTGTTGAATAAATAATGAATAAACAAATGAGTAAAATGACTTGTCTAAGGTTGCCCTCAGTGTGAGCTGTGCCTGAGCCCACAGGTGTCCGGATGCAGCCTGATGCTCCATCCAGCTTAGCACACCACCCCAACCCACTCACCGGTCTCAACACCCTGCACACCTCGCAGAGACTCTGCTCCTGGTTCTCCACAGAGCACAGCACTAGGGTGCAGACCAGCATGTCCACAGAGCCATCGGCCACCTGGTGCACGTTCTCCCCGGCAGCTACCACAAAGCACTCAAACTGCAGGTGTGAGTTCTCTGCAATGCTCTTGATCAAACACTTCTCAAAGTTGGGGTTGGGGTCAATACAGGTCACCCTGCACCCAGGTGGGTAGAACCTGAAGTTGGCCCCTGTGCCACAGCCCACCTCCAGCAGGGAGAGCTTCCCGGAGGGGCCCGCAAACTCCTGCAGGTTGCCAAAGAGCTCCCGCTTCTTGCTTGCCCTCTGTTCTTTGTACATCACAGTGAACCTTGCCAAGAAGTAGGGGAACCATTTTTGCACATCCAGTTCTACAAGCCCATAAAGTTCAGCAGGTACATGGGAAATGCTAGGATGTCAATGGCCAGCAACCAGGAGGCCCAGGAGACACTGCTGACCAAAGGCAGGGAGCAGTGCCCAGTGGCAAAGTGGATGCCGCTGAGCTGGGGACTGCATTGGTGGTCACACCCAATCTCGAGGATGTGACTTTCTCCACTAATGCTCTGCAGGCTAGAGTTCGAGGAGAGGATTCCAAGGTTTAGGCTGAATAGGGCTGGAGATTTATCCAGGTGGGGACTGAAGAGTCAGGGGTCAGAGCGTGAGGGTAATGGTCAGGGAGCCCAAGCTGGAAAGAAAGGCGAAAGGAGGGTGGTAGGTGGGGAGAAAACGGAACAGCCAACTTCAGGACTGGGGTACTGGGGTGCTGGTGTAGCTGAGGAATCCATCAATGACAGTGAGAGTTGTTATCAATGGTCCTGCAGTTTAGGATCTTGAGTGTGACCTCAGGTGTAGGCAAGAGAAAAAGCATGCAGTGAAAGAATTGAGGAGCTCAAGAAATTCAAAGGGTAAGATGCTGGGTGGGTCATTTGCACTGAGAATGAGGGAGCTCAGGGTGGAGAGGAAGCAGAACCTGGGTACCAGAGTGAGCATGAAGGGAGTCAGGTCAGGAGGTGGCTGTGGGGCTGGCAGGGATCAGCCTCAGGGGAGAGAGGCAGGAGTGGTGGAGCTGGATGGCAGGAGCCCACAGGATTTTTAGAATCACAGTGATCTGTGCAATCAATATATAAAGGTTAAAAACTCAATCAGTGTATAAAGGATTTTCTTTTCAACCAATAGCATTCCAGTGAAGGGTCAATTCACTGGATTAAATGAATTAGTCAATTCATTAATCACTTCTCTATTGACAGGCATTTAGGATGTTTCTATTTTTTCACAAATATACCACATTCCAATTTGAATTCCAAGATAATGAAAAAATTAGTTTTTTTTCTTTATGAGTCAGAGGACGTGTTTTTAGGGGATAGACAATGAGTAATAGTTCCCTAAATGCAGCAAGGAGCCAAACAGAATGCCTCCTCTCTGGGAAAGGAGTAGCAGGGACCGCAGGCACAGAGGTGTCTAGGGCAGGTTTAGCAGAGCCAGGTAATGTGGATGACCTGGGGCTGCTTTGAGTTCATAGCTCGGTTCTAGAGCGTGAGGTGGGACAGCTAGGAGGGTGGTGGGAAGACAGTGGGTGTGTGTGTGTGTGACAGAGTGCTACGGAGACAGGAGCGTGCATTTGGGGCAGGCAGGTGACCAACGAGGAAAGACTGTGGGATTAATTCACCTCACGATTCTGCCCAGGATTTCCTAAGGTGGTCTTGGTGAGGCCAACAAAGGCCGGGTGGGGTGGAGACAGAAGCTGGATGGATGGCTGAGCTGTGAACTCTTGTGGGCAGGAATCTTATCTGCAGCCTCTTGGGTTGACAGCACTTTGGGAAGCCCTTCAGGGGATGTTTGCATGCTCCACCTGGCACCGAGTGGGCTCCTAGTGCTGGCCTGTGAATGGAGAGGCAGGAGGAGACTGGTCAGGGCTGGAATGGCCTGGAATGCTTCAGGGAGGGGAGGAGAGGCCAAGGGGTGAATGTCAGGCAGGCCCTGGAATGGGGAAATGTTGCTCAAAGTGGTCACCCACCCTCAACCCCAGATGTGAACCTGAAAAGTCCAGAGACCTTTTCTCCTTCCCGTTGTCCTCCCCAGCCCTCTCTAAGTATGGAATCTGGGAATTTCATCTTGGGTGAAAAATCCATGACCCAGGGAAGGGCAGTGACATGTTCAGGGCCTCAAGGCAGCAACAGTGTCCTGACAAAGATTTCCCAGCCAGGCTTTAGGAGAGAAGCGAATGCAGGAACTCCTGGCCTGGGTGGGCACAGCCTCCAGATTGCAGATCCTGTAGGGGGCTGGAGGTGGGGACAGATGAGAGGGCCAGAGGCAGAACTTGTTCGGGGAGGTGTGGGAAGGCAGGCATTGGTGTGAGAGGCAGTGGTGAAAACAGAGTTGAAGATGAGCCCTGAGGGGTAAGGAAGTTGGAGTGTGTGTGTGCGCGCGCGCGCGCGCGCCCGTGTGTGTGTGTGTGTGTGTGTGTGTGTGTGTGTGTGTGTGTATGTGTTTAAATTAAACAATTGGTCTCTTTGCCTGCTTGGGTGTTGGGGAAGGAGGGCAGTGAGATTCCTATGAATGCAAATATCACAGGGCCAGCTAATCCGTATGCTCTTCAAGCTACAACCAGGCACAATTCCAGGTCGAATCTCTCTCGCCTCACACACACATACATGCTCCAGAGCCGATACCACAGCAGGTCTCCTTGGGCACCCCTCTGCCTCTGGCCTGAGCTGACCCAACACCAAAGGCTAGGGCCGGGAGGGGAGACAGGGAGGGAGGCTGGTGAGCCTCCACTAAGATCACTGAGAAGGGGTGACATTCTTTAGCCTCGCTGGAAGTCCTTGTGCTTTAACTGAAATGGCCAACCAGGAAGGACATTCCATCCCCACCCTCGTCTCCCCCAAGGGCTTGGTCTGAGGTGAGGAATCTGGCCAGCTTATTGGGAGGGGTTAGAGGTGGGCTAAGGGCAGACGGAAGCCAGGCCTGAGAACAGGGTGTGGCAAGCGTGATTGGCCCTACTGGGAAGTGAGGCTAGCACTCAGGCTTTGTCGCGTATTCCCTGTGCCAGCACCAGAGGCTTACCCCTCTTGACTGGGTTTGAAACTGCTGGGAATTGTTTGGTGGTGGCTTCATGGGAGAAAGATAATGAGAGCTGAGGACTTTCAAATAGGAAAATGGTGGGGGGAGCGGGAGGAGAGTTGAGTGCTAATAGAAGCACACACACTCAGGCAGGCTTGCAAATGTGTGCCATTGTGTAACCACAGCTGCCCCCTCGCCTAGGATGGACGCACAGACCCCCATCTGTGTAAGCAGGCTCAGACATGCGCGTGCATATGCCTGGGGGTGTGAGCACAGCAGAGCCCAAAGGCCTGCAGGCGTGTACACACAGAAGTGTACACACATCCACAAAGTGTCACAAATACACACGAATGTCCCCTTCCTCTACAGGGACGCATAAAATAAATGGGCAGGAATATGAGTAGAGGGTCCGGGAGGTGAGCGTCCAGGGTAATCATTCCCAAGGCCCCTGGGTTTCCGATGCCTACTGGAGTGGGGAGGGGAGGAGCCAGAAGTGCGGTCGTGGCCCTCTCAGCTTAGTTTCTTTGGGAAATGAAGTAGGAGGGAACGCAGCCAGGGAAACTAGCTGGGCCAGGAGGGGTCAGACTCCCGAACAAGTGAGCTGATCTCTCAAGGAGGAGCTGGATCGGTTTTAGGGAGAGCGGTAAGGAATGCCTTTCTGGCTTCAGCAGCCTGGACGGGCGTCTGGGCGTTGACTCCAGGGTTGGAACTTTTCTGCCCACCTCTTCCCCCAGTCTCTTGCCACTGCTCCGGCATCAGGGATCTCTGTTCTTCACCCCGTCTCCAAGCATCCTCCTCCGGGAAGCCTTCCCTCACTGAACCCTTTTCTGATGGGCTGGAACTGTGGTCCCCCGCTGTTCTCTGCGGCCGTCTAGGGATGGCGCTCCTGCCCACTCCGGACCATTCCTGCTTGGATTGAAAGTCTGGGCTTTGGCGGAGCGGGCGGGCAGATGGCGGAGGGCGGCTCCAGGAGGGGCCTGGCAGCAGAGAAGGGTGGCCCGCGGCTAGCCCCGCCCCTACCTGTGGAAGCCCCGCCGCCTGCGCCGGCGGATAAAAGGCGCAGAGAGTCCCTGAGGTCAGCGAGTGCGCGCTCCTCCTAGCCCGCCGCTAGGTCCATCCCGGCCCAGCCACCATGTCCATTCACTTCAGCTCCCCGGTATTCACCTCCCGCTCAGCCGCCTTTACGGGCCGCGGCGCCCAGGTGCGCCTGAGCTCCGCGCGCCCCGGCGGCCTTGGCAGCAGCAGCCTCTACGGCTTGGGCGCCTCGCGGCCGCGCGTGGCCGTGCGCTCCGCCTATGGGGGCCCGGTGGGCGCCGGCATCCGCGAGGTCACCATCAACCAGAGCCTGCTGGCCCCGCTGCGGCTGGACGCCGACCCCTCCCTCCAGCGGGTGCGCCAGGAGGAGCGCGAGCAGATCAAGACCCTCAACAACAAGTTTGCCTCCTTCATCGACAAGGTGAGCGGGACTGGACCTCGCCTCGCCTCGCCTCGAGCCGCGCTCCAGACCACACCAGCCGCCCTAACTAGCCCTGCCTGCGCGCGGGCGAGGCGCTGGGAGCACTGCCGCCCTTCTGTCTTTCAGCTAGTGTTGGGGGCACGATCTGGGGGTCCTTCCTTCTCCGCATGAACCCCGTGGCTATTTTATCCCCTCGGTTTCCAAGCCCTCCCTTCCAGCAAGCTGCCCAGCTGCCCCTCCCTTTCCTCCGGGAGTGCGGGCCTGAGTGCCGCAGGGCTGCCCTCGCTGGCTGCCTGCGGGTCCCCTGGACAAGTTTTGCCTCTGGCTAGGAGTTCCAGAGGCCTAGGCCAGGAGTTCTCTCTCTGGGACCCTTTCCCTGAGAGGGGACCGTGTGGAGTCAGGAATGGAGTTGGGTGGCACGCCCTTCCCAGCGGGGAAGACCCAGTCTTGTTCAGATGCTGATGCGGATGCGGATGCTGGAGATTAGGGCTACAGTGAGGGAGGCTCCCGCCTCGCCCCGCCCCCACCTGCCTGGTCCTCCAGCCTCCCTTAGGTGGCAGGAGGAGAGGTTACACCTGCCCTTGAAGATGGCCCAGTTGGGGGCAGGGAGTGGCAGAGAGGGGCCTCGAAAAGGGGCCATTTTGGAGATATTTTTCCTGGCTGTTGGACTCCGTCACACAAGGGCCTCTGGAGGGGTCAAGGGACAGACTTGACTGGTGGGTTTGGGAGGAGTGCGGCCAAAGCCAGGAACTCAGGGCTGGCCCTGCTGGGCTGTTCTGGCTTCCTCAGGCTTCGACCAAGTTTACTCCCACACCACCCCCATCCCTCATGTCCTCCTTTCCTTCACCATTCACCCAGACCTGTTTTTTAGATTTTGTAGGGGCCTCCCCAAGCTGCTTCAGGCCCAGTTTCCCCCACGTGTTGAGCCGCACGTCTTACTCTCTGTGGTCCACAGGGCCTGGAGCCCTGAGCTGCTGGTTTTGCAGAGGCCTCTATTGCCTCCCACCCCTAATCATACCAGCTACTCCTTAAGAGCCTTTGTGGACTCCAGGCTGGGGTCATTTTACCAATGGATTGACTGTCCTGAGGCCTTGCTGGAGAAAGGGGAAGGAGAGAAAGGATACTGAGGAAGGAAGAGAAGAGGTCCCAGACCAAAGGGAGGGCTGGGCCTGGTCATCTTCATGATCCATTGACAGGAAGAGGTGGCCCTTCAGAGAGGGAGGTTGAGAACACCACCTGTAATGCGATGGGGAGTGAAGTGGAGGCGAGGCCCTAGAGCACATTCGTCGAGAGTCAACCACGGGGCACATCCGTGCACCAGGCAGACCTGCTTCCTGGATCACTCTGTAGGACACTTGATTTGGAGTCCAAAGGGAGAGGGCTGGTGGCCCCAGGCAGGGAAACAGCCAGGGAGAGCAAGGCTCTGCTAAGTGGCTAGAGACAATGCTCCTCAGTCCCGCTGTGGGTGGCACACTCCGGCTCCTCTTGAGTTTCCTCCTTCTCGCCCTTGCTAGGTGCGGTTTCTGGAGCAGCAGAACAAGCTGCTGGAGACCAAGTGGACGCTGCTGCAGGAGCAGAAGTCGGCCAAGAGCAGCCGCCTCCCAGACGTCTTTGAGGCCCAGATCGCTGGCCTTCGGGGGCAGCTCGAGGCGCTGCAGGTGGATGGGGGCCGCCTGGAGGCGGAGCTGCGGAGCATGCAGGATGTGGTGGAGGACTTCAAGAATAAGTAATGCCCCCAGTGCTGCGTGTGAAAACCCCTGCCCTGGACCTCATCAGCTGACCCTGTGCAAGTCCCCCTGCTTCAGGAGTCAGCATGCAACTGCTCAGTCCAATAACTCCCTGAGGGGCCAGTCTTGACCAATGCATTTCCTACTTTTCCTCACTCCTCTTTGTCCCTGGGGGCTGTTTCCAAATCATTCTGGTCTTTTCCTCTGACTCAGTCCCAGTGAAATGTCTCAGCCCAGCCCTGACCTGCACTGTCTCCTGTGGGTGCCTGACCAAGGCCCCGAGAGAGAGTAGGGCAGAAAGTGTCTTCTGACAGGGGTGCTTCAGAACTGGCATGACCTTCACAGATTATTCTAGAACAACTCTCTTTTGTTCAGGTGAGGAATTAGAGACCAGAGAAATTTTGGAACTTGGTTGAACTCACACAGCAAAGGTCACTGGGAGAGCTGGGACTTGAATTTTAGGTCCCTGACTCCTAGGAGGGGACACGGAGCCAACTTGGGAAGGAAAGAAGCAGGGAGGGAAAATGGTTATCGTGAGCCATGGGAGGGCTGCAGAGGCTGAGGGTGGATCTGGTCATGGTAGGAGCCAGAAGGAGGCCCAGGAAGGCTGGGACTGGGGCTTTTGAGGACAGGCCTTTGAGGTGCTCGCTGTGCTCTTTTCTCATTGAATAGAAACAAAAGCCTGAAGCTCAGGCCAGCCCCACCCTGGCACACCTGAGGGGCAGTGGGGCAGTGAGTGAGTTCTGTCCCCGCCTGTGGCTATGTGACTAAGCAGGAGCAGGTACATTGGCTGTGACTGGAGGAGAGCAAACAAGGTCTTTGTTGAGTGCCCCCCCACATCCCCACTTCCCTAGGGCAAAAGTCAACAGGATTAGTCCCATAGCAGGTGGAACCAGACAGGTGCAGAGTAGGGAAGGCCTGGGGCTACCATTCAGCCCCTCTTGTTAGGACTAACACGTGTGTGTATGCATGTGTGCACACCTGCTGCCCCCCCAAAACTCCCCCCACCCCAAACCCTCAGAGCACCTTCCTGTGGAGCCAGCCTGAGATCCAGGCTGGGACTGAAACAGGAACTGGAAGGGGGTCTGGGGAAGGGGTACAGGGAGGGTCCCTGTGTGCAGCCACTCAGGGAGTTCTGATCTGTGCACCCTTTGGACCTGGCTGTGCACCGCCGAGGCAGGGATGGACAGGAATCCTTGCAGATATTTCTACAGCTTCTATAGGGCTTGAGGAAGTGTAACTTTGAGAGTATGGGCACCTCCCACCCTGAGTCTGGGCTCCTGAAGGGGCTTGGCCTACCTGGATGTCCTGCTCTCCACCCCAGGTTGCCCCTACTGCTCCCAGCAGCTCTTGGAACTCTTGTTTCCAACATCCTTTTTTGAGTCTCAACATAAGCATTAGATTAGGCCAGTGTGGTCTCTTCCTCTGTGCCTTGTTTGCTCAGGTCCTCCTAAGGGCCAGGAGTGGCTCCTTGGGAGGAAGAGTGACAGGAGCTGTGGGAGGAAGGATGGGGACTGGATCATCTAGGTGGGACCTGGTTCTTTCACGACTTTGTGTATCCCTCATCCTGATTCTACAAGGTTCCTCCCCTTCAGACTCCTTCTTTGCCCCTGAGGGTGGGATTAGGTAGTGATTAGGGCATGCATGGAATGAGCTGCCAGGGTTCAAGTCTGGGCTGTGCCACTTAGCAGCTTAGTGACCTGGGCAGATTATGCTGCCTCTCCGTGTTCCCTTCTCTCTGTTCGTGCCTCTCTGTTCCCTTCTCTGATAACCAGAGTACCATCATTACAGGTTTGCTGTGAGGATGAAATGAGCTCGTGCACAGAAAGCACATAATATGTGCACAACCCATAGAACACAGTCCATGCATATGACTATTATTATTCGCTTTCTTTCTCCCAGGACATGCAGCTTCTGTGCTGTCACTCACATGTTTCCTATGTGCCCCACCAACAATCCCCAATGCCAAGACTCAAAGCCCTGGGACTGGCCACGTGGAAGTCAGGGAAATTTGATTTTGTAGCTGACACCTGTTTTTTCAGGTGTGTCTTTAAAGAGTAGGGGAAGGGAGGCAGGGCAGATTTCACAGCTGGATATGGCTGGGGGAGCGTGGAGGCAAAGCTGTACCAACACCAGGCCCTCCTCTACTGCAGGTATGAAGATGAAATTAACCGCCGCGCAGCTGCTGAGAATGAGTTTGTGGTGCTGAAGAAGGTGAGTGGAGAAGACAGGCTGGAGGCGGGTTGTCTGAAAACATGTGGGACAAAGGACCACAGGGTCCTCTCACCTGAGCAGCCCATGGGGACCTCTGGCCAAGACCTGCCTGAGCTGTCCAAGAGGAAGTCTGCACAGCCTGTCCTGTGGGTGCATGTGCGTGTGTGCGTGTGTGTGCGTGTGTGTGTGGGGGGCGGGGGGGTGACTCATTTCTAGGCCTCTAGGGGTTAGAACTAAGAGCAAAGGATGGAGGTTATAGAGGGAGATTTTGATGCTGAATAAGGAAGTACTCTATTCAAGACAGAACATTTTCATCACAAAGGTGGTGCTTGGCTGGCCTGAAATGTTTGCTGAATGAATGCAATGAGCTGCCTCCAGCCAGCATGAGCTCTCTGTTCCTGAAGATGTGCAATGTTGGAAGGCCTTAGAAGTATCTTAGGGGTCTTGTCTATATGCTCTTTAAGATTCTCTTCAAAACACTGAGCAGTTGGTGTTCCAGGCCAAACCACAGAAGTGCAACTTGCCCCTGGGAGCTGGGCCCTTGGAGATTCAGGGATGAGTAAAAGTGAGGCCTGTCCATAGGAGTTTAACCTCGGGAAAGTGCAGCTGGAAGAGGCCCAGACACCATCTTCACCTGGGGTGTTATTTGAGGCCCAACTGCATCATAGTTACCATGCTGCAAATTAAACACATAGCCTGGAGATTTTCCATCTCTGGGAGAGGGGCTGGGAATCTGAATGACTTTGTGTTCTGCTACTGACTGATGAAAAGTTGAATTCCCAGAGTTGAAGTGATTTTTTCCAGGTTACACGGTTAGTAGGTGGAGCTAGGGGGGTGTTGAAACCATCTAGGTCTTTAGGAACTCGTCAAGTGCTAGCTTGGGGCTTCAGCTGCTCTGGGATACCCGTGCTGATGCCCGCCATGCAGTCTGGAGGGGCAGCAGGGCAAGCTTCCTGCTGTGACCATGTCAGGCAGCTGGAGAAACTCTGTTTCTGGGTAGGGAGGTAGTGTTTGGCCTGTGGGTTGGGTAGGGCAGGACTACTCCCACCCCTGCTAAATGTTCCCTGTACTGAGGACGTGGTCTCCCTCTGCCCCATCTTGCCCCAACCCCCAGGATGTGGATGCTGCCTACATGAGCAAGGTGGAGCTGGAGGCCAAGGTGGATGCCCTGAATGATGAGATCAACTTCCTCAGGACCCTCAATGAGATGGTGAGGACCACGGGGCTGGGTGACATGTCTTATCCTACCCATTCTAACCAGGAAGACATTTGGTCCAACCCCCTGCCTCTGGGCCAGTCCAGGTATGTGTCAGTGTGAGAAACAAACTCAACCGTCCAAACCCAAAGAATGGACTCAGAGACCTGGAGAACAGCGAAAGTGACACTTTTAATGACAGTCTTGCAAGATGGGTGTCTGATGGGCAGGTACGCCCAGCACAGCCACAACAAGCAATTTATCCCCTAGTGCACAGGTCCCTCCCTCAGTTCCTCACAGGCTGAATGCTATGGGGTTAGAATCTTCCTGGACATCACCTATTGGTTGTTGGGTTGGGGCTTTAGGTGTTTTTTTTAGGGTTGGCTTGCTGCGTTTTGTTGCAGCCCACAATGCATTGCAATCCTAGTCAGCTCAAGGGCTCTTTAAGTATTTGACTTATGACCTAAGTAGCTGGGCAGGCTGATAAGAACAGACAAAGTGAGTCATTTTGCAGGCTAGTAAACCTTCATCTTAGACTAAACTTCTTTGGTTCAGGTGAGGGCAAGAGAAGCTGAGGGGCCGACAAGCAGGCATTGGCTATTCAAGCAGAGGGCTAGTATATCCTATTTCTTCTGTAGTTTGCTGACCTAAGCCAATTTAAGGCACTTTGTCTTGGAAATGGACCATTATATGTATTATTTCCTTCATCAGGGACTGGGAGGATTTATCCTGCCCTTTATCCTTTCTGGACTCAGGAATTCAGGATGGGCTAAGGGTTCGGGAGGAGGTGGGGGTGAGTCAATCAGGATTGACCTTGGAGAGACATGGGATGATTGCAGCATTTCCAAGGTAGGGGGATTGGGTGGGACTGAAAGGAACCGGGAGGAGGTCAGGGGACTCCAGGGACAGGGTTCAAAGGTGGGCTAGGTGGGGCCAGCAGGGGAGCCCAAGTCAAGAGAGACTGGAGTGCCTGAGCATTTACTCCCAGAGGGGCTGGGTGGTAGCTGCCTGCCAACTCACCACTCTAATGTCCTGCCTTCCCTTCTCATTCTCTCCCTCTCACCCTTGTCCTCCGAGGTTTCCAGCTGTTTTTTTTCAAGGGGATTTAAAAACCTCTCCACTCTCATCAGTGTGAGTCTCTGGCTTTAGGCAGAAGGTAGGGCGGCCAGTCACCTGGCAGAGGCTAGTCTGGGCATAATTAGCTTGTGAGGTTAATTACAGACCAGTTCTTCAGTTTAGTCTTTGCCAGAGCGTCCAGTCTTTATCAGCCCCTCAGAGCAAATGTCCATACATTTGTTAATTTCAGGGGATGTTTCTTTGAGGCTTGCTTCAGGCACTTCTAATCTCAGGTCTTCTTGTGTCTATCACATGATTTATTTATATGTAAACACACATGTACCATGGTGAAAGTTTAGTTTATTTATGTGTAAATACACCTCTGTGTGTGTGTGGTGTGTGTGTGTGTGTGTGTGTGTATATCAGTGTACAGACTGCAGAGTATCCTGTAGCAGGGTGGAATATGATAATTTCATCCATTCCCCATGGCCTCCCTCACAATAGAGCTCATGTGCCTATAGAACCTCACAGTAAGAAGTCGGCACAGCGCACGACACTGTCCCTTTCCTTATCCCCTTTAACCCTGCCTGATTCTCGTTTGAGACACTGCTAATGGGCTCTCAGGGAGCCAAGGGTGGACAGAATGAAATAACTTAATGTGTGCTGGGTCTGGGCCCCCTTGCTGCCTGGTGACTCAGCCCACTCCAGGCTGTTCTCTCTTTTCTTTCATTTGTGAGTGGGGAATCCCAGGGTGGGCGTGGGCATAGGATCCTGCCCTAAGTCCTGATGTCCTGTCTGGTCCCTACAGGAGTTGACGGAGCTGCAGTCCCAGATCTCCGACACATCTGTGGTGCTGTCCATGGACAACAGTCGCTCTCTGGACCTGGACAACATCATTGCTGAGGTCAAGGCGCAGTATGAGGAGATGGCCAAATGCAGCCGGGCTGAGGCTGAGGCCTGGTACCAGACCAAGGTGTGAGGCCACCGGGGGCATACTTCCTCCTGCCAGGGTCCTTGGTGGCAGCTTCCCTTACTCCTCAACTTGTCTCAAGTCTTCAGGGCCTGGGTCCCACTGTTTTGGCAGGCACCAGTGGTTTAAATCTGTGGTGCTTTGCCCTGGAGGAAATCCCAAGATGGGAGGACAGGGCAGAGGAAACAGATATGGATTAATCATTATAATAGCTAAAATATGGCAAGTACTTACACAGTACTAGGCAATTTTCAAATGTTTTGCCACTATTGACTCATGTAATCCACAGAACAGCCCTATTAGATAGGCATCAATATTACCCCCATTTTGTTTTATTTTGTTTTAATTTATTTATTTTATTTTTATTTTTTGAGATGGAGTCTTGCTCTGTCATCCAGGCTGGAGTGCAGTGGTGTGATCTTGGCTCACTGCAGCCTCTGCCTCCCTGGTTCAAGTGATCCTCGTGCCTCAGCCTCCTGAGTAGCTGGGATTACAGGTGTGCGCCATCATGCCTGGGTAATTTTTTTTTGTATTTTTAGTAGAGACGAGGTTTCACCATATTGGACAGGCTGGTTTCAAACTCCTGACCTCAGGTGATCCACCTGTCTCGGCCTCCCAAAGTGCTGGGATTACAGGCGTGAGCCACCGAACCCGGCCTATTAACCCCATTTAAAGATGAGGAAATTGAGGCACAGAGAAGTTTAGTAATTTGCAACTGCATGCAGCTAGTAGATGGAAGAGCAGGGACTAGATCCTGAATGCGAGGGCTCTAGACCTGGGAAGCTTAATCATCACATCTACTCCATGGTGGCAGGACAGTTGATGGTGCAGGGGCTGAGGTAGCAGGAGTGGGTGCTGGGGTTAACCAGTGTTCCTGAAGAAGGGATCCCGAGGCAAGGATTGAGAGGTCTGCCCCTGCAGAGATAGGGAGTCATTCATGGTGCATGGGCGAGAACACATGTATGCCAACAAGGAGACCTGGGTTCAGGCCCTCATTCCACCACTGATAGGCTGTGTGATCCCTGGGTGGTGCTTTCTCTTCTCCGAGACTCACTCTTCTCACCTATGAAATGGGTGTTCTGGGTGTTGAACAGGTGAGACTCTCAAACTCTCAGTGATTCTCCAGCAGAAGGACATGATGGGAGTGGAGGAGCCCCGGGGTCCATGGGGATGGGCCTGCGGAGCCTTGTCTATCCTCCCTGGCTGGCTGGGAGGAGAATGAATCCCTTCCTCACACTGCTGTCTGGTCTCCTGGCATCAGGCAAAGGTTGATGGGAGTCAGATGGTCCTTCCCTGAAAATATAAGTTGGCAGGGGCCTTCCTTGGGTGGGGAGAGGGATGAGTTAGTTACCTGTACTCTCTGCCCACTTCCTACCATAACTTTTTGTATGGCCCTTCCAGTTTGAGACCCTCCAGGCCCAAGCTGGGAAGCATGGGGACGACCTCCGGAATACCCGGAACGAGATTTCAGAGATGAACCGGGCCATCCAGAGGCTGCAGGCTGAGATCGACAACATTAAGAACCAGGTGGGACAAGCCCTCCTGGCTCCCCCTGCTGCTTGGGGCATGCAGGGGTGGCCAGCTGAGGCCAAACTCAGGATGCGGAGCAGGAGGTTTCCCCTCTCCCGGCCAAAGTTGGTGCCACTGTTTCAGACCCCCTTGTGAGATCTCTAGGACAGAATGTTCTTCCCCAGGTCCTGGCATGGGCTGATGGGAGAAGGGTCCTGGATGTGCACAGAGCATGTGGAGGGAGACTCAGGCTGACTGGCCAGAGGAAAGCCACCACTGGTTCCGCATTGATACTGAGCACTCTGATTGCACCTGGTTCTGGGTGCAGGGTGCTGTCCCTGGGAGCTCATCGTTCATTGCAGGGACAGAGGCCAGCAGAAGACGTTATAATGGCTCACATGGCCCTTTCCCACCCCAACCTCACTTTCCATGACTCCCCTCACTCTGCTCTGGCCATGTAACCTACTTCCTGTGTCTTGCATTTGCCAAGCATGGTCATGCTTCAGGGCCTTTGCACTTGGCGTTGCCTCCCCCTGGAAGGTGGTTCTCCCAGCTCTGTCCATGGTTGTTCCTTTCTCCTCCCTGGGGTTTAGGAAAAGACCCCTTTTCAGAGACAGCAGCCTCAAACACCCAGCCCCTCTATCGGCAGCCTGTCTGTCTGGTTCACTGCTCCTCTCTTCCAGCACCTGGCACATGGCAGGGGCACGGGTCTCAGATGAGAGACTGCCTGGGAGGATGAGCTTTGCTGGAAGCTGGGGTTGGAGGTGTTGATGGGGGAAGGGCCCCCAGCCCTGGCTGAGTAGGGTGTGGCCAGGGCAGCTCAGCCTGTGCAGGTGTCTGCAGTGGAGAGAGGGGGAAGGCTACACATGTGAAAGCTTCGGAAAGCTGATTTCCAGATGAGCTGTGGGTCCGGGGAATACGCGGGTGATTTACCCAGAAATGTCCTCCCCTTGGAGCCCTGTGGGCCTGTTTATAGGAGGGCAGAGGCTGCCTTGTGGCACAGAGGCAGGGCCACTAGTCACCCCATGAAGTGGGCCAGCTTCCAGGCCAGGAGGGGAGGCACAGAATAACAAATGGTGGTTTCCCAAACACTGCAGCCTCTACCACATCCAGTTCTCCTCTCACACAACAGGACAGATCCAGGCCTAGGGCCAGGTGTCTACCACCACTGAGGGGCATCAGGGGGAGCTACAAGGGGTCTCCGGAGGCAGTGGGGATGGCCTTAACTCTGGGGGCACCAGTGTGACAAGGCAGGGCACTGAGCCACAGCTGAGGGGCAGAGCGTCAGAGGGCCTCCTGGGGAATGTGGTCTCTGGCAGAGAGGCAGGCTGCTTCTGCTGAGGGAAGAGGGTCTGAGGACAGAGAATGGCCGGTGAGAAGGGAGAGAAGTCCTTGCCCAGGGGACAGGGATGGTGGCTCTCTGAGCTAAACAAAATGAGGCCTGCGACTATTCAGGCTCCTGGCCATGGGGGCTGAGCCCAAAGCAGAGGGCATTCTAAGGCCAGAGAGGAAGTGGCAGCTACTCCAGGCAGGCACAGGTCTAGAACCAGAGCATCCCTGACCAAACCTAGGGACTGTGAGTCATGCATCTCATGGCATCTGGGGGCATCTAGGAGGGTCTGTCTGCTCCAGGCCCTTCTGTTTTGGGCCTGCTTTCAACTGGTTCCTATTTTATAGGTGGTTTCTGGTCTTTCTTAGCTGCCTGACATCTGGGGACTCAATTAAGATCCCATGGTCTTAGAGCTCCTGCAGCTGGGGGCTGGGGCTGGGGGACTGGGGGTTTGAAAATCATAATAGCATTCATTAAAAATGATCACAATAGCATTTATTAAGAACTTGCTGTGTGCTAGACATTGTGCCAAGGACATGTTGTATACTATCTCATTTCATCCTCAAAATCTCCTGATGAGGCAAACACTGTGATTATTGTACTTTCAGAAAAGAGGGGACTTTGGCTTAGCAGGATTGGTTCATCCATGGTCACATAGCTAGTAAGTGGCAGAGCCAGAACTGGAACATAGGCATTGGATATCCAAACCGATGTGTTCAACCCTTGGGATTCTCTGGTACTTGGGGGAGTAGGTGGTGCCAATGAAGCCACCTTAAGCAAGTTGCCCGGGTGCTCACTGCAGGATGGGTAGGCAGGAAGGCAGACTGGTGAGCCCCAGCTGATAGCTGCACTGCTGCCCACAGCGTGCCAAGTTGGAGGCCGCCATTGCTGAGGCTGAGGAGCGTGGGGAGCTGGCACTCAAGGATGCTCGTGCCAAGCAGGAGGAGCTGGAAGCCGCCCTGCAGCGGGCCAAGCAGGATATGGTGCGGCAGCTGCGTGAGTACCAGGAACTCATGAGCGTGAAGCTGGCCCTGGACATCGAGATCGCCACCTACCGCAAACTGCTGGAGGGCGAGGAGAGCCGGTGAGGACAAGGAAGCTGGAAAGGGGATCCTTCTAGGGCTCCGTGGGGTCTGGGGCTTGACATTCATCCATTTACAAGCATTTCCTGTGTGCCCCTCCTCTGCAGGGCACTGGGTGTGGGGATGCAGGGAACACAGAGCTGAGGCTTGCCTCTTTGCCTTCAATGAGATGACCTTCCGGAAGGAAAGACCATGGAGTGTGAAGCTCAGGAGGCAGATTGAAATGATAACAGCCCCGTTGTGTGTGTGGCTTCTTAGGGTTATCGTATTTGATCCTCAGCACACATTCAGGTAGTCAGGTCAGAGATGATTGATTCCTTAGTCTCCAGAGGGGAAAGCTGTGGTTGAGTTTCATTAATTGAGGGAACAGGGCCAGTGTGCAGTCAGGGTGTGCTGATTCCTGCTCCAAGGATCTTCTAGGATGCCAAGCTGCTTCTCACTACAGAACTAAGTGCTACATCATGTGGTGTTAACTGACTGTGGTGGAGGAGGATAATTTTGTTTGTCCCCAGAGATATTTGCAGACTCGCTTGTAGTCAGAGAGGAGGCTGCAATGGGTGAGTCTGATAGCACATTCTTCATGAACCACATGACACCTCTGTCCATGCAGCTGGGCCTTCATGTATGTATTGTTGGGTTAGAACTCAACCTCTTCATTCTTGGCTTGTTATAAGACACCATGGCGATAGAGAATATGTAGGACATGTTTCTGCCCTCAGGGAGGTGCAGAGGGTGGAGGACAGAAAACATCCACAAAGGAAACCCCCAGAGACAAATAACTTGCATTTGTAAAATGCTGAATGTATACAAGAACTTTTTCTTTTCTGAGTATTATTCCTGAGGGGCCAGACAGAGACATGATGGAGGATGAATGGAGCAGCGGGGAAGGGACTGGGGAGTGAAGGGGTGCTCGGGTCGAGGGCCGGGGTGCTAGGGCCGGGGGCCTGGGTGCTGGGAGGCGGAGAGGAGACACAGGGCTGCAGGGTATGAGTAGGAGGCGGAGAGGAGGAGGAAGGGGCTTTGCCCCTGCCACTGACCCGCCTTCTCCCTGGGTTAGCACCCAGTCTTCTTTGTGGGAAGAAGAATTGAACACCAAAGGCCTCTGGGAACACAGAAGCTGATCTGGGCACAGGGAGCTCCAGCCAAGATGCCTCTCTCTGCTTCCACCTCTCTCATGGGGCACAGGGCCCCCACATTCTTTAGAACCCATACCCTGGGCCTTCTGTCGTCATAGAAGTCAGAGGTGGGGGACTCTTAGAGTGGTACCTGATCTGGCTTCCTCCTAGGGGAAGAAAAGGGGACTGAAGCTCAGAAATGGGTCAGTAGTGTGCCCCAGGTCACACAGCATGCAGAGGCATCCTCTTCCGAAAGCTTAATCTCAGTCTGAGCTGCTATAACCAGGCTTAGATTCAGGTACACTGAGAGGATATGGTTCCCCCAGCCCTGGGGGAATATGGAGGTAGATACCTTGCTTTTATCCCTTAACTTATCAGAGTTGTGGTCCAGAAACTCATTCAAACTGGGAGGCCTACTTTAAGAATACAAAGCTACCAAAAACACACCCACTTATTTAGAATGAGAAAAGTCACACAGGTCACTAGAGCCTTGGACATTCAGGCCTCTTCCGTCTGAGTTCTTTAGGCATTGTACCAGAAATTCTTAGAGTTGCTGCCTGACTGCAACCTGGCTCCCTCTCCCCACCCACAAGTGCCAGCAACTCCCAGCACAAGCAGGGGCCATTTAAGCAAGCCCCCTGGAAGCTTTCAGCAAACCTGTCTCTTTCCCTCAGGCTTTGCTCTGCCTGCTTCCTGGGCTTGGGGCCACAGAGGCCAGCGAGGCTCCCTTTATTCCCTCTACTAAAGTGAGGTCCTCCCTGCCCCCACAGAGCAAACTGATCCCCAAGGCCAAGGATTTGGTGACAACGGGGCTGTGAGTCATAAAACAAACAGCCAGCTGTCTCGAATGGATTTTTAATTTCTACTGCAAGACCTGTTTCAGCCCCAATGGCTGCTTAAAGCCACCCCCACTCCCTGCTCCTTCCTTAGTCCTGGCTGGAGCCCCATTTAGTCAGTCAATGATCCACTAATTATTTTGACATATATTAAGCAATGACTTTTCCAGGCCTCATACTGGGGATAAAAGTATCAATAGGCCACAGACACCTTTAGGATTTTATGATATGGTGAGGAAAGGTAACCATCTACATAAATGATACACACAGCTACCATTCACCGAATCCCAGGTGCTCAGGGCTTTAGACAGATTATGTCATTTAATCCTCACAAACAAGCCCATGAATTTGGTCCTGTAGTTGGGCCCAAGGCATAGGTGGGAAATGGAGGCCCCGAGACATTGCCTGGGATCATGTGGCCAGTGGACAGAAGGGCCAAAGTGAACACTCCCTTCCTGCATGCCTCCTCGCTCCTTTTACAAGGCTGAAGGCAGGCTGGAAGTGTGGGGCAAGAAGGAAAAATCAGTGATCCTCCTTGGGGCCTGGAAGGATAGGGAGCTGAGAGCGCTTCCCTCCCACGCTAGGAAAGCGCTGTCCTCACTGTCTGTCCTCTGCCCCCAGGTTGGCCGGAGATGGAGTGGGAGCCGTGAATATCTGTAAGTCCTTGACTGCAGCCCGTGGGAAGCATCCTTTGTGCTGTTCAGACGAGGCTGGGTCTAGAGAATGGCAGACTGGCCCAGGGCCCTGCTGGAGGGGCCAGGAACCTCCTTCCTTTCTGCAGGGTCTGGCAGGTCCCCTGGAGCACATACCGCCCGGCTCAATGGCCTGGGAAGCAGTACAAGAGGGCAGGGTGGGGCCGGGATCACTTGGGGAGCAGCCCTACCCCTGTTAGACGCTCCTTCTGGGTTGGCCCATGGGGGTGGGGAAGGGGTGAGGGAGAGGGGCAGCTGGGACAGGAGGGTGGGGTGCAGTGAAGGGATGGGGTCCCTGGTAGGGAGCCTCACACTGAAGAGAGCCCTCCTCTTTTCTTTCCCAGCTGTGGTGAATTCCACTGGTGGCAGTAGCAATGGTGGTGGCATCGGGCTGACCCTCGGGGGAACCATGGGCAGTAATGCCCTGAGCTTCTCCAGCAGTGCGGGTCCTGGGCCCCTGAAGGCTTACTCAATCCGGACCACATCCACCAGTCGCAGGAGTGCCCGCAGCTGAGCTGCCTCCCACCACTCCATTCCTCCAGCTACCGCCCACAGTCACAAGAAGATTCCCATTCCTGCCTCCCATGCCCGGTCCCAAGACCATGAGACAGTCTGGAAAGTGATGTCAGAATAGCTTCCAATAAAGCACCCTCATTCTGAGGCCTGAGTGATCCACGTGCCTGTTATCCTGGCTTCATGAGGCTGGGCAGGGGGAAACACGGGACTAGAGAAGGCAGGGTTTCCCTGGTGACTAGGAAGCCTTTTGTGCAGGAGACTGAGAAGGCACATGGTGGGATGGGGTGCTGCTCTAAGGAGCAGGATGCTTACCTAGTGTGAGCCTTGGCCTCCAGGGCTGGGGCTGATCCAAAGATTCTCCTGAGGAACTCAGAAGAGCCATGGGGAAATGCAGGCTCTGCCAGCATTTGGGCCTTGGAGTGCTGTCCTGCTAAGGGGGTAGAAAGGCTGTTTGCCTCCCTCCCCTCATGCCCAGAGCTGCCAGAACACATTCTTTTTGTGAGGAGGTCACAGACGTTCAGCTGCCCCAGGTCCCAGTTTCGGGTGGCCCAGCCAACTTTCATGCCAGCCGTCCTCAGCCCTTCCTGGTGCTGGGTCTGCCAGGCTCATGGTCAGCCAGGCCCTGGGGCCCTGGAGAGGTCCTCTGCATCTTGAATTCTGTGGGGGTGGTGGCTGGGGGAGGAGGTGTGTGTGTGCATGGGAGGAGGGTCCTAGAGTCTAGATCCCTGGTAACAGGTCTGTGCCTAGGACCTTAACGGAGAGATGGGTTTGTTTCTGGATCCATGGGAGTGGGGAAGGACATCTGTGTTAAGTCAGGGCTTGATGGGGGCCTCTATATGTCAGTGTGGCAGGTGTTCTGTGGCAGGGCCTATGCATGGGGAAATGTGTCCCTGATGGGCAGCAGCACATATGATGAGTACTGTGGAGCCGCAGGGAGGTCTGTGTGTCTGGGACCCCAGGGAGTGATGGTGGTGGTTTGGGTGGAGGAGCTATCTGGGATGTGTTGGCTTCTGAGAGGAAGTCTGTATATTTGACCCTACGGTCAGGGAACTTTCAAATGCTGAGGTGGGGGCTGGGGTGGAAAGTGAAAGAAGTGGACCAGCAGCCACAGTGATGAAGTTCCCACCCAAGGTGTCAGGAGATCCAGGCCCTCTCGCCTGACTAAGAAGACGAAGTGGGCAAGAAGAAAAAGAGACTCTCAGGGCGCATTGCATATGACTAGGAGCTTTAATGGAAATGCTGAGACAAGCACAGGGGAGAAGGAGGGAGCCAGGCAGCCAGGCGGGAGAGGGGGCCTGTCCCACACGTGTATTAGAAGACAGTGGATTAGAAGGCACAGCAAGTCCACACCAAGGGGCTCCAGGCCCATGTGTCCCTCAGAAGCCATAGGCATCCAGGCCTCCGGACCCGAGTCTTTGCCTAGGGCTGCGAGGACAGTCCTTTAGATGCGGAGGTGGGGAGAGCTGCGGGTAGGAGCCCTGTGCTCCCGGAAGCAGTGAAGGGACTAGCGGGAGGGGATGCGAGGCGGGAAAGCGCGGCGTGGGGGCCTGTGAGGAGGCTGGGCCCCGAAGCCCTCCTTCCCCTCGTCTGGGGACCCTGGGAGCTCCGGCCTGTCTCAGGAGGCTGGGACTTCTGCTGGCGTGGTGGCGGCGTCGGTACAAAGCGGGGCGCTCAGGCGAAGCGCACGGAGCGGCTGCTGCCGCAGTTCTGGCCGCAGGGCGCACACAGGCCAGTGCTCACCGCCACGTTCCCGCTGCACGGGGCACTGCAGACGCTGCCGGTCACCGGCCGAGAGCCCGATACGCACAGGTCCCCGCACACGACCCCGCCGCGGGAGCTGCTGACACCTGCCGGAGGGGGAGCACAGGGCTCAATCTCCTGGCGGCCAGAGGCCCCTTCTGCTCAGAGCTTCTCCCCTCTGTTTCTATCCCCTCCCCTCAACACCCTCACATGGGCACTCCTTCCTGCAGTCTTAGCCTCTAGCGTTCTTGATACACTGTTAGCCCAGGTCCTCTCTAGAGGCAGACACAGCCATGCTTCGCTTCACAACAGAGACAGGTTCTGAGAAATACAGCATTAAATGATTTTGTCATTGTGCGAACATCATGGAGTGCACAGACACAAACCTAGATGGTGTAGCCTACTACACACCCGGGCTCTATGGCAAGGGTGGCCAATCTTTTTATTTTATTTTATTTATTTTATTTTATTTTATAAAATAGAGAGACTCCATCTTTCTCTATCGCCCAGACTGGAGTGCAGTGGCACGATCTCGGCTCACTGCAACCTCTGCCTCCTGGGTTTAAGCGATTCTCCTGCCTCAGCCTCCCTAGTAGCTGGGATTACAGGTGCTTATCACCACGCCAGGCTAATTTTTTACTTTTTTAGCAGAGATGGGGTTTCACCATGTTGGCTAGGCTGGTCTCAAACTCCTGACCTCAAATGATCCACTCGCCTTGGCCTCCCAAAGTACTGGGATTACAGGCGTAAGCCACCACACCCAGGCCCCAAGGGTGTCCAGTCTTTTGGCTTCCCTGGGCCACACTGGAAGAAGAAGAATTGTCTTGGGCCACACATAAAATACACTAACACTAATGGTAGCTGATGAGCTTTAAAAAATCACACACAAAAAAATCTCATAAGTTTTAAGAAAGTTTACAAATTTGTGCTGGGCCACATTCAGAGCCATCCTGGGCTGTATGCAGCCTTCTGGTCGCAGGTTCAACAAATTTACTCTATAGCATAGCCGACTGCTTCTAGGCTACAAATCTGTACAGCATGTGACTGTACTGAAGACTGAAGGCAACGGTAACACCATGGTAGGTATTTGTGTATCTGAACATAGGAAAGTAGAGTAAAAATATGGTATTATAATCTAATGGGACTACTGTCCTATATTCCATCCATCTTTGACCTGAAAGTCCTTCTGTGGTGCATGACTGTAGCTAATTAAGTTACTATAAGCACTCACTGCCCAACTCTGTCTTTCCTTTTGGAGTCTGCAAACTATGGCCACATGCAGGCTTCCTGTGTGTCAATCAAGTTTTCTTGGAACCCAGTCATACCCCTTCCTTTAAGTATTGCCTTTGGCTGTGGCTGCTTTACATGACAACAACAGAGTGGAGCAGTTGAGGCAGAGACTGCATGGCCCACGAGCCTAGAGTTTTTACTATCTGAAGCTTGAAGAAAAAGTTTGCCTGCCCAGAATCCCAGGCTTTTATTTCAGGACCCACAAAATGGATTACTTACAGACATTTACAGCACCAACGCCCTCACACAACCTTGTAGGGAAAGCAAAAAGACAGAAATTAGTTGTGGGGAGCAAAACTGGTGAAATCTGTTAACCTGCAAATTCTCTCCTCCAATTAGCGTTGAGGCACATTCCAAGTAAATAATATGCAGACATGCTCCTGGGTGTTGAAACACCGCAGCACTGCCTGGGGGAAACTGAGGGGACACCCTTCCCACAGCTGTGGTCCTCACCTCTGTTCCTCGCCCTCCAGCAGGCGCCTGTAGGTGGCGATCTCGATGTCCAGGCCCAGCTTGGAGTTCATCACCTCCTGGTACTCCCTGATCAGGCAGGCCATGTCCTGCTTGGCCTTCTGCAGGGCGCCCTCCAACTCGGCCAGCTTGCAGCGGGCATCACTGAGGGCCGCCTCACCCTGCTGCTCAGACTGGGCCACCGCGGCCTCCAGCTTGGAGTTCTGGGAGGCAAGTTGGGTTATTAAGGATCTCTGTTCTGGCTTCAGGGTCAGAGACCAGGTAACCACTGACCACTGACTAGCAGAGGAAGAAGAGGCCTTATCTATTTGTTAGGCCAGGGGCTGCAAATTAGTGCTCCCAGGCATGTTTGCACGGTGTCTTCAATTTTGGAAATTTAACACAATAATTGAAATTCCTGGCTTTTTTCAAAAGATCAGAGGATCTGGCCATACTGGACCCACATTTCTGCATGGCCTGCCTCAGTTGGATTTGCCTAGCCCTGCCCTTTGTGCTTTCCAGTTTGCCATAATCCTGATCATACCCAAGTGCCTTGGGAACAGCTTGCTTGCTTTGCTCATTTACCAACCCCGCTGATGTTTGAATGTGCGATCACTGATCTAGAGCAACAGACTAGAGAGGTTAAATGCCTTTCTCAAGTCTCATGGCAAGCTAGTGGGAGAGCTGGTTTGAGAGCCCAGATTTCCTGCCCCTTAGACTGGTGCTATTTCCTCTGCCCTACTCTGCCCTTGGAAGCAGGAAAGCCCTTGTCACCTCATTCCCTCCATATTGCCCCAATGCCTCCATTCAGCGAGAATGGAGAACATTTTCCATGGAGGAGGCTGTCCATCCTCATGCTGGGTGTTTGCCCTTGTCCCCACACATTGGCAAGGAGTCTAACCCAAATCCCTCTGCTGAGGGCTAACCCCACTCTCTTCCTACACTGAGGAGTGGGCTGGGCTCCCACACCTGGCATTTGGCGTTCTCCACTTCGGCTGTCAGCCTCTGGATCATGCGGTTCAGCTCGTTGATCTCCTCCTTGGTGCGGCGCAGGGTCTCCCCATGTCTGATCACTGTGGCCTTCATTTCCTCGCACTGGCGAAGTAGAGATGCTCATGAGGCTTAGGGTGAGACCTCCCATCCGTTCAGGACACCACGGATGATTATGCAGTGCTCAGCCTGAGCAACCACACATGGCAGTCCTGCCCTGCCACCCCAACATCTGTAGGGACCAGAATCCCCAGAAAAGGAAGTCTATTTAATAGATACCTTGCATCCCTCCGACTGCCATGTCTAGCAGGCAGGTGTCCTGTGCCACTCACCTTGCTGCGGTACCAGGACTCGGCCTCGGCCCGGCTGCGGGTGGCAATGTCATCATACTGAGCCTTGATCTCAGCGACGACACAGTGCATGTTCAGGTCTCGGCTGTTGTCCATCTTGACGACCACTGAGGTGTCTGAGATGTGCGACTGAAGAACGCGGATCTCCTGCAGGAGAGGGCAAGTGGCAAGAGCTTCTTAGACCAGAGCCCTACTCTTGGTAGCCCACCCTCATCATCATCCCCTGTCCCCTTTCCCGGCTTCCTCACTGTCTGAAGCTCCACTCTCCCAGTTACAGTCTTCCACCTCAACCCCGGGACCCTCTCAAGACTCCTCAAGCCCAGAGTCCTGAAGCCTAGAGGACTTGGAGGTAGAGAGTCCATGTCTGAGGCCCAGTGCCTGATTTTAATCAGGACCTTCCAGCTTGAACCTTTGGGTCTAGGACCAGAGTTTACCACCTTGTGGCAATTGTCACTTTAGTAACCAGGAACACCAGCTTGCCTGGGGCATAGCAGTGGGAAGTCAAGCCACACTTCTTCACCTGCTCATGGTGAACCTGCCTGGGGTTTCTCCCCTTGTCCCACCATGGGGTTAGAAGCTGAATTGTGACAAGTCTTTTCCAATGTCTAACTCATATCCTCCTTGCTGCCCTGCTGCTCTGTGACCCCGCACCTCCTCATACAGCCGCCTCAGGAAGTCGATCTCCTGGGTCAGGGCCTCCACATTGGCCTCCAGGTCTGATTTGCGCAAGTAGGCACAGTCCACATCCTAAAGGGGAGAAGATGGCACGGGAGTTGCACTGGGAGACAATTCAGAACCCTTGTTTTTTTCCTACCCCATCAGGCTGGGCAGCTTCCCTGGAAACCCTCTGTACATGCTCATGCCAGTGCCTGGTATCATGCTATGGCAAAGCCCCTTATGCAGTTAGTAGTGGGGTCAAGAGTGGTAAGGGAGGGGGATACTGAGGTTTGCAGCCACTTCCTCTGGTACCCACTGGAATGATTCCTCTAGAATCCATGCCATGCACTGTCACAAAAATTTAGGATCTAGTGTACAATGGGTAAATTCTAATGATGCCCCAGCCCTCTCCGCTCTGGAATCTCATGGAAGATAATCTAGATCTGTGGTCAGAAGAGGGCTCAGGGCTCAACTCTGTCCCTTCCGAGTCAGTGTGGCTCTGAGCAGTCCCCTTAACCTCTGCGCCTTATTTTCTCACAATAACCCCTGCTTTCCTCATATGGAGATGGCTGGAAGGGCCTAATGAGAGTCCAGGCACTTGTACAGAGTCAAGTCTAAGAAGCAAAGAATGATGGTCACTGTCCCTGCCTGTGGTTCTGAGTTGTTGCTGGCTTGAGGATGCAGCCATTGTCTACAATTCACAGGCTGTTTCACTCACAAATATTTATAGGGTGCCTACTCTATGCCAGGTGCAGGGCTGAAGGAGGTGAAAAGCCGGTGGCTATATGGGAGCAACCTCAGATGGGGGAGAATATTGCACTGCCTGAAGCAGGCAGTATATTCTGTTGCCAGAGGCACCCAGGGAGCACTGGAGCACTGTGGAAAGGAATAGAAAGAAGCTGGGCTGTGTGATTCTAAGGGAGTCCCTCCACCTCTCTGAACTGCAGAGAGCCTGATTTTAGTCAAGGCCTCCTAGCTCAAACCTTTGGGTCTAGGACCCTTCTGTCTCTGGCCTCAGTTCTGAGTGAGGGGACAAGGATTCTGGGGTCACTCACCTTCTTCAAGGCCACAAATTCATTCTCAGCAGTGGCCCTTAGTGCCACCTCTTCTTCATACCTGGGGACAAAACACATGAGGCTCAGATCTGGGGAGGAACAAATGGGAATGAAGGCACAGGCAAACACATTCCGGGAACTGGATCTTTTGGAGGTGGTCACAAGAATGAAAAAAATGTTGGACCAAAGGGAACTTGTCCATCCTTTTCTTCTGGGCATTCAAACCAACCCATGTTACTCAAAGCTCTTTCTATTTCAGAGACTCTCATTCCTCATATGGGTCAGGGTGGGGGCTCTGCACATTTTCAAAGACCTCCTCTCTGTTTCTGGGCTGTAACTCCTTGCGGGGGGTGGGGGTGGGGGGGCAGGAATCCTGCCCAGTTCTGGAATCTCTCCTTTCTCCTCTTTCTTACTTCCTTACTCCTTTCCCACTCAGGGCCCAACATAGCACCTACAACATTGAGTAGATGATCAATAATATGTTTGATGAATTAATGAAATAAATACATAATGATGAAGCAACTGGAGCAGTTCAGAATCTCCAATGTTTAAACTCCCAGCCTAGAAAAGAAATTCCCCACACCCCACAGGATTATTGTACTATTTTCTTCCTGTTGGGAAGTTCCTCTTGTGGTCTAACCCAAATCTATCATACTTTGACTCAATCCCACTTAGTTTCTCCAAACCCTCCTCCCACTGCACTCACTTCTTCTTGTAACCCTCCAGCACCTCCTGCACGTGGTTGAGCTCCGAGGCCAGCCTCCCACTGTCGGCCTCCACGCACTCGGCCTCCCGCCGCAGAGTTGTAATGTAGCCCTCAAACAGGGGCTCCAGGTTGCTCTCACAGCACTCACGGTTCTGGAAGAACTGCAGCTTTGTCTCCAGCAGTTTGTTCTGCTGCTCCAGGAAGCGCACCTGGTGTGGAAGTGGGAGGAAAGTCAGTGGGAGGAGTCAATATCCCCAGCCCTCCTTGGGGAACAGCCAGAGGCAAGACAGAACTGGCAGTGAGATGTGCAGAGGCAAGGGGTAGACCACATGGCCCCTGCTGGCCTCTCCTGTCCCGAGGATGCAGCTGGAGAATCCTTGTTTCATAATTGCTTATTCAGGCCTAAGTGAGGATCTGTCCAGGTGGGCCTGGATGGGATGAGTGAGAAACTGAGAGGCCTGTGGGCTGTGCTGGGTTACTGTCAGGCTAGGGGAGGACAGATAGGGGTAGGGGGTAGTGACAATTAGGGAAGACTTCCTGGAGAAAAGGAATGTAGAGCAGTGTTGGGAGGGATAGAGCAGGGAGAATGCCTTTCACTATAAGCTCCCTCAGGGCAGGGCCTATGGCTTATTTACTGATGTCCTTATAGCCAGCCCTTGGCTTGGTGAATGTTTGATTGAACAGGTGGTCAACGTGGGAAGGGCTTCCTAGCTGGGGAGGTCAAAGAGGCTAGGCTCCTACCAAGCAGGATGCCTGGGGCCTGAAGAGGCATCGGGGAGTGCAGGGCATGGTCCTAGGTGGCCTAAACTCTTATGTTGGACACTGTGTCATATGTCTCTGGGGGCCAGACAGGTAATGTGAATGGGGGGAGGTTTTGGAAAACAGGGAGGGTGGGGACCCTAGGGCAGTGAGGCTTATACGCTTTTCCTGCATTTCACTGAAACGGGAGGAACACATGGCAACAATACATTGTGCTGGCCAGAAAGGATGTCAGCAAACAAACTAGGGACCTTGGCTTCCAGTTTTCCACTTCTCATACATTTGAGCTGGAGCTGAGATGTCTCCCTGCCTTTAAGCCCTGGGGTCCTTTTCATCCAGCTCCATGAGTGCAGCTGGGAATTCCCAGGTTGGAACTTGCAGACATGGGGAGCAGGGACTGCTGATATTACATGGGATAATTTTAGGTGGTCTTGGCTATGGGGTCTCATGGCTACCTTGGGCCCTATCTTCCCTTTCAGAGTCATGGCCAGCTCACACGCTGCACCACACACAGCCCTGGTGAGGAAGCCACTGGGGTGGAGAAGGGAAGCCTCTGCCCAGTGCCACACAGTGTGTCAGTAGAGGAACTGCGCACGGAGGCCAGGTTGCCTGCTCCTGGGCCAGTGTTCATTCCATGAGCCACTTCTTGGTCACCTCTCCAGGGTGCAGTGCCTGTTGAGGTGAACCAGCCCCTTCTAGAGGGAGTGGGGGAGCTGGGGTCCCAAGCTGTGGACCTTCTAGCCCAGGGTCTGGAGAGTTGGAGAGGGCCTGGGCTTGGAACCCTGCTTGGGCACCCACTCTCTGTGGGCCCTTGGACCAGCCCTTCAACCTCTCTCTGCCTCCTTTTTCTTCTGTGTACACTCAAGGCTGAATTCAGGATTTTGCCATCCCGTATACTATTTTACTCCTAATTTACCTATAAGTTGATTCAATTAACATTTACACGTATCAGGTTAAAAGAGTAACTTTATATTACCACTAGAGATGTAAAACCGTCATCACTAGGCATACATAAAGGGAAATTACAGAACATTTAATTCCAGCAGAAACAGTTGTCCTAGACAGTTCTGAAGCCGGGGCTTGCTCTCTTTATTAGAAGCAGGAGGGAAGCAAGTATTAGAGAGATGCTAAAGACATTAGCATCCAATGAGATTTTTTTCCCACCTAATCTTAAGGATTGAAACAGACATTAAAGATGTATTTTCTTACCAGATGTTTCAATGTTATTTAATACGATGGGCCGGCACCGCCTAAAATTATATAAAATATCAGCCGCCCTCATTCCCCATTTCTAGAGAGACCACTCCGGGAATTTCCATGTCCTCCCAGGACCGCCAGGTTCAGGAAGGGTGTGATCCAGGACACCCACCTTGTCAATGAAGGCCGCGAACCTGCTGTTGAGGCACTTGATCTGCTCCTTCTCCTCCTGCTTCACGCACTGCGCGTTGGGGTCGATCTCCAGGTTGAGGGGCGTGAGGAGGCTCTCGTTGACCGACACGGTGGTGATGCATGGGGGGCTGGGTCCACACACACCCCCAGAGCGGTAGCGGAAGCTGCGTCCGCAGGAGCCGGCGCGGAAGCCGCCGCACACGCTGTGGCTGCCGAAGCCCCCGGAGAGGCCGCGGTAGCAGGAGATGCCACGGTAGGGGGCGGCGGTGATGCAGCAGCGGCCGGGCCGGGGTCCGCAGGCGGAGACGCAGCTGAAGGCGCGGACCCCGCAGGGGGTGCTGAGGCGGGAGGAGAGGCAGGACATGGTGCGGCGGCAGCAGGAGCGGGGGGCTGGACCCCAAGCCCGCGCTGCGCCTTATATGGCGGCCCGCGGGCCCGGGGAGGGAGCTCGCGGCCAAGGCGTTTACGAGCGTGGAGGGCTCGGCCCTTGCGCCTCGCGGAGCCGGGAATCAAAGCGGCCCGGGCCGCCCGGCCGCCTCCATAAAACGGCGTTCACCTCCCGCCCGAGCTTTATGGGGCCAGGAAGCGCCTGGTCAGCTCCGCTGCCCATGCGCTGCGGGCAGTTGCGAGTGGAACCCCTCTGCCTGTCCACCCCTCCACCGGGACTCGAAGCGTTGCCTTCTTGGATCCGGCCCCAGCTTCGGTCCCAGTCCCATAGCCCTGGTCCCCTGCCAGCGGGGTTATCTGGCATCTCTGCACGGTGTGCGGGGCAAGTGTATGCGTGTGTCGAGAGGGTGGGGCCTCTGAAGTCAGTTCCGCAGGTTCATGTCATGACCTTGGGCAGCTGAATAACCTTTCTAAGCTTCAGTTTCTCACGGGCAAAATAGCGATAATAATAGTAAGCACTGACAGTTGTGGCCAGGATCTAATGAGATAATGACCAGAAAGCTTTTAGGTCATTTAATTAAAAAATTAGGGCTTTTAGGGCCCTACCTATCACTTAATAAGAACTCTGTAAATGTTTGTTTATTTATTCATTATTTGTTCTATTTATTCTATTGTTAATTTATCATCTCATCCTGTGTCCCTTTGGGCAAAACCTTTCTCTTCTCTTCTATCTCAGGACTCAGCTCATACCTCCTCTTCTTGTAAGCGTCCTTCCTTCCTGTACCCCTCTCCACTCTGCTTGGGCGAGGGGAAGGGAGTTGTATTCATGGAGTGCCTGCAATGTGCCTAGTACTGTGCTGAGGCCTTTTTATGCTATATTATTTCCTCTAGCTCCCAGGGCATCCTTCTGAGGTTGGTATCATTGTGCCCATTTACCTGATTGGGAAGGTGTGAGCTCAGGGTGGTCCAGTGACTTGTTTAAGGTCATACATAGAAGGATCCATAGAGGGGCAGAGTCAGAATCTGAAAGGCGACCCCTCCTCCAAGCCCTCCTCCAGCCTGGTCTTACCCAGGGTCTGAATCTTTGGGGGCTGAGTGAGGGTTGAGTTTTTGTTGGTGGCAGGAGCACAGACTGCTAGGCTTTGGGCCCTTGGAGAAATCTTTCTGATCCAAGGCCTTCCCCTCAACTGAGGCTTGGTCATGGCCACCAACTCTAGAAGGCCATAATCCATTATAAAGGAGGTTAATTATGTGTCCAATTATTGGCAGAGGAAACCAGGAGTGTGCACTCAGCAGCAAGCATTAAAGAGAAGCATGCAAATCACCCTCAGCTTCCTTTGCTTTTAAATATGAGTTATTATTGTGAAAGCAGTAATTAGGTCTTAGAACTCCAGAGGTCATCACAGCCAGTCCTGGCTTTAAGCTACCTGGCATCTCATTTCCTCTTACCCCTTTTCCTGTCTTTTCTGCACTCTCATGGGCTTGGATTCCTTTGGCCCAGGCTTGGTCTGTTTTGCAGCAGTTTAAGGCCAACCTTAGTTCAGTCCTCTATAGAAGTTGGATCCCAACTCCGCAGTCTTGTGCCCTTGCCCCAGCTTCAGCTGGGAGTCAGTGTAAGAATTAAAGGAAGAGGAAAGAAACATGAAAGGTGGCTTGCCAGTCAAGACAGGTTTATTTTAGAGAAAACAAGCCTGAGAGGGGTGTCTGGCCAAGTTAGGTCAGAGGCACACTCTCTAAGACTAATAGTTTTTTTTTTTTTTTTAAAGGATTCAGGGTGGGAGAGATTATAAGAGGCTTGGACTGCTTCTGTGTCTTTGTTGTGCTTATCTGGGAGGGGGAGTTGTGTGTCTGTTCCCAAACATCTTTCTGCAGCTTCAGGCATATCCCCCGAGTCTGCTTTTAGCTTCTCTATCTTAGTGCACCTGAAGGGAAAGGAATATGCTTATTAAGGCCCACTGTTTTACTGGGGCCCATTGTATGAGGGTGAAGTTTGGCAGTTACCCATGAGACTTTCCTCCTACTTCCCTCTGTGCCTGAGCTGTCTTATCTGTGTTTTAGTGCCTGCTCCTTCTGTCTGCTTGTAGTTAGAAGAGAAGTGATTTCCTTGAAATGCATGAGGTTAGAAAGGGAGCTGGAACTTAAAGTGGCGGTGTTTGTCCAAGATGATGGTGCTCCTGCTGTGTCAGCCACCAGCTGTGTGACTAATGCTTGGCTTCAGGATTATGTATTTCGATTCCAATTTTCTTTTGAGAATAAGTAGTATTGGAGGAGTGTTCCCTTGGTGTCTCCCGGATGAGAGGATACGAGAGGATTTGGACTTACCCTGAAGCATGGAGGATTTAAATTAGACTTATGAAGGCACTTACGTGATTCTTGCTTGGATCCCTTTCTGGGTTCTGGTGGGTGGATAGACTAGACTTTCTATGCTATTACAATCAATGAGGATGCTAATAATCAGCCTTTGTCCACACAGATAATTACGTGCTTTTAAAATCCAGAGAAACAGAAGAGCTGCAGGCTGCATTGTTCCCGCTAAGCAAACAATGTGAAGGGGCTGGAAGGGAGAGGTTTGACATCTAGATCACAGTGGTCTTCCACAATGTTAATGCTAATCCCTGGCCCAGCCTCAGGGAAACATGATCCCTTGTGGTCTTTTATTATTCTTGGAACTCAGGGGAGAGAAACAGGCTGAAGCCTGAGAAATTTCAGAAACAATTAAGGACATACTTCTTCATAGAGAGGGTTGGTTGTCACAAGTGCCAGGGAAGAGGAGGGCTTCTTCGTAGTCAGCCAGATCTTCTAGAAAACAGCCCCCCCGCCCCCAGCCCCTTTTATCACCAATATACCAGTCTATCAGTGAAAAGCTAGTGTTCTGTTTGGGTTATCATGCCTTTTCTTTAACCTCCCCGTGGGTCCCAGGGGCCAGTTCAAGGCAGGAAGAAAACATCTACTGAATACCCATCAGGAACCAGGCTCAGAGCATGAAGGAGAGACTGGAGTCCTCAGACAGCACAGGATGCATACAGAGGACCCTAGTGCAAAGCTGCAGGGGGTCTGGCTATAGTGGAGCAACACCATGCCATGGGAGCTTGGGACCAGGGGTCAGAGCAAGGTCCTTGGAGATGACACTTTGGTTTGGCCTGAAGAAGGTGAGGACTTGGAAGTGCTGAGATGAGAGAGGGGAGGATTCAGGCAGAGGGAATGGTGTAAGCAAAGACACAAAGCAAGGGAGGCCAGAGGATGTGAAGGGAATAGTGCGTCATCTGCTTTGGCTGAAAAATAGGGGTTGGCAAGGGCAGGGGGAAGGAGGCTGGCTGAGGCCGCACGGTGGATATGGTGGATGGGCAGGGTGGGCTTAGAATATCAAGCGAAGTGCTGGAGGTTCTTGACCTGCAGAGGGTCATGCTCAGAGGTGTGTGAGTGAACGGGACATGGGGATAGTACACAGAGAGTGTATATGTGTAAAAGTGTGTGTGTGTGTGCACATGTGCGTGTGTGTTCTTCTGGTAACTTCGTTATGAAACATCTTGAACACCAGTGTGTCCATTTCAGAAATACATTTCTTCATTCTTTATGGTATAGTGATCAAAATTGTCTCTGGAATCAGACACAGCTGGGCTCTGCCACTTACAATGTGAGTGAAAACTTGCACACAAACTCTCCGAGCCTCTGTTTCTTTTGTATCTAGAACTGAGGTAATAGAACTTGCCAGGGACGTGGCAAGGATCAGGTGAGGTATGTGTAAAGCACTAGCATGCTGCCTGCTGTATAGTAAGTGGCCTGTACATTCTAGTCACTGTTGGGTACTGTTGTTATTTCACTGCCCTGGTCACCATCCAGAGCCCCCCAGCCCCCTGCCCTGCTCTTTCAGGTCTGGAGGCTGTGGCTTCCTACACACTGATGCTCTCCTGGCTGGGGACCTCCACTCCCATGTCTCAGTTAGGCTCCTTGGGCCTGTCTGAAAGCTGATGGGAGAAGCTCTCTTGAGGAGTACCTCTGATAAAGAGGAAGCCTTTGCAAGAGACTGGAGAGCATGGCCCTGTGCTTCTGGTGGAGTTGAGGGAGACACTGTTGGGTGGGGGTGAGAAATCTTAAAGGCACATGGGAAGGAAGGGAGGTGGGTGGGCAGGCAGAGGGATCCAGATACTTGGAACCCTCAAACCAGATGCTTATACACATCCACCCATGCTGGGGTCTATCCCACAGACCCTGACCCAATGATGGATGAATAATGTGCACTGACGCAGATATTATGCTTGTCGGTTGGCTGAGAGTCTGGGTCGCTTACAGACTCCCTGGAGAGTGCTGTAAACAGTTGCGACCATGGCCTAGACTAGCCAGCGAGACTTGCATTTATTCAGTAAAGATTAATTGACAAAGGCTTGAGTCAACACCACTAGAGGGTGATTGATGTTGTGGACCTCCCGAGTAGAAAGCCATTAAGCACCCTTGTAGATCAAAGGTTAGTCTTAGGACCACATGAGTAAATAAGCCAGTTAGATAAACTCCCCCACATTCCTTTGTATTTACTTTTAATCTATTTAATTTAAGGTAAAGGGACTAGACTGCCTTCAGCCAGATCGATGACTGAAGTTATGCCAACTCTCAGGCCTTCCAAGAGGCTTTGTTGCTATTATAACTAAAATTTTTCCCATCAGCCTGACTGAACCCCCACATACCTACTTCGTGGCTCCTGTGGCAAGAAGAGCTGGACAAAACTTTTTTGGTTGTGTGGTTGACTCTTCCATGTTTTGGTAGAGGTAGACACAATCTCCTACTGGCCATGCTAGGAGGCGGGTGTCACAGGCTGCCTTTAGGGCTCAACCCTGGGGCCCTGCCTGGGGAGAACCTGGAAGGCTCTTCCACTTGAAGGAGCCAGGACTCACTACCTGGAGTGAGGATGGCCTGTCCTTTTTCCCTGGTTGCAGCTCACCTGATGGCCCAAACTGAAAAACTGGGAGGTTGTGAGCTCAGCTAACCACCTGAAAGGAAGTGTCCCAACCTGGCTTCCCCCCGGCTCCACAATTACCTCACAAAGTGTGGAGTTCACAGGTGTTGGTTGACTTTGACTCCTGGGCACTGTCAGCCCTCAGCTGTGGAAGAAATGCTGCCAACGTTTCAGAATTGCCTGAGTGTAGGATTTTCCAAAGTCCCGTATTGATGATGTTACCCCAGGAGGGAGGAGAAATGACTGTGAAATGTCCCATGCTCATAAAGGTGACAATATGGCCTCTCCACGTGGGGAGGCAGACAGACCCAGGTGCCCAGGTTTGTAAAAGGTGCTAGCAGTGAGGGAGAGGTCAGAGTCCTTTTCTTCTTCCTCTGGCTTCTTGTCCACCAGCAGAGAGTCACCATGACTTGTAGACTATCTTGCCTAGGCTCCCGAGTGGAGTCTGCAAATCCAGGTCCTGTGCAACCACTCAGAGATATGGGTATGACCCAGCTCTCAGCTGCATCTTGCCCTGTGGGCCCTGGTCTGGTTGCTGCTGCATTACGGCCAGCGCCTGCTACCGTGGCCTCACTGGGGGCTTTGGCACTGATTCCTGTGGACACAGATTCAGCTACGACTCTGGCAGCACATGTGGGCCCAGCACTGCCTGCATCACCATTGTGTTGGTCAATGAGAGCCTCCTCATGCCCCTCGATGTGGAAATTGCGTAGTGCATAAAGCAGGAGGAGAAGAAGATCAAGTGCCTCAACAGCAGGTTTGCTGTCTTCCTCCACAAAGTGGGTGTCCTGGATCACACCCTTCCTGAACCCCCACCATGTGCACAGCCAGGACTGGGCACTGAGGAAAGAATCAGAGCCAGGCAAATCTCTGCCTGCCTGAGTTCCCAGTCTGATGGGAGAGGCACACAGACAGACAGACAGACAGACAGACAGACAGACACAGGAACCCAAGGCCCAGAAAGACCCTGACAGTTCAGATACAGAGAGCTTGTGGAAGAAAGATGCCAAATTTCAAAACTTCAGCGAATTTAGTTTAAAGATCTTAGTTGGATTTTATATGCAATTTTAGAATTGAGTAGCCCTTAGATCTGATCAGAGGAACTCTGGCTGCACTGTGGTCCCACAATACTTATGGACATGGAAAACAAGTGAGGTACAGAAACAGCTGGATTGTTTACAGCTGGTGTTTGTGAACATTTGGCTGCCTGTGATTGACTGAAGCTCAGTTACCGTGATTGGCTGAGACTCAGCTATTTGTTACAAAGGATAATTCTGAAGTTAGATTTGTAAGGGATAATTGGAAGGACAGCCGAGAAAGGAATAAGGCCAATAGAACCAAGTTCAGGCAAGCTGATTTACTGTCAGTCCTGCCAGGCTACCTCCTGACAAGAGCAGAGGAGGCAGTCCCACTTATAGGCTATTGCAAGGTTTTATAGGGCGTAGAACTGGGTTAGGGTGAAGGAAAAAGAAAACAGAGCAGGGGGTCCTTTGTGCCAGGTGTCTGACTGCTTCCTGTAGATGTTTTTCTTGCCAGTTCTGTTGTGTAAGGTAGACGTCTTGACTGCATCCTGGAACAGCTGGCTCTGATCAGACAGTTACAGGTGGGTTTGGGTTGGGGGGTTTTACTTTTGGCCTTTGGGGCTTAGGTCTGTGGGAGGGAGAAACAGTCCAGTTGGGTGGACCCTAACAAGGTTTCAGTTTGTTTGCCTACTAAGTCGGATTGCGGGTCATCATGTAAAAACTCAAAGGGAGACTTCTTCAGGTCAAATTTAGTTTAACAATTCTCCTACTTTTGATCAGTCTCTCAATTTTCTAAAATAATATATATAGTTCCATGTAACCAGAAGTGTTGGCAATTGCACAGACTTCTCCCTGTTCAGCCTGTGGGTAATCTAGAGCAATTCTATTATGTAGTACAACTTTAGCGAGAATATTTGAAGTCTATTGTGCAATCATAGCCTTTGCAGTAGAATCTGCTAAGATTTAAGAGGTACATTTTAAATCATTCATGTTTACACCAAGCTATGGAAAAAGGGATCTAACATATCATGCTTATCCAGAAGGGTTAAAGTCTCCTGAGGATGTTCTCTTTAACCTATGATGTTTAGGAAGAGCAGTTTAGGAAGAGCAGACCAGTGTTCTGTTTCTGACTGATTATGGAGCAACAAAGGTATCATTATAATTCCTAACCTACGTTGGTCCATCATTTTCCATCCTTCAAGGCATGAGGGTTGCCCAAGCGTAAGGTTGGCTACAACTCCCCAAAAAAAGTATACCCCATGAGTGCACACAAGACCCTTTTTTCAGTTCTATTGTTCATGAATACATTACTACGAATGTATTCCTAATTCCAGCTAGGAATGTTGGAATTAGCAGTTTCTGGCCAAGGATCTGAGGTAGAGTTATTATAGGTTAAAAGAGTGCTTGCCAGGCACGGTGGCTCACGCCTGTAATCTCAGCACTTTGGGAGGCTGAGGCAGGCGGATCATGAGGTCAGGAGTTTGAGACCAGCCTGACCAACATGGTGAAACCCTGTCTCTACTAAAAATACAAAAATTACCTAGGTGTGGTGACACGCACCTGTAATCCCAGGTACTCAGGAAGCTGAGGCAGGAGAATCGCTGGAATCTGGGAGGCAGAGGTTGCAGTGAGCTGAGGTTGTGCCACTGCACTCCAGCCTGGGCGACAGAGCAAGACTCCATCTCAGGAAAAAAAAAAAAAGTGCTGTAGTACCCTGGCACATAAGTCAATTTGCAAGAAAATCTGTTTGGGCTTTTGGTACAAACTTGTCTTGTAATATACTCGTTAGTCTTGGTTCTTGAATCACATGACTGGGTTAAAGTAAAACAGATCGTGAGAACAAATGAGTCTGGAAGTCTAATTCCATAATAGGGACCACTGCTGTAATACATTGTAGATTGATCCCTTATGAAATAGTTACTGGAAGGCCTATGCCCTAATAATAGAACCTCATTTATTTTCTACTCTCCTAAACTCTGACATAACTAAATGCTGCAAGGTTTTAATGTATTATGCCAAAGTATATTTTCCCCAGGTAAAGGAAGCTTTTCAAGATCTATCCACTGAGGACAATTAAACCCTTCACAACCTAGAACCCAGAGATCAGGTTATCTGGAGACTATATCTGAGAAAGACTGCCATGGAGCCCCATTGGAGGGGACCATACCAAGTTCTTCTTATCACCCACTCTTCAGCAAAACGTCAGGGCCTTGAACTTTGGGTTTACATCTCACAACTCAAAAGGGCCCATTCAGACTCTTAGAACTGCACATCCATTGGAGACCTTAAGATAAAGCCAACAGGAGAAGTTTCTTCCCAGAAGCAGACAGTATTCTAGATGTGGACAGCTTTCCCAAGACCATGGATCAAGACTTCTCAGTCGCCATGCAACTATTACCTTCCTTAAATTTTTCCTTGCTTACACTTTCCTCATTCACTTGGCAGGATAATGTTGTAATTCGAATTTCACAATCAGTAGCTTCTGAGAGTAACTTTTTTTTTTTTTTTGAGACAGAGTCTCTATTATCCAGGCTGGAGTGCAGTGGTGTGATCTTGGCTCACTGCAACTTCTGTCTCCCGGGTTCAAGCAGTTCTCATGCCTCAGCCCCCCAAATAGCTGGGATTACTGGCATGCACCACCACACTGGCTAATTTTTGTATTTTTTTGGTAGAGACGGGATTTCACCATGTTGGCCATGCTGGTCACAAACTCCTCACTTCAGATGATCTGCCTGCCTCAGCCTCCCAAAGTGATAAGATTATAGGAGCAGGCCACCATGCCCAACCTTCTGAGAGTAACTTGATGGAGTGTTGTATCTGTCATGTCAAACTCAAATCTTTACATGACCTACAAAGTCCACCTATTGGTCAACTTCAGCAACATCCCTAATGCAACTGTTTGTTCACATTACAGCTATGTTCTCAACTTAAGTCACTGCCCCCACCTCCTGCAGGGGATCTCCATTCTCCGATCCCACATCTCAGACACTTCTGTGGCTGTCAAGGTGGACAACAGCCAGAACCTGAACATGGACTGCATCATTGCCGAGATCAAGGCACAGTATGACAACATTGTCACCCGCAGCTGGGCTGAGGCCGAGTCTTGGTACCACAGTTGCCTGCCAGATGTGGCACCTGCCTGCTAGATGTGGCAGTTGGGAGGGCAGAATGTGAGATACCTATTAGATAGATTTATTTTGTCTGGGGATTCTGATCCCTATGGATAGTAGGCCAATAGCTCTCATGTTGGAGTGGCGGGGCAGGACTGCCATGTGTGGTTGCACAGGCTGAGCCTGCAACTGCACAGGCACAGCCTGCACAATCATCCCTAAAGAATGGGATATCCCACACTGAGTCTCATGAGCATCTCTGCTTCCCCCAGTTCGGGGAGGTGAAGGCCACAGTGATCAGGCACAGGGAGACTATGGGCCACAGCAAGGCGGAGATCAAGGAGCTGAACCGCATGATCCAGAGGCTGATGGCCGAGGTGGAGAATGCCAAGTGCCAGGTATGGGGCATCTGTGCCCAAGGCCAGAGAGACTGATGGCCTAACCTTTGTCACCCAGCCTATGTGTGCCCTACCTGGATCTCAGCATTCATTCTCCAGTCCCTTTGTCCATGCAGAATCCCTGGTTGTGGTCAGTCAGGGAGTCCCAGGTGATGAAGGCAAGAGGCCCAGTTTCTGAGGTGCTCCCAGCTGAATGGCAGACTGGGCATATGGACAGAGAAACCATAACCTATCTTGTTCTCTTCTTGTCCCCCAGAACTCCAAGCTGGTGGTGACCCAGTCTGAGTAGCAGGGTGAGGTGGCCCTTAGCAATGACTGCTGCAAGCTGGCCAAGCTGGAGGGCACCCTGTAGAAGGTCAAGCAGGACATGGCCTGCCTGATCAGGGAGTACCAGGAGGTGATGAACTCCAAGCTGGGCCCCGATGTGAAGGCTGCCTCTTCTTGCCATCTTCTAGATGGTGAGGAGCAAAGGTGGGTGCAACCTGCACAGCTGGGCCCAGAGCTCATCTGCATAAACCCACCCCACTTTTTAGCACCATCACTTACCCAGCCCTCACTACTACTTCTGTTTTCATCTTGGAACCCTTTTAGGACCTCTACCAGTATTGAGCGCAGTCCAAGGAGTGGCGTCTTAGTTGAGGTCCACAGGCCGATTTCCAATAGGCTCCTTGCATGATCTATTAGGGACAATGGTTTGTCTGTAAATGTTCAAGAACTTGTTCTCTGAGATGAACAACGGCCTAATTTATAACACTTACTGATTTCAGAGTTGTATATACTTCTGTCATGACTGATTTCAGGCTGTTGCTCTGACTTCATGTAGAATTGGCTAGAAATGTGCACAACAAGCTCTTGTGAGCTGGTGGGAACTGGTTCAAGATACTGTTGGTTGGGGCCAGGATGGAATGGTGCCTCACACTGAAAGACAAATAGGAAGATATTTGTCTCTTCTATTAGATGAAAAACCTGAGGCTTAGGGAGACTGTGGGGGTCGGGGAGTCAGCCTGGTACGGAGTTATTGGGACAGTTGGAGAATTCTTGTGTGTCCTGCTGCATTTTCACAGGCTCCCCTTCCCCGGGGGATCTGGGAGAGCCTGGCACTTGTGTTCTTTTGGAACAGGGTTGGGACGATGCTGGGACTTTGAGGGTGCTAGACCCAGGTCTTCCTTCCTCTCATCTTCTGGGAGAGGCTTGGGTGACCCCTTGCTTGACTGAGTTCAGAGCTGGTGACCACATGGACTCTGGTGTCATTGTCAGGAATTAATGCCCAGTGCTAATGCTAACATTTTCTCTCCTGCACCAGGCTGTGTGATGGCATCCATGCTGTGAATATCTGTGAGTAATTCTGGCCCTGAAGGGAGACTCTGAGGTTTGCCAGTGGGAAGAAATTTTTAGCTCTGAGGGTGGAGATACCAAGGGAGAAGTGGTTCCATTCATTTACAGCTACACAGCTATAAAGGGGGAGCCAAACGACAAGTCTTGGGTGGAATCATTCTTTATGCCAGACTTGTCAGAGTGGCAGTCTTATTATCCTCACCATAGTGGAGGAACCAGAATGCATCACCTCAAATTATATATCTTTAATATAAATATTTATCTTTTTTTTTTTTTGAGACAGAGTCTCACTGTGTCACCCAGGCTAGAGTGCAGTGGTGCGATCATGGCTCACTGCAGCCTTGACCTCCTGGGCTCAAGCCATCCTCCCACCTTAGCCTCCTGAGTAGCTGGATCTATAGGTGTGTACCACCACACCTGGTTAATTTTTTTCTTTTTTTCTCGTAGAGGTAGTGTATTAGTCCGTTCTCTTGCTGCTCCAAAGACATGCCTGAGAGTAGGTAATTTATAAAGGAAAAAGGTTTAATCAACTTATAGTTCATCATGGCTGGGGAGACCTCAGGAAACTTACAATCATGGCAGAAGGCGAAGGGGAAGCAAGGCAACTTCTTCACAAGGCAGCAGGAAGTAGAAGTGCCAGCAGGGGAGATGCCAGATGCTTATAAAACCATCAGATCTCATAAGAACTCACTCATCTTCATGAGAACCACGTGTGGGGTACTGCCCCAGTGATCCAATCACTTCTCACCAGGTGCCTCCCATGACACCTAGAGATTATAGAACTACAATTCAAGATGAGATTTGCTTGGGGACACAACAAAACCATATCAGATGGGGTTTCGTCATGTTGCCCAGGCTGGTCTTGAACTCCTGAGCTCAAGTGATCCACCAGCCTTGACCTTCGAAAGTGTTGGGATTACAGGTGTGAGCCACTGTGCCTGGCCTGACATAAATATTTTATCAAGCTAAAAGCAATTAACAAGATGCAGGGGAGCTCTCTGCTTTCCCTGTGTTTGCCTAAAAGCAGAACAGAGAATTACAAATACAAAGGTCTTTCTATCCTCTCCGCTTTTCTGCCTAAAGCCAAGATAGAAATTCTCCTTACAAGCATTATGAGCTTAGAGGTGGCGCCAGAGGAATCTGGGTGGACTTTACTCCATTAGTTTACCCATAAATTTACCTTCTCACCTTTACTCATCTTTGGAAGCCTTAAACTGCTTTTCTTTGTCTTGTCATTTCTCTAAAATTGATTATTCCTTGTTGAAGATGAATATACAGTTGGCCCTCTGAATCTGTGGATTCAACCAACTGCAGGTTGAAAATATTTGGAAAAAAACTATACTGAACATGCACAGACTTTTTTTCTTTTCATGACTCTCTGAACAATACAATATAACAACTATTCATATAGCATTTACATTGTATTGGATATTACAAGTAATCTGGAGATGATTTAAAGTATATGGGATGATGTGTACAGGTTAAATGCAAATACTATGCCATTTTATATAAGGGACATGAACATCTTCAGATTTTGATATTTGCAGGCATCTTGGAACCAGTCCCCCATGAGGACTGATGAATGACTACATAAGCCACATAGCCTGTGTGTGCCTTACCTGGATCTCAGCATTCATTCTCCAGTCCCTTTGTCCAGGTAGAGTCCCTGGTTGTTACTTTTCTCCTTCAATGATGTGCACTGTTCATGTTGGTAAACTTGCTTGTTTTTCTCTTGTTAATCTGTCTGTTGTTGCAGGAGTCTGTCTCAACTACAAATTTATGTGGGTTGAAGAAAAATATAATTTCTCCCCTTTGGTAGGAAGCTCTTATTCTCTCACTGTCCAAACATACTTGTCCATGTTCAAGATGTCAGTCACTTTACTAGATTAAAACATTCATATAATCTTCTTTAAATATATGTGGATTGAATGAGCTGTCATCAAATCCACATGTCGTAGATCCTGAGGTTGTCCTGATTTTTTTTTTTTCTTTTTTTTTGAGACAGGGTCTCAGCTGAGTATGGTGGCTCACCCTTGTAATCCCAGAACTTTGGGAGGCCGAGGCAGGTGGATTGCTTGAGTCTAGGAGTTTAAGACCAGCCTGGGCAATATAGTAAGAGCTCACATTTATGGAAAGAAGGGATTGAGGCTGGGTGCAGTGGCTCACACCTGTAATGCCAGTACTTTGGGAGGCTGAGGCAGGTGGGTCACTTGAGGTCAGGAGTTTGAGACCAGCCTGGCCAACATGGTGAAACCCATCTCTACTAAAAATACAAAAAATTAGCCAGGCATGATGGTGCTTGCCTGTAATCCTAGCTACTTGGGAAGCTGGGGCATAAGAATTGTTTGAACCTGGGAGGTGGAGGTTGCAGTGAGCTGAGATCGTGCCACTGCACTCCAGCCTGGTTGACAGAGTGAGACTCTATCACACACACACACACACACACATACACACACACACAGACACACACAAAGGAAAGGAAGAAGGGATTGAGATTAAACCCCAAGACGGACTTACTCCTAGTCAGGGTGTCAGTCCCTGGCCCAGACTACAGGGAAGCAATGCCATCGTCACCCCTGGAGATGGAGGTGAGCAGAAGCCATCCTCCTGGCGACTCCTAACTGGTAGGAAGCCAGTGCTGATTGGAGGTGGGGCTTTTTGGGACCAGCTCCCATCCCTACCAAAGGGTTTAACTTCTCATTGCTGTCCCTGTGTAGGTGTGAGCAGCTCCTTGGTGTGGTTGCATGTGGAGGCCTCTTGGCCAACTGCATCTGTGGCATCAGCTCCTGTGGGATGGGGCCTGTGTCAGCAGCTGCAGAAAGTGTTGGCAGAGCTTGAGGATGCACCCAGTGCAGCCTCTCACACTTGCAAGGGTCCCAGCTGGCCCTATTTGACCTTGTGCAGCCTGGTGGTGGGGCGCCACTGCTTGACCCACTCTGATCCATGTTCTCTTCTTCCCATTTCTTACTTCTTGTTGTGTGGGAATCCCTCTTCCTTGGCCCTTGCTGTCCCCAAGCTGAGAAAGGCTGTTGAGAGGAGTGGCACATAGCCCATGGGCATGTCCTGTTTGAGGATTCTGGCCCGACTGAACCCACGAAGAGAATAGCCTCTCACCAGCCATCTTCCAACCTTCCCCTTCCCTTGCTGTCTTGCTCTTCCCTTCCCTTCTCTGGTCTTCTTTTCCTCCTTGTTTCTTGCCACCTTTAGAAGGCTAAAATTTAATAGACTTTAATAGACTGACAATACCAAGTGTGAATCAGCTGAAACTTTCATGGAGCGTAAAATGATTTAGCTGCTTTGGAGAACAGTTTCTTATGGAGTTAAACATGCACTTATCAAATGACGCAGCAATTCCACTCCTGGGTATTTGCTCAAAAGAAATAAAAGCAGATCTATACGGAGACTTGTACATGAATTTTATAGAAGCTTTATTTATAATAGCCCCAAATTGGAAACAACCCAAATGTGTACTAGTAGATGAATGGATAAACAAATTGAGATACAGTCATACAATAAAATATTATTCAGCAACAAAAAATAATGAACTAGATTCATTTAGTGGTGATTAGATTGGAGCATACATC
The DNA here is from genome assembly GCF_009764315.1 of Trachypithecus francoisi. NCBI lineage: Eukaryota > Metazoa > Chordata > Mammalia > Primates > Cercopithecidae > Trachypithecus > Trachypithecus francoisi. Next base: position 82,089,130 of record NW_022681456.1, on the reverse strand, counting down.
TGTCAAAATTTGTTGAACTATACTTTTAGAATGTGTGCACTTTATTGAGATACAATTGTATGCAAATTATATCTCAATTAGGTTGATCAAACAATGATTTAAAATGCATAAGATATTTAGAAATAAATCTAACACATATGCGAAAGACTTACACCTAGAGAAATATAAACATTATACAAAATGTTATAGGAAAGAAAAGATAAAGAAGACATAATTAAATGAAGAGCTATACCATGTTCTTGGATAGGAAGCTTTACTATCATAAATATGTTAATTATCCTTAAACTGATCTACAGAGTTGATGCAACTACACTCAAATTCCAAACAAAGATTTACACAATTCTTAACAAGTCGATTCTAAAATTTATGGGGAAGAACAAAGGTCAAGAATAGCTAAGGAATGATGAAAAGGAAGAAATAGGTACTCTCTCTTTCAGGGATTATAATGTATTATAGAGTTATAGTAATTGAGAAAGTATAGTACCCACACAAGAATAGACAAACTGGCCAATGGAACAAAATAGCCCTAAATTTATTTGTAAATAAATCAATGATTTTGTTGTACAATAGAAGAGGTATGGCAGATCAGTAGTGAAAAGGACTATGCATTGGTTAACCAGATGTAAAAAATAAAATTAGGTCCCCGTTCTCTCTTATACACAAAATCAGTTTCAAATTAATTTAAATTACAAATGTCAAAAGCAAAACTTTAAGAGTTTCAGAAGAAAATATTGGAGAATATTTTTCTGACCTTGGTGTAGAGAAGGATTTTTAAACAAGGCACATAAAATACTCAACATAAAAGACTGATAAATTAGATTACATTAAAACTATCAACTTTATTTTTCAAAATGGGCGATAAAGTGAAAAGATAAGCTGTAAACTTGATAATATTTGTGATATATATAAGTGATATAATAGTAATACTCAGAAATATAAAGAACACGTATAGTCCTTTAGAATAAGGCAAAAACCCAATAGAAAAATAAAGGCAAAAGAAAAGGAAATACACACGTAATAGACATTTAAAGAGATATTAAACTTTAACAGTAATCATGAAAATACAAAGTAACACCAAAAATGAGATTGAATTATTTAATTGTTAAAAATTAAGACACATTAAAGAGAATATGAATCTTTTCCACATTGCTGAGCAAAATGTGAATTGTTATAATAACTTTGGAAAATAATTTTATGTTATCTTATAAAGTTAACACCTTTATAAGATTGTGACCATCTTATGAGTCAGAAGTTCTGTTTGTAGTTGTATGCAAATCCTCACATATGTGCATCGGAGGACGTGTAGAAAAATCTTCATAGCACCACCTTTGTAAGAGAAAGAAACAAAACAAAACAATAATAGAAGTACCTAAAGTGTGGTATAGTCACACAATGGAATACTATAAGAATGGAATACTAATACGATAACAGAGGAATACTAGCTACATAATGTTGAATAAAGAAAGACCCTGTGTGACACCCTTTTTATAAAAAAGTAACAAAAAACTGAAACAAATATATATTTAGGCTTATGCATGTATATGATAAAACTAAGAAAAAACAAGGGAATTTTATCAACTTTAGGGAAGTGGTTACCTCTGGGGTGGTTAGTAGAGGACAGGGTAGGGAAGGAGCATGGAGCTAAATGTAAATTACTAGTAAGGTTTTGGGATCAGTAGGTGGGTTCATGAGTATTTCATTTTCATTCTATTATTAAATAATAAAGTAATATGCTAGTTATAAGAAATAAACTTAAAACATGAAAACATGAGGACATAAGTTGAAAGTAAAAGAATGTGTTAAGGTGATTGGTTAGATCAGATTGCCTTACACGTAGTAGAAGTAAATGATTTTTCCATGAAACTTATTTCAGTAGATGTGTGTATATTTGTATGTAGATAGTGATTCATGATACAACATATATTTCTTATTTAGAGTTGAGGTTAAAAAACAGTTTGACAACTAGTACCCCAAAGAGCCTTTTGCTGAGGTCCACCAGTGCGTATGTACAAGCAAGTTCATGGCAGCATTGTTTGTTATAACAAAAACAAAAAACACATGTGCTGCCTATAGGAAAATGCATATATATATGTATATCTATATCTATCTATATAGTCATACTTTGGAATACTATACGGCACTGAGAAATAAAACTACATGCATCAAAAGATGAATCTCAAAACTAGAATGTTGAGGAGGAAAAAGCAAGTCATAGAAATGTACAAGGTGTAATTCTGTTTATATAAAACTTAAAGGTAGGCAAAACTCAACACTAGTTTAGGGATACACACATATGACATAGTAATAAAGAAAAGCAAGAGAATGACCAACATAAAAACTCAGGACAGTGGTTACTTTGGGGATCAGATGGGGTTAGAGATGAATAGAGATGGATTAGCAAAAATCCCGCAGGGGGCTTTGAAGGTACTGGTGGGTACACAAGGATTTGTTTTATTATTGTTGCTATTGAAATCAATAAATGTAGGTTTTGCATACTCTGTTGCATGTATGAGAAATTTATAAAACAAAAGGAAAATGCTGACAGCAGCTTGTGTTCTCTAGCCCCTACTCACTCCTACAGGTTAAAATCATTGCCTTACCCAAGATTTCCTACCAAGTCTTGGGACTGGCATCCCCAGTCCCAATTTCTTGCCCTCCTGTCAATCTTCTATACTGCTTCTAGACAATCACATCTCATGTCAGGCCACTCTCCTGCTCAAACACTCTCTGTGGCTCCCCAGTGCCCATCCATAAGCTTAAGCTCTTCAGCTCCACACATTTCCTTCATCTGAGGTAGCCTTCCCCTCCTCCACTTTCCTTTAAGTTCCACTTCAGCCCAGAAACTTCCATTTTCCCATCTGGGGTCACAGTATGGGCCCCTTCTACCCTATGCCCCTGAGGCCTCCTGGGCAGAATTCTGTGATTGTAATGAGATGAGGTCACAGAGCCCCCAGGAAGAAGAGGCCCTAGTCCTCAGTGGCAAGGATTCTGGTAACTCTTGGGTTGGAGCTGGGCTTTGGTGCTCAAGAGAGGCTTGGAGGAGACCACAGCTCTTTCTCTACGGTGAGACTCATACACATGGCTCCCTGGTCACACAGGGATGAGGTGTCTTGGACTCCACCCAGATCTGTTGGGCATACAGCTTTTGGGAACAGGAGCAGAAAAAGGGGGGCAGTGGGAACACAGAAGAGATTGAGATGATGTTTTGAGGTCTGTCCCCCCACACTCCATCTGCCCTAGAAGAAAGTTTGCAACGGGCTAGTGTGAACAGTTCTTGCTCTCTGGGTTGAGGGGGTGTGTATGACCTTGGTGGAGAGCAAAGAGCACGGGCTTAAAATGCAGTCTGACTCAACTGTTGGCTGGCAGGGTCACTCACTCCCCTCTTGCACGTGGTGGATGGAATGCGCCCCAGTTTGCCTGAGGAAAGACAATGGGAAAAGTCACATCCATCTGGCCAACTTCATGGGTGGTTGTGAGGCCCCAGTGAGATGGTGGAGTAAAAGCTTGTGAAAAGCATCAGACACTGTGCAGGTACGAGTTAGTGTTCCCTGGCTGTTTGTGTATTGAATGCACATGGAGGCAAGGTGCAAGAAGGGAAGGGGTCCCCTGACTTCATAGACAGAACTTCCCCTAGCAGCCTTGGGGTTGGAGAAGAAGCTGGAATCTAGATCACTGTCCCTGGTTTCTGATTAATGGCATTCAAGTTAAGGACATTTCTTCCTAATCCCAGATTTTAAAGTGTGTTTTTTAAATTAGGAAATATTGAATTTCATTAATTTTTTTGGTACTAATTTAAATGGTTAGATTTGGTAAACTACAATAATCAGTTTCCTAGAGTAACTGTCCCTGTTCCTGGGATAAACCCTACGTGATCTTGGTCCCAAAGCTCCCCTCAACAGATCGCTGTCCTGCGTTGCTACCCTTCCTGCCTGCATTCAGGCTTCCTTTGGCATCTTCTGGCCCCATGGGCACCAGGCAAGCTCACTGTGTTCTTTCAACAACCTTTGGGGATAGGAAAAATGATCACTCCCGTTTCACAGATGGAGAAAGGGATGCCCAGAGAAGCTAGGTGACCACTGGTGACAGCAGGTGGATGGGCAGCCCTGTCTGCCCTCCTCACCTCCTGACCACAGCTCCCCTCTGCTGCCCACTCCACAGTGTGAGGAATTAAAGGCAACTGTGCAGAAACACATGCAGAGCGTGAGGCCCAGCAGGGAGGATCTGAACAGGCTTAATCAGGCCATCAAGCGGATGACTGTGGAGATGGGCAGCGCTGAGAGTCAGCTGAGAGGTGGGAGTAGGGGGCAACAGAGTGGCGTGGCGGGATGGTGACCATTATTTATGACAACTGCCCCTCCCCACCTACCCTTTGGATTAGATGGCTACACTTTCTCTTAGTGAATGTCTAAGCACGCAGCAGGGCAGCTACATGCATATATCATGCTTACCTTTGTCTAGGACCCTGTGCATTTTATGTAAGTAATGAACATGTAGGTAAATCTGTATGAAGACTTATGCTTGTTTGTACATTATTATCTTTTTACTTGTGTATGTTCATTTTTATGTGTGTATTTTGTTTTCCTCACTTAGTATTAAATTTGAGCCCGTCTTCAGAAATTGCAAAATATTATCTAGAAACCCAGTTTTCCGGGTTCTCTTTCAAAATGTGAAGATCTGGCAATGTTAAATTATGATTCTCAAATGGTAACATTTGGCTAGAGGAGAAAGGCCTCTATCATCTCTCTCTTCTTCACATGCGGTATAGGCTTCCTGGTGTACCGCAGTCCCCATCACTCCCAATCCCATCCTTTGGGTGTGAGGCAGAGGTTCCCTTGCCATTTATCTCCACCTTGGCTGCATGTTATTATCCTTGCAGAAGAGAAAAAGTGCTAGGTCAATGTTGCTAACGTAGAGAAATGCAAGTCTGAAAATGTAAAAGAGGTCCTGGTGATTTCAGGAAATGGGGGAGGGCGGATGTCTTTGTGGAACTGGGTACTTCTGATATATACTTAGCCTTCACCTTCTGATGCTTCCAGCCAGGCCTCTGCAGGCATTTGCAGTTGTGAGCCTTAGAAAGGAGCTGGTCCCCCAGGATGCTTTCTTTCTCCCATTCTCTCTTAGCCTCCTCTCTTACCTCACCCCTCCCCTAGCCCTCTCACACCCCCCCGGCTCAGGCCTTGCTCCATGGAGGGAAGGGCTTCTGTGTCTGGTCTTTTCTTGCTTTCTGCAGATGCGAGTGTCTCAGGCTCGGAAGGGTATTCATAGAGAGAGATCTCCCTTGTGCAGGAATGGGTGACTCTGAGAATGGATAAGCTGCTGAGGTTCCAAGGGAGCAGAGTGAGTGGGTGCGCCATCATGGTTCAGGCTCCCACCAGCCACAGCTGTTCTGGTTTCCCAAGCAGCAAATACACTTCACCAAGGTCTTAATATTTTTCCTCCTGGAGACTATAAACTCTAGGTTCCTGTGAGAAATGGATATTCTTCTCGCTAGTTTTCCTTAGGAAACAATAACCACAGCATTACATGCCAAAGAGCATCGGATGCTTCCTGGATCCTAGCTCATATTAGAAGTTTCTCCATACTAGATGGAAAAGGCTCTCTCTCAGCCATCCTACATGTCTGGTTTCAAATCTTCACCCTGAAAGTAGATAGGTGGGCAGGTTCTTTTTATCTTGTCATACAGACACACAAACACAAGTTTTGGAACAGGTGTGCTCACTCCTTGAGACCTTGGACAATCTCCAATCCCTCATTGGCTCTGCAGCCTCAGAGAAAGGTCTGGATCCTTAAGGGGAAAGGAGTGAGGGCCAAGAATGTCCTTCTGTCCTTGGTCTGCCCTTCACCCCCCAGGCCCTGTGAACTAGGGGAAGCCAAGGACCCACCAGCTCTGCAGGAGGAGGGTAGCTCTGGCAGTGCTAAGGGCAAGCTGGCCTGGTTAGAGGCTGCACTGCAGCAAGCTAAGCAGGATGTGACACAGCAGCTGTGTGAGTACCGGGAGCTGGTGAGCCTCAAGTGGGGCCTGAACTTTGAGATTGCCCCCTACCACAAGCTGCTGGAGGGTGAGGAGAGCAGGTGACAGGTCAACTGGGAAGTGCTTCAGATGTGGCTGCGGTGAGGAGTGCAGGGGCATGGGACAGCCACCACCCTCATCAGCCAGGGAAGGGTGGAGAGAGATGACCTGGGGGTCCAGGGACTTGTTCCTCTAGAGCTAGTTTTTCCTCACTATCGTACAGCCCTTTGAACAAAAAGTCCTAGCTGATGTGTACTTTTGGCACCTGGGACGGGGTGACCCATAGTCATCCACCCCAGTATCAGAGACCAGGGGGCGCTTTGTTCATGGAGACAGCTGCAGGGACCATGGCCTAGCCAGTGGCAGTAAGGTCCCTGTGTGAAGTGCCTTCTTCTCAACTCTGCCCCTCTTCCCTGGGGAAGGTGGGGTTACATGACCAGGTGGAGCTTGGCTTTCAACTCAGTAGACAATGGTGGGAGACAAGGGCTGTCACCAGGCTGAGGGGAGGGAGGGGGAACTGATTCCCCATGCCTTAGGCATATTGCATTGATCACCTCCTTTACACCTCACAGAACCCTGGCGGGGAGGTCCTATTATCCTCATTTTACAGGTGAGGACAGTACGTTTCAGAGAGGTTAAGTGACAGCTTTAGGGACACACAGGTAGAGTGATTCAGTGAGGCTTGAACGCTAATCTTCAGATGATGGAGCTACCTGCTCTGGGGTCTCATTTAGAGGTTTCAAATGTCCCCATCACGGTCTCACCTTCCAAGATCAAGTCAGGCCAAAGAAAATGTAGGTTTTTTTTTTTTTTTTTTGGTCTTCTCTTTCCTCCAAAGAGTCATCAACAAAAGTGAGTTATATGAATTTAAGGCAGGAGTGATCAGAGCGCGCCAGGGAGCTTGCAGGGCAGAAGGACTGCTGTCTGGGAGGGTCAGGAGTGTGTGTCCTGGGGAATGCAGAATACGAAACCTAGTAGACGGATGGACTCACCTGCTTCCTCCTTCTTCCCACAGGCTTGGTCTGGGATTTGGGGCAGGGAGCATCAGTAAGTAAACAGTAGGCTGGCGTGGTCGGATCTTATTATCTTATTCTCCTTATTCCCTCCTTCCCCGTCCACACCTTGGCATGCCTCCTCTTAAGAAGGCAGAAGGGCTGTGTTTCTGTTCCTGTGTCTGTGACAGCTCCCTCTGTGCCTCTTCTTTTGTCGGGGGCTATTTCTTCTCTCGGGGGTGACTCTGTGTTTGTGTGTGTGGGGAACGGGATCCTGTGGTCTGTTCTTTGGGGAGGGGTCTATGTACCTGTTCCTTTGGAGGAGTTTGTACATCTGTCTCCTGGTGGGGAGGAGGGTCTGTGTATCTATCCGCTGGAGGAGATGTCTGCAAGTCTGTCTTCTGGGGCTTGGGGTTGGGGTACGCAAGGGCTTTCCTCCCTCGGACAGTCGTCCTGCGTTTCTCAGGTCCCCGCCCCGGGCTCCGCCCGCCTGCTCCAGCCCCGAGCTGGCTCCGGCGCCCTGGAGACCAGCGCCCCTGGCGGCGGCTACGCGCTCTGCGCGGCTCCCCTGGCTGTGGCTGTGTCGGGCGCTTCAGCTGCGGGGGCTCCCGCAGATGTTGAACCCTTCCGGCCTCGCTCCGGAGAAGAAAAGGAACCCTCAGCTTCTGCCCTAAAGACTTAGCCCTCTTGTCTCAGATGCCCCCTCCCATAGAGCTGACCCCACATCATCTTTCCTTTTTGCCCCCCACACCGGGGCGTGAGGCATTGGAGCACAGTTTATGGGACTATGACCATCCCCAGTGCAGATGGCCTGGACGCTGGTGCCGCTGGGTAGAGGCGGTTGGCCAGCTTACCTGGACCAAGAACCCTACCCCTCTGAACTGCCCCCTCCCCTTCTTTCCAGGGACTTTTCTTCAATAAAAAGTTGTGCAGTGGTCTGAGCTGCCAGGCATTTAAACCTGGATTCTCCAGGCCATTCCCAGAGCGCAGACAAACCTGGCTATTATGGTGGAGGGGTCAGGGCAAGAACAATACCAGGATGCAACCTTCTCCCCTCCTGGTGTGTGGGTCTATGTGACTTAAGTGTATGGTGATTCGATATTATAGAACCAGGATCTTTAGGATGGGGAGCCCGGAGTCCGTGGGGAAAGCGAGAGAAAGGGTTCATTCATGCAGAAGGGTCTAGCCGGGGCCCATAGCTTCTAGTCAGCAGAGCTGAGAATTCCGTTCTCCATCCATCCATTCACTCTACACGTACTTACTGAATGGTCTCATAGTGCTTGGTGCAGGGGACAGGATGGTGAGGAAGACACTCTAGGATTCCTGGAGATGAGGTTCTGGGTAGGAAGGTGGGCCATAGATGAGGAAACCGAGCAGAAACAGAAAAGAGTGGGATGAGGATTGGGTCAGTGCCTTCTAGCTCCCTGATGGGGCACTTGAGGACAGGTGGCCCTTGCAGATGGGGGGCTGGAGAGATATGAACATAGCTGGGTGGCCCAAGCCTGGATTCTGGTTTAACACACAATTGGGCCACCCAGTTCTGTTAATATGATCTGGTGGCGGGCAGGGGAACAACACACTGGGGTGGAGGAAAATGTGGGCTGTGAAATCAGATGGAGGCTCCGGCTGTGTCTCTACTTCAGATCTAGGGTGGAAGTTGGTCCAAGTTTTTACAAGGCATTGAACTTTGGCGGTTGGAAGATAGACCAGTCTGGGGAGTGGGGTGGCTAGATAAAGGCTGAGTTTCTGGGTTCTTTCCCTGCCACACAAGCCCAAAAGAAGCTTCTATACAGTGAGCCCACATTCCTTTCTATTGCATGAAATTACATCATCAATGCAACAATAGTTTCTGCTTTCTATGTCCCTGGGTGGGGCTAAAGTGCGTCATTGGCCAGAGGCCTGGGCTTTACCTTTTAAGGCACTCTAGTGCCAGAGTGTCTGCTGTGTTCTTCTGGGTGCCTGCCCGGAGGACAGGTATCCAAAAGGCCCTCTTCTTGTGTAAACAGAAAAGTCTCATGCAAGAGGAATGGGACTGAAACTTGGCTGCCAGGCTGCCACCCTCCTGAGGGGTAGGAGGCATGGCCCCACTGGGCTCACACATCAGTCCTGGTTGATAAATACTGACCTGCCAACACTCGCAAATGCACACAAGCTGCCTGAAGACCATTTCAAGATTCTTTAGTCCAGCTCTGTGCTCCTTGCATTTTGCAAGGGGATCATGATATTCTGTACTATTCAAGGCCAATTTTCTCCAGCTCCTGCTGTGATGATCATGTCAACAAGGGAACTTCATGGGAATTGTAGGCAGGATCTAGGATGTACATTCTGCAACCTGCGTCATTCAGGACTGGTTACTCACATTTTCCCTTTGCAAATACTGAACCTGGACTTGCCTGATGTCAATCCAGAAGATCCCCAGGGCTTTGGGGTCAGGTTTGAGTTTCTTCCTGGGCCAGGGCCATGTGGGTCACAAGCAGTGTTTGTGGTTTGGAGACTAATTCCCTGAGAGGCTCCCCTGGCCATGGGCCACATTCCAGCCTGGGGTGGGAGGAAACTGTCCAGTGCATTTATGGAGAGTCATTCTCCAGCCCATTTATAAGCTTTGTGAGTTGGGGTGGCTTTTGAAGCGAGGAGGGTTGTCCTCGGTTCAGTCATTGCTTCTCAGCAGAAGGTCACCATAAGGCATGAGTCCTCTGTTGGCTCTCCATGCCTGCCTCACACTCCATCGTACTTGAACATGTCAGATGCTAACTTAGCTGTGGTCATGTCTCTATCTGAGCCCCTGGAGGGCCGTGAAGGTCTCATCCATTCCCAGGGTCTGCCACAGAGTAGATGTGATGAGGTTGAGGCTCCATGGTCCTGGTTGGTATGTCCTGTCCTGAGATGTATCGGGCCCTGTTTTTGACCATTAGCATGTTGCATTCTGCATAACCCCTTGGAAGTCTCTTGTGGAGTCTAAATGCAGTCCTTCCTGCTGTGATTTCAGCTGCAAGAGATCAACCAGACCAACCTGGAGTAAGGAAGGAAGGGCCTGGATCCTGTTCCCAGTCTTGTTCTTACCTTGACCAAACTCTTCACCTGTTTCTGGGCCTCAGTCCTGCCCTCCTCTAGATCTAGATTGTGAAGATTCATGTTTTCCTTCTTATTTAATTTTAAATTTACTTTTGTAGATATGAAGTCTTGTTCTATCACTCAGGCTAGAGTACAGTGGCATGATTATAGCTCACTGCAGCCTCGACCTCCTGGACTCAAGTGATTCTTAGTAGCTGGGACTACAGTCGCATGCCTCCATACTCTGCTAATTAAAAAAAAAAATGTCTGTAGAGATGGGGTCTCACCTTGTTGCCCAGGCTGGTCTCAAACTCTTGGCCTCAAGTAATCCTCCTGCCTCAGCCTCCCAAAGTGCTGGGATTACAGGTGCGAGCCACTGTGCTTGGCTTTATTTTTCCTTATTTTCTTCCCTACTTAGTCCCTCTGAGCCAAAGGTTAGCTGCAAAATATAATAGTAACTCTCAGAGGGTTGTTTGAGAAAAGATACTGCTGCATGTAAAGTGCTTAAAGCATAGAAAGTTATATAAGTGTAACTATTATTTCACTTACTGGAATTCTTTAGAAGATTTTTGAGCCTCCCGCCCCCTGCTTTTTTTTTTTTTGAGACGGAGTCTCGCTTTGTTGTCCAGGCTGGAGTGCGGTGGTGCTATCTCGGCTCACTGCAAGCTCTGCCTCCTGGCTTCACACTATTCTCCCACCTCAGCCTCCCAAATAGCTGGGACTATAGGCACCTGCCACCAAGCCTGGCTAATTTTGTTTTTGTATTTTTAGTAGAGATGAGGTTTCACCGTGTTAGCCAGGTCTCGATCTCCTGACCTTGTGATCCGCCCACCTCGGCCTCCCAAAGTGCTAGATTACAGGCGTGAGGCATGGTACCTGGCCAAGTTTTGAGCCCCTTTAAAGAAAGCTCTACAAAGTCTAAGGGTGGCTGACCTCCCTCTGCCCCACCTGGAGTGAGAGTGATGGTAGGGCAGGAGGACTAAGTAGGCAAGCCTAGGGGTTAGAGCAAGGGCTCCTTAGCCAGGGGGGACCTCCCTAGTTTGACTCCCAGCAGCATCGCCCATTACTACTCCCACTTTAGCCCCAGTCCCCATTGGTGACCCCTACCTCACCAGCACACATGGGTCTACCCATGTACCCACATGCACTCACATCCACATGTACCCACAAATCTCCCCTTTTCAGCACATAGATGCACACGTGTTCACATGTATAATCACATATTTAGAAACCCTCACCATCTCTCTCACACATGCGTTTCCACATAGGTGCCTGGAATGTGCATGTACCTGGATGCTATCATATTGCTCCATTCACAGTTACCTCTAGGCATTGAGCAATGCAGAATGAATGAATACACAAACAACATGCGCATACACTGCACAGTTGCATGAAACCTGGAATCCCCATTTCCCTCTAGCCCCTAATCCTGTCCCACCTCTCCCAAAGAATAACACAGTTGGCTGAGCGCGGTGGCTGATGCCTGTAATCCCAGCACTTTGGGAGGCTGAGGCGGGCGGATCACAAGGTCAGGAGTTTGAGACCAGCCTGGCCAATAAGGTGAAACACCATCACTACTAAAAATACAAAAATTAGCCAGGTGTGGTGGTGGGCACCTGTAGTCCCAGCTACTCGGGAGGCTGAGGCAGGAGAATCGCTTGAACTTGGAAGGTGGAGGCTGCAGTGAGCTGAGCCCATACCATTGCACTCCAGCCTGGGTGACAGGGCGAGACTCTGTCTCACAAAAAAAAAAGAAAAAAGAAAGAAAAAAAGAATAATAGAGCTTTAAATTGGTAAGGGATGTTAGCAGCCACCTAATCCAAGCATTTTCTTTCTTTCTTTCTTTTTTTTTTTTTTTTTTTTTGAGACGGAGTCTCGCTCTGTCACCCAGGCTGGAGTGCAGTGGCCGGATCTCGGCTCACTGCAAGCTCCGCCTCCTGGGTTCACGCCATTCTCCTGCCTCAGCCTCCCGAGTAGCTGGGACTACAGGCGCCCGCCACCTCGCCCGGCTAGTTTTTTGTACTTTTTAGTAGAGACGGGGTTTCACCGTGTTAGCCAGGATGGTCTCGATCTCCTGACCTTGTGATCCGCCCGCCTCGGCCTCCCAAAGTGCTGGGATTACAGGCTTGAGCCACCGCGCCTGGCCTTTTTTTTTTTGATATAGTCTCGCTCTTGTTGCCCAGGCTGGAGTGCAATAGCGCCATCTTGGCTCACTGCAACCTCTGCCTCCCGGGTTCAAGTGATTCTCCTGTCTCAGCCTCCCAAGTAGCTGGAATTACAGGCATGCACCACCACGCCTGGCTAATTTTTTGTATTTTCAGTAGAGATGGGGTTTCTTCCTGTTGGTCAGGCTGGTCTTGAACTCCTGACCTCAGGTGATCTACCTGCCTCGGCCTCCCAAAGTGCTGGGATTACAGGCGTCAGCCACCGGCCCCCAGCCCCAAACATTTTATTTCACTAGCAGATACACTAAGGCCCAGAGAGGGGAACTGACTTGCTAAAGGTCACACAGTGAGATGTTGCATTTTCTTCACCATTCTGCACCTGGGGAATTATGTGTTTGATTCCTTCCTGCCTTGCTCCTCTGCCTGAGCCTGTGCAGGAATGGGAACCTAGAGGGAGGTGAGGGTTGTAGGACTGGAGTAGGAAGGAAGAGAGAGAGGGTCAGAGCTAGAGGTAGGGTGAGGGAGTGAAATACGGCAGGTCACTAAGGCCCAGTTGGGCTGAAGTTGGGAGAGGTGAGAAGTCCATCAGGACTGGAGTTGCAGTTGGTTTCTGAACTAGGGAGGGATGGAGCTGGTGCTTGAGTCTCAGGTCTGGACTTCTGACAGGGGCTGCTGCTGCTGCTTCTCATTTTTTTATTTTTTTGAAACATGATCTTGCTCTGTTGCCCACGCTGGAGGCGGTGGCTCAAACATGGCTCACTGTGCAGCCTCAACCTCCTGGGCTCAAGCTCTCCTGCTTCAGCCTCCTGAGTAGCTGGGACTATAGGTGCATACCACTTTGCCCAGCTAATGTTTTTATATTTTTCAGAGACAGAGTCTCACTATATTGTCTGGGCTGATCTCTAACTCTGGGGCTCAAGCAACCTTTTCACCTCGGCCTTCTAAAGTGTTGAGATTATAGGTGTGAGCCACTGCACCTGGCCTAGGGCCAGCTTCTGAGCTGTGTGATGTCACAGCATAGAGGGCTGGTTGCAATGATTGATCACAAATTCTGGAACTTTCCGGGATTCTGTCCTGCTCAGAATTCCATCAGAGGTGGCTAAGAGACCTTGGTTCAATTCTAGCTTTTACAAGAGACTTTGTTTTTTTTCAGTCCACTCACTTCTGGTCTCTTAATATTCTTAATCATTTCTAGTGCCCAGAAGGGTAGGGGTGGGAGACTCCCATTTCTGCTGCATTTTCTGGGCCTTGGACTGGAAGTGTAGAGATTCACCCTGGCCTAAAGATATATGTTCAGGGAGCCACCTTGGCCCATAGTGGGGCTGAGCTGTCATCTTCCCCTTCCCCTTCCTCATCAGTGTCAAGAGAATACTTCCATGCATGAAGGAGCTGAATGGCCCTGGTAACCACGGAGATTTCTCTCTGTACTTGCAATCTCTGATCACAGATATAAGTATAATAAGAGGTTGGCCATAAGAGGCCTGATCCCTAGAGGGACTTCTACTTTACATTCTGCAAAAGAATAACACTAATGATAAAAAATAGAGTGATAATTTTGTGGCATACACTATGTAAGCCTTTTACATATATGAAATCCTTTAATCCACTCATCAAATTATGAGGTAGTTGCCCTTTCTATCATCCTCATTTTAGAGGTGTGGAAGCAGGCACAGAGAGGGTAAATACATTGCCCAACCCCACTCAACTAGGAAGGACCAGGGCCCAGCTTGGGGCCCAGGCAGTCTGGCTGGAGTCTGTGTCCCCTCCCTATGCCACATCATCTTGCTATGTGCTGTTTTCTGTCTTTGAGGAAATGTATTAGCTATGGCAGGTCTCCAAAACCCCAGAGTGACTCCATTTAAAAGAAAAAGAAAGCCAACGTCAAAGACTTTTTGAACCTTTAAATCATGTTCATGTGTTCACCCCTTAAAGAATTCCAATAAATTACTCAGGCATGAGTCTTCCCTGTCAAAGCAATGGGTGATGTTGCCTCAAGCTTTGAGTGATTGGTGAATTTGATTTTCATGATCCATCAGTTTCCAGATATGCATGAGATGTTTTCTGGGAGACAGCTGCAGTTTAGTGAAATGAGCACTAGCGACACACACAGGGCTTAAACCCCAGATGAACCACCCAACTCAGTGGGGGACCCTGCTGCAAATACTGAGTGCCTCTGAACTCTGGCTTCTTCATCTGCAAGGTGTATCATTAGGGTTGTGTGGATAAAGTCACATCAAATAGGGGCCTAGCACAACTCCTGGCTAAATCTGAACCTTCTCTGAGGCGAGGGATAGAGAACTGTACTGGAGACCCTTGGCCTGGGCCTTTCGCTGCTTCATGTGACTTTGGGGACCCTCCCTAACCCTGACCCCTGAGGAGGGCAATAGAGATGCAGACAAGACCCAGGTTGGCTACATTAATTTATTGAAACACAGATCAAGGGCAGAGGAAGAAGGGGAGAGGCAGGAAGGCAGTGGCCATGGGCAAGGTTCTGGTCCTGGCCCTTCCTGCTCCTGAGGCCCCTTCCTGTGGGTGCCAGGGGACTTCTTTCTAGGGTAGCCTTTCCCATTGTGGGGTGGCAGAGCCCAGAAGTGGGGGATCACACAGAGAAATGCGAAGCCAGGAGTGGGAGGGGTCTTTCAAAGTGCAGGAGAAGTAGCTGAGCACTTGCTCCAGGCGCCTGGACTGGATGGGCCGAGCAAGGCAGGGCAGGAAAAATGCCTGGGGCCTGGGACTTGAGTTGGGGTGCCTAACATTTCCGGCAGCTGCTGCCGCAAGACCCCACACCCAAGGAACTGATACCACTGGAGCCCACGCCGCAGGAACCCACTCCGCAGGTGGTGTTCAACTGGCCACAGGGTGCACACAAGCCGGTGCTCACCGCCACGTTCCCATTGCACGGAGCACTGCAGACACTGCCAGTCACTGGCCGGGAGCCTGACACGCAGAGGTCCCCGCACACAACCCCGCCCCGGGAGCTGCTGACACCTGTGAACCCCGAAGGCTGAATCAAAATTCTGGAGAGCAAGCCATCCTGCCTCCCTGACCACCGCCCCTGCCCAAGACCTGAGCTCTGGTATGAAAAGTCAGAAGCATCTTTAGTGCACAATTGTAGGTCCATCTAGTCCAAGAGATGGGGTCTTTCAGGTGTCTGACCCCAAATCCCTCCTGTTGTGATGCCAACCCACTCTTTTACATTCAATCTCAGTGACACTCCTTTTTTCCAAACTCTGCCCTCCATCACAGGGAGGTAGTAAATCTGTCCACACCGGACCCCAAATACTCACAGACATTCACAGCCCCAACGCCTTCACATAGCCTGAGGGCAAAAGAGAAAAAGCAACATTAGTAACTGCCCGAGAGTGGCTGAAAAAGCTCCCCAGGTCGTAGTGTCCACAATTGGTAGATTAAGAACAGAGTCTGAGAGAAAACCTTGCCTCAGACAAACTCACACACCAGCCCTCCCCAAAGCGGAAGTGAATAATAATAATTTTTTTTTTCCCCCCGGAGCCCTGGCCTTTGCTCAGCCAAGGCCAAGGGTAGGCTTGTGCCAGGGATGGGGAAGGGTGGCTCTGGGCCAGGCTTGGTTGGGCCCACCTCTGCTCCTCGCCCTCCAGCAGGCGCCTGTAGGTGGCGATCTCAATGTCCAGGCCCAGCTTGGAGTTCATCACCTCCTGGTACTCCCTGATCAGGCAGGCCATGTCCTGCTTGGCCTTCTGCAGGGCGCCCTCCAGCTCGGCCAGCTTGCAGCGCGCGTCGCTGAGGGCCGCCTCACCCTGCTGCTCAGACTGGGCCACCGCGGCCTCCAGCTTGGAGTTCTGAAGACAACAGAGAGAACAAGGTAGATCAGAATCCCTGGGTCTCTCTGATGCTTACCTGGATGACACCATGCTCCCCACCAAGCTGGGAGCACCCCAGAACAGAGCCTCTCGCCTTCATCACCTGGGACTCACTGAGAGACCACAACCAGGGACTCTACATGGACAAAGGGGCTGGAGAATGAATGCTGAGATCCAGATAGGGCACACATAGGCTATGTGACAATGGTTAGGCCCTCGGTCTCTCTGACCTTGGGCACAGATGCCCCATACCTGGCACTTGGCGTTCTCCACCTCGGCCGTCAGCCTCTGGATCATGCGGTTCAGCTCGTTGATCTCCTCCTTGGTGCGGCGCAGGGTCTCCCCATGCCTGATCACCGTGGCCTTCATCTCCTCACACTGGGGGAAGTAGAGATGCTCATGAGGCTCAGGGTGGGACTTCGCATCCATTCAGGGCACCACGGATGATTGTGCAGGTTGTACAGTGCTCAGCCTGTGCAACCACACATGGCAGTCCTGCCCTGCCACCCTAACCTCAGAGTGGCAGCCATCTCTTCTCATCCCCAGGGACCAGCGTCCCCAGAAAAGGAAGCCTATTTAATAGATACCTCACATCCCTCCCACTGCCATGTCTAGCAGGCAGGTGTCCTGTGCCACTCACCTTGCTGCGGTACCAGGACTCGGCCTCGGCCCGGCTGCGGGTGACAATGTCGTCGTACTGTGCCTTGATCTCAGCGACGATGCAGTCCATGTTCAGGTCCCGGCTGTTGTCCAGCTTGACAACCACGGAGGTGTCTGAGATATGGGACTGGAGAATGCGGATCTCCTGCAGGAGGTGGGGGCAGTGACTTTAGTTGAGAACACAGCCCCACCCACCATGTCCTGACTCCACCTTCTCAGGCTTTCTCTGGTCCCCAGCCCTGCCCCCTCACACAGCCTCAGGGACTGCAACCTCTACCCACATCGTGTCCAATACTCCCACCCCCAACTCTCCTCTCTGCTGGCTGCCAGGTCTCTGCCTGGCCCCTGGGCCCGCACCTCCTCATACAGCCGCCTCAGGAAGTCGATCTCCTGGATCAGGGCCTCCACGTTGGCCTCCAGGTCTGACTTGCGGAGGTAGGCGCAGTCCACATCCTGCAAAGGTGGGGAGTGTTGGAGCTCAGAGGACCCTGGTAATGTAGCCCCCAGACTCGTCTCTCTGCCCATCCATTCCATGCAGCCAGGGGAAAGCAGTCCCCAGTGTCCCATTCCCATGCCTCTCCTTCCCTTCTGCCCTTCCTGGGATGAGCTGGCATCCTCTGCCCCTTTGAGGACACATCCTGTTTGCTTTGGGCATGACTCACCAGCCTTTCACCCCTCCTTGCCCTCCTGTCTCTCCCTTCTCCCCTCTCCTGCTCCAGGAAGCCTGCCCAGACTGACCCCCTGCTCTCACACCTTGACCCTTTCCTGTCCTTCAGTAGTGCTCCAAGAACCCAGTTCCTGCTCCTGGTTCTGCTCCATCCTCTCTTAGGCCCTAGGATTGTGTCTGTGCCTCAAGGTCAGACTCCCCAAAATGCTAGACAGACTGCACTGTCTCTCAGCAGAGACATTGTATCTGCTATGGCTCCAGGGGACTCAGCAACAGACCACAACCTCTGGAGCAGAGCAGGACACACAGAGGACAGTGCAGCCATCCCCTCGCCCAAGGCAGGTGCTGGTAGATGTTCCAAGGTCATTGCCCTTTGACAAGACCCTGGATACTCCATCCAATGACCTGCACCTGGGCAGTCCTATCCTGCTGTGGAAAGGTCATTGTGCTCCACACTGAGGTTGAGACCCCCTGTGTCTCCCCAGGAAGAGCCTGTCATTCTGAGATCCCACAGATCTGTGCTTCTCAATCCTGTGTCACTTGCCTTCTTCAGAGCCACAAACTCGTTCTCAGCTGTTGCTCTCAGAGAAACCTCCTCCTCATACCTGAGGCAGAGCAGAGGGCAGAGAGGGGAGGTCAGGGCAAGGCAGGTCTTTGCAGAGCCCCCATCACATCACACTTCATCACAGCCATGGGGACAGTACTAGAAACACCCCCCACAGCCCGGGCCTGGCAAGCTAGCTGAGTCCTTTCCGGTTGGATGTGGGATGTCTCTGGGATTGTCTCTCCACTTTGAACTGGGGAGGAAGAGGGCTCACCTGGTACCTCCCAGTCCTGTTCCCAAAGGGTCTCTGAGGTCCCCCAGGAGGCAAATAGGACTCAGCCCCCAACCCCATCCTGGGAGTAAACAGCATATCCTCCTGGGGCCTGTAGCCCCAGCCTCCCTTCACTGGTATGAATCCCAGCTCAGGTGTGGGGACTCCTGGACCCGCAGACCCTCAGAACTTAGAACCGAAGGCAGTGGGAACACCCAGAGCCCTAGACCTGTCACTCGTGAGAGACCCTGGGCTCACATCTGACAGGTGCTACAGGTGTCGGGGCTGAGGGTCAGGAGAGAAGGCCTGGACCCTGCAGAGGCTTCCTCCCCACCGAGCGCAGGGGAGAGCTGCTGGGTGATGTGGCTCAGGGAAGAGAAGGCTGGAGTGGGATAGAGACAGGTAGTGGGAGTCACAGCCCTCCTCTTACACAGGTGTCTGGGCAAAGATTCCACAAATGAAAAGACCCCGCCACCCTCGGTCAACCTAGTGGTCATGGCCACTCACCCTACCTGGGAGTTCGTATTGTCTGATCCAGTGTATTTAACCTAAACCCCATTCCTGTGCCCAGCATCCCTCCTGCCCTCACTCACTTCTTCTTGTAGCCCTCCAGCACCTCCTGCACGTGGTTGAGCTCTGAGGCCAGCCTCCCACTGTCAGCCTCCACGCACTCGGCCTCCCGCCGCAGAGTCTCGATGTAGCCCTCAAAGAGGGGCTCCAGGTTGCTCTGGCAACACTCGCGGTTCTGGAAGAACTGCAGCTTTGTCTCCAGCAGCTTGTTCTGCTGCTCCAGGAAGCGCACCTGCCATTCAGGGTGGGAAGGAGGGACAGATGGCTTCTGGTGCCCCCAAAGACAGCTCTGGGGACCTGGTGGAGGAGGGATAGTTTAAAGGAAATCCCCAAATCTGGAGCTTATCTGAGATTGAGTAGAGGTGGACTGTGGGAGACAGACAATTTCTGGATTTCCTGGTCATGACCTATGTCTAGATTTCCCACTCAGGAATGGAGCAAGGGCTGGGTGGTGTCAGTGCCTGCTCTCTGGGGAGCTGAGTGACCCCAAGCAGATGAACACAAGTGGAGGCTCCGCTCCTCACTCTGAAGCCAGGTGAGGCAGCATCCCTCACAGGCAGAGTACCCAGGTTCAGATCACAGATGGGATTTCTGGGGACGGTGCCAAGGAGAGGGTGTCTAAATTGAATCATCATCTGGAAGGGAGCTCAGCTGTCCCAGCTCTTCCCCTATGTCATCTGGAAGTCAGTGCACCCTACTTTCTCACCCTGGGGCTGCCCAAACCCCTCTGAGTTCAGCAGCAGTGGTCACATGTCCCCCACCCCCAAATCCCTGATGTCTAGCTTGTGCCCCAGAGCAGCCTGGCCACGCTTTTCCTCCACAAGCTCACCCTATCTGAACTGTCAGCTGAGTCTGCGTCTTGAGTGCCTGTGTGTGTGTGTCTGTGTGTCTGAGTGCCTCTCCCATCAGACTGGGATCTCAGGCAGGCAGAGGTCTTTCTGACTCTGACTCCATCCTCAGTGCCCAGCCCTGGCTGTGTAGGTAGTGGGAGTTCAGGAAGGGTGTGATCCAGGACACCCACCTTGTCGATGAAGGCCGCGAACCTGCTGTTGAGGGATTTGATCTGCTCTTTCTCCTCCTGCTTCACGCACTGCGCGTTGGGGTCGATCTCCAGGTTGAGGGGTGTGAGGAGGCTCTCGTTGACCGACACGGTGGTGATGCATGGGGGGCTGGGCCCACACACGCCCCCAGAGCGGTAGCCGAAGCTGCGTCCGCAGGAGCCGGCCCTATAGCCTCCGCACACGCTGTGGCTGCCAAAGCCCCCAGTGAGGCCGCGGTAGCAGGAGATGCCACGGTAGGGGGCAGCGGTGATGCAGCAGCGGCCAGGCCGGGGCCCGCAGGCCGAGATGCAGCTGAAGGCGCGGCCACCACAGTAAGATCCGCAAGTCATGGTGCTTTTTGGGGAAGAGAGGAGGTTCTGAGGATGGAGACGTCCGAATGGAGAGTACAGTGTTCGGGGCGTCCGGCGTTCACTGCTTGCACCTCTGTAGGCCTTTTATATAAGTAGGGAGACTGTGACCACGTGGGTCGAAGCAATTAGAAGGCTTTATGGGCTTGAGTTGTGTAGCTGCTGTCGCTCCTCACTTAATGTGCTTAATTGGTGCCCAAAAGCAGCCAGATGTTTATGATCCTTTGCCCTAAACTGCAGTTTTCCTCTTCAAAGGACCAACTCACGTCCGCCACACCCACCTCAACCTCCCAATACACAGTTGAGGAAACTGACGTTGGACGAAGGAGTGGGCAGTGACTCAGGTTGGAATGGCAGGGAAGGGGCGGGGCTGCTGCTCTTTCTGTCCTGCAGGTTTGACATTGTCGATGCCGCTGTCTGTGGTGCTGATAGGACTAGCCAGGAATGTTGGGAGGGGGAATCTCATGATGTGGAACTTGGGGGGCGTTTGGTGGTTTCTCTGAACGAGATGCTTGTTTCTGAACCCCAAAAGTCCCACGTTTACAGAATCTCTAACTTAGTCACCTTCTCAGGAACCCAATTCCTCCATGCCTACTCCCAAATCCCTTATCTATACCTATCAGCATGTTTTTCTCTCTCTCCCACTCTCTGGTGCACACACACATACACACACTCACACACAATGCACTCGCATGTTGGCCTTCCTACTCACAACCCCCTTCTCTCTTTAACACACACACTCACACACACACCCTAACCCTAACCCTAACCCTAACCCTAACCCTGTTATGAATCTGTATAGTGTCTGGCTCAGAATATGAGATCATGTAGAGCCACATGAGGAGAGCATCCAGCCCCTGCCATCATCCCCTGAGTCCCTGCTGCTTTCCACACTATACTCCTTGAAACTCCTGCATGGAAGTTTGTCAGTACCTTTGGCAGGTGCCAGAGAACAAATCTATATTTGTGTGTGCCATCCATCCAGTATAAGTAGTGTGGGTCTTGAACTCACGAGGGCTGGGTAGGAACCAAGGCTCTGCCCTGAGCACCCCTGTGTAATCTGGGGGAAGGCACTTGACTCTCCTGGGAAATAGGTTAAGGCTTTCCCTCCTACTACTGCCTTAGAGTTACAGAGATGTGTACATGCTCAGTGGACTCCAGAGCACAGAGCAGAAGGGCTTCATTACAATCATTAGGAGGTGGTGGGCTCAGTGGCAGTGTTTATTCAGAATTCATGTTCTGACCCACTAATTGAACCAACCAGAATTTTATTTTAATGAAATGGATTATGAGAAAATCAAATAGAGCAGAGTAGACCAGAAAATAGTAAATTGCACCATATGTCACCAGAATAACTTGTTACATGCCCTTTTTATTTCAGTTGTATGGCATATGTATATGTATGTGCATACCCAGTTACTATGTAAAATTATTTCTTACTACAGTTGCAGCTGAAAAGTTGAAATATCCATTTCTCACTGTATACAAAAACCAAATTAAAATGGATTAAAGACTTAAATGTAAGACCTGAGACTATGAAACTACTAGAAGAAAACATTGAGGAAATGCTTAAGACATTGACCTGGACAAAGATTTCTCGATTGAGACCTCAAAAGCAAAGGCAACCAAAGCAAAAAATGAACAAATGGTATCACATCGAGCTAAAAGAACTTCTGCACACCAAAGGAAACAATCGACAAGGTGAAGAAATGACCTACAGAATGGAAGAAATATTTGCAAACTATTCAACTGACAAGGAATTAGTAGCTGCAATATGTAAGGAACTCAAACAACTCAATAGCAAGTAAACCAAATAATCCAATTTTAAAATGGGCAAAAGATCTGAATAGACATTTCTCAAAAGAAGACATATACCAACAGGTATATTAAAAATGCTCAATGTATCATCGAAGAAATACAAATCAATACCACAATAAGATTATCATCTTAAGCCAGGTAAAATGGCTTTTACAAAAAAAAAAAACAAAAAAAATGGATGCTGGCAAGGATGTGGAGAAAGAGGAACACTTGTACGCTGCTGGTGGGATGTAAATTACTACAGTCACTATGGAAAACAGTATGGAGGGTCCTCCAAAAGCTAAAAATAGAACCACCAGATGATCCAGCAATCCCACTACTAGGTAAACTTCCAAAAGAAAGAAAATTCATATATTAAAGAGATATCTGCACTCCCATGTTTATTGCAGTGCTATTCTTTATAGCCAAGATTTGGAATCAAGCTAAGTGTCCATCAATGGATGAATAAAGAAAATATGTTACAGATACACTACGGAATATTATTCAACCATAAAAAGGAATGAAATCCTGCCATGTGCAACAACATGAATGGAACTGGAGGAAATTTTGTTAGGGAAAATAATTCAGGCACAGAAAGACAAATTTCAGATGTTCTTACACATATGTGAGAGCTAAAAAAATTGATCTCATCAGAGAGAGAGTAGAATGATGGTTACCAGAGGCCGGGAGGGGTAATTGGGAGGGGAAGATAAAGAGGTGTTAGTAAATGAATACAAAAATAAGTTAGATAACAGAAATGAGATTTAGTGTTCAGTAGCACAATAGAATGACTATAGTTAATCATTTATTGTGTATTTCAAAATAACTAAAGGAGTAGGTTTGGAACGTTCCCAACACAAAGAAATAATAAATGTTTGAGATGATGGATATTCCAAGTACTCTGATTTGATCAGTACACATTTTATGCTTATCTCAAAATATCTTATGTAGCCCATAAATATGTATAACTATTATGTACCCATATAAAGAAAACATAAAAATAAATAAATAAAAAGTTTGAATACATGGCATATTAGTTAAGCACACAGACTCAGATTCTAAACTGCCTCGTTTCGAATTCTAGCTCTGCCACTCTCTAGCTGTGTAAACTCAGGCAATTACTAAACCTCCATGTACCTCATTTCATGGTTTCTAAAATGAAGAAAATAATAGTTCCCACCTCATAAAGTTGTTGTAAAGATTAAAAGAGCTAATCCATGTAAATCACTTAGAACTAAGCTTGGCACACTCTAAGTGTGTAATCATATTAGTTGTTGTTGTTGTTGCTGCTGCTGCTGCTGCTGACATATCCACAGCATTGATGGGATATACTCACCCACATGCCTAAGCCATCTGTGTCCAGTTTCCATTAACTCTGCCTATCTTAAAGAACTTGTAGAAGGATTAAATGAAATAATGCATGGACAATGTTTAACAGCACATAGAAAATGCTCAATAAATGTTATCTACTGTATTCTACAATGGGAGCCAGTCCAAGGGGCAGAGGATCTTAGACCTTTGGCCATGGTTACTCCATTTGTCCTTGAAAAGAACACCAAAACAAATGCCCCTCCTTCCAGCTCTGCTCCAGCCTGATTGCCTCAGAGAAGGTCCAATGAGAATCTCTTCTCTTTGCAAAGCAACACATCACCAATCCTTGGGCAACCATACTACTGGATGAGAAGAGAGGCTTGGATAATCTGAAAATTCTGAATCTGTGAATAATTCATAAGTGTGTATTTATTATTTGGACTTAACAGACCATCAGAAATCCTCAGTCATAAGTCAAATGATGGCACACTCACTCATCTTTATTTTCACCTGATCCTAAAACCTCCTGATTGGTCAGTAGCCAGAGGATTTCATGGGGTTGAGGATGGGAGATATGGCCTTGATAATTCATCCAAGTACAATGGTGCTCCAATGAGAACAAGAGAAGGCAAGCTTTCTTTGCAGATGGACAAATGGAAGTTGGAGTTGAGGAAGAACTTCCCAGAAGGAGACAAGTAGTCATTATTTTCTAAAGGAGCTTGCATTATCTCTTCCATTTAGGGAGGCTTTATGTAAAAGAAAGACACTTCTTATTCTGCAGTGGCCACCATTTTTGTGGAGATAAGGTGAACAAAAGACCTTCAGATCTGGAGATCAGAGTCTCTTCTTTTAGCCCAAGTGGACCTTTATTTCAGGGGCACCTGTAAAGAATGGGCAAATTAGGTGGTTTTAACATTAGGAAGTTCTTGTTCAGTGCTCCCTTCAGTTCATTCTGCTCCCTGGAGGGTATTATAAGGCAGACTCCTCAAGATAGTTGATCGCTTAGAGTAGGTAACATTTTCCAGCTGGGGGACTCAGGGATTTTGTGACTGATATTTCCTAACTCTATGCTTAATCCTGTCTTAATTTTGGAGGGAAGGAGGCACTAAGAGGAGAAGGGAGACATGGGTTCTGGAGCTCCCAGTCTGGTACAGCATATTCAAATTCATGAGGAAGGCCAGAAGTCTAAAGAAGGTTATTTTTCAGACATACTGTCAGATACTGAGGAATGCAATGACTGCTGACAGTGTCCTTTCTGGGACAATGTGCAATTGCAGCTAGTCTGATGGGAAAGGCAAGAAAGGCTTCCTGGAAAGGGTGAGGACAAGCTTTAGGCAAAAGGCGGGCAAGACAGTGTTGATGAGATGTGCATGCAGGCATTTCAGACAGTGAGAGACAATGAGACAGGGCTAGTGGGTGGACAACAGGTGATCCTGTGGGCCCTTGCAGGAGTGGAGAGGATCTTGAGATGCTGTGACAGTGGAGACAGAGGGAGAAAGCCAGTTGAGGCACAGCCCTCATAAGCAGGGACAGTGTCATCCCTGAGACTCTGCTACACAGCTGTGGGCTGGAAGGCAGCCTTTGAACTCTACATCTAGAGCATCTGCATGCCGGATTTACAGGTGTCCAGAGGGCCATGCCCTTACTAACCTTGCAGCTGGCTCATGCTTTCTACTCATAGAAAGCAGATGCAGGCCAGGGTCCAGTGAAGGAAGTTGAGGGGTAGTGGGGAGACTGCTTACACAACACCTGGGCTGTTGAGATGTTGATAATGGAGTTGACCCCAGGCCAGTTGGGTGGGTGATTGGGGAGAGGCCCAAGTCAGAGCCCTGCCTTCTCAGCCAAGAGAGCCCAGGACACTGGCCAATTATACATCAGAACTCACCAGAGAGGAGTCCCACTGGAAAAGGGCCAGAAGGCTCCTGTGGGATGCCTGGGTGGGACTGGAGCCTGACTCAAAAGCTCCATCCTGGTGACGTTCATCCCACTAACCAGCTGAGTACCCGCATCTCCCTCGCCCCATGTCCCTGCCCTGTGAGGGTTCATTACTATAAATCTGGAGCTATGGTGCCTACCTCTTCCAGTGGGTCTACACACACTTCCCCTTGGTGCTGTGCTGCTTCCCCCATCCACCTCTTCCTCTGCTCTTTCATCCCTGGAGTGACCCCTCCACCATACTCCCCAGATCTTCTCCCACTTTTCCTCCACTGTCCTCCAGTTTCCTCCTCTTCCTGATTATCTCCCAAGATCTCTCCCTCATTTTCTTCTCCACCCATGCAGCACTCTCCTTCTCTTCTTCTAAGTTGCCCTTGAGAATAATAGTCTAAGACCAAGTATTTCTTTCTGCCTCTTTTCCTAGAAATCTCCTCTGATTCGCTTTTTTCTTTCCTTCTCCAGTCTGGCCCCTGGTCTCTAGTCTGCCCCAAGGCCTTCAAGATCCTTGCTCTCATTGACCGACTTTCCCTACCACCCCCTTATAACCCAAGCCAAGGACTTTGCTTGGGTTAAGGACACATCTCACTCACTTCATTCTTCCTTCAGGCCCCAGCAAGGAAGGTCACCTGTCTCCACCCCCATCCCCAGGAATGACCACATCATCTGCTTCTTGTGTCCCCACCCTATCCTACCACAAAGCTTTGCACAATAAACCACCAAGCTTTGATGGCTCCATTCCTCAGCACTTAATATGCAGCTGGTATTCTTTTCATTCATTCAACAAATATTTATTGAGCACCTACTATGTGCCAAGCCCTTGGAATATATCCACAAAGAAAACTTTTGTACACATTGATGTGTTGCAGGGTTTGCATTTTTGTTCATGATCTGGGTATGTGTCCAGCTTTTCTCTTAATACTGGAAGCTCGCCAAGAACAAGGGTGAGCTCTCCTATACCCTCTGGCCATGAACCCTGACAGCAACCTCCAGGGCCCTGCAGAGGGCATGGGGCAAGATGAGTATTTGTGTTTGTATGTTATGTACAAACACCAGCTACTTATTACTGATGGTCGATGGAGTACAGAAGGGAGTGCAATGGGACAAACGCATCCCTTCCTTTGGGATCAGACACACAGGCTCTGGGTGCAAGCTCTTCTACTAACACACAACCTGAACCTTAACCTCCCTATACCTCAATGTCCTCATCTATAAAATGAGAATAATAACACCAACCTCAAAGGGTAACTGTAAAAATTAAATGAGTTAATGCATGCTGGACTCTTAAAATAGAATCTAGCATGGTGTAAGATGAACATCAAAAGATGTTATTATTAAGTTTGGAAGAATAGTCATAAAATAGTTTTCTACATGAAACACTTACTACTTATATACTTTTAAAAAAATAGCCACATACCCCAGAAAAACTCTTGCATAAATATACCAGAAGACATGGGAAAGGATGTTCATAGCAGCTCTGCTCAATCTACAGAACTCTGAAAACAACCGTGCAGTTATTGAGGTAGAAAGGCAAATAAACTGTGGTATAGCCATGCAATGAGTGAAATCCACAGTGAAAATGATCACAGGACAGCTACAGGAAGCAACATTTAATGAAAGAAACCAGGTGCACAAGGATCCATGCAACATGAGTCCATTTATGTGAAGTTCAAAAGCTGGAAAAAAAAAACAATATATCATTGCAAGATGAGTACATTGGTTCTAAAATTGTAAGAAAAGCAAGGGAATAATTAAACACAGAATGCAGGAGAGGAGTCACCCTAGGCCAGGAAGGAGTAGGGTACAATCAGAACAAGGTGCATAGGAAGCTCCTGAAATATACACATGTTCTATTTTTTCCTGTAAGCGGTAGGTATTGGTACAGATCTAACCACCTATACATTTTTTTGTGTTGAAATATTTCACAATAAAAATAATTGTTACCTCCATAAAGTTAAAATCTTTCCTCTTTACCTTGCCAGAGCCAAGACCATAGAATGGAGATTCTGCCATCTTCCCTCCCCTCCTCTCTGCCATCTTCCCTCCCCTCCTCCCTTCCCCATGACAAGGTTTTTTTACTCTGAAGAAAACAAGTATTTTTAGGTCTTCAAAAATTAGCAGCAATTAATTCCTGAAGTTCAATGAAATGGTGTCAACGTTTGAATTTTTCATACCTTGTTTTAAATTGCTTCTTACATCTTTAAAATTGCTTAGTAAGGACCAGCCATTAGTAATTAGCTTGTGTTTATACATGTCGTTTTTATAAGGAGTTATACTGGTAGAAAAGGTGAAGTGTGGATGAGAAGTACTTTGACTCACAGTGCTCCTCAGGACATCCAACCGCTGGTTTGCTGGGGACATCATTACGCAATTGTGGGCAGTGCCCAGAATTGCAGATGAGGGTACAAAGAGCTTCAGAAGTGCTGGCCCAGCTGCCCTGAACTCACAAAGGGATAGCAGTGCCATACTCTTCTCTAGGGTGACCAGATAGCTCAACACAGTCTGTGACCTCCCACATTTGTCCTGTCACAAGGCCACACTCTGAATGTTTTGCACAGATACCCTGAGCCCTATTCTCTTCTATTTTTTTCCTCTCCTCTCTTTTCCCATCAATCCTACCTGTTCTCATTCCCTAAGGCTACTCTTTCTGCCTTTGCCCTTGAAGAACAGCAGCTCCAGGGGGCTACAAGCCAGGTCATTTCACTTCCCTTTTCTTCTCCTCAATTTAATGCAAACCTCTGTACTTTATGAGCTAATTTTTCTAGGACCTGTCCTATTGGAGTGGAGGTGGTTCATTGGGTAAGTAGAACATAGTACAATCTATCAAAGTATTGTCATGTACCAGAGGTATGCAAATAACTAAAACTGATGTTTTCCATCCCGTCCTTCAATTCTTAGCCACGGGGTGCTGCACATCTAACTCATACTCCTTCCCAGCCCCCAAATAGCCTCACATCATCATGTGCCACATGTCCCTAAAGGGCCCCTCATGGTTCTAACCATCCCAACCCACTCTGACTCTGCCTGTCTTCCTTAGATAGACTCTCCCCCACCCTAAATTCACAGATATTCCCCTCTAAACAACTTTCGCTACTCTCTTGAACTTATCCAAGGATTAGGAAGTCAAGGGGTTGTCACAGCTTATAGGTAAGAAGGCATTGCAACTCCTGGCTCCATCACTTACCGGCTGGGAGACTTTGGGCAAGTTATTTAACCTCCCTGACCCTTGGTTTCCTCGTCTGTAAAATGGGGATAATGGTACATACTTCATATGATTGATGTGAGAATTAGAGATCATTTATGATATATAATGATGATCACATAGTAAGTGACCAATGGAAAAGAAACATATTATTATCAAACCAGGATCTATGTTTCTCTACACAGTTCTTTCTAATTCTAATTCTCTACACAGTTTTTCCAAATACAGGGGGAAATGTACTCAAGTGATCCAACCTCCATCTCCCGGGTTCAAGAGATTCTCCTGCCTCAGCCTCCCGAGTAGCTGGGAATACAAGCACGTGCCACCATACTGGGCTAATTTTTGTATTTGTAGTAGAGATGGGGTTTCACCATCTCTGGTCTTAAACTCCTCCACTGCGGCTGGTCTTGAACTCCTGATCTCAGGTGATCCACCCGCCTTGGCCTCCCAAAGTGCTGGGATTACAGATGTGAGCCACCGCGTCCAGCTGTGATTCAATTTAGCATCACCAATCTGATATTTCATGCTTCCTAGGGTGACATAATAAGAGTTATACAGCATCTTTTATGAGATATTCTACCCAACAATGTTTAATTTAAACCTAATCCAGCCTCTAGCCCAGTGCTGTCCAACAAAATTTTATGTGAAAATAACCAATAAATCAAATAAAAATAAATAATAAAGAAGTGTTCTTTATTTGCACTGTCTAATAAGGTAGGCACCACTTACAGGTAACTGCTGAGGTCTCAAAATGTGGACTGTGCAACTGAATAACTAGATTTTTAACTTATTTAATTTTTACGAACTTAAAGTAGCCACATCTGCCTATTGTCTACCAAATTGGACATCCCAGCTCAAGATTTAATTTCTAGTTTATAGAAAATATAAGGGCAAGAGCCACAAATTAAATTATGTAAAATCTAGTTTTAAAATTCTTAGGACAGTTAGGAAAATTAAATCTGAGATGAATAGTAAGTGGTGCTTTGGAATTATTGTTAGTTTTCCTGCATAAGAAAATAGTACTTATTCTTAAGAAATTCCTACTAATGTATTTAAGGGTTACATGCCATGCTTTCTGCCACTCAGATAATTGGGCAACTGTGAAAGCAAATATGATATAATGTTAACTGTTGAATCGGGGTAACTAGGTGGAGCATCAATACATGCATGTTGTATTATTCCAATTTTTCTCAATGTTTCAAAGCCCTCATCATAAGAAAGATAAAAGACAAATATTTCATAATCTGCTGATTGTTCCCATAGTAGGAAAGTGAGACGGTTTTCAGCGGCCAACTGAAAAATCTGGAGACGGGGAAATCCAGATTTGTGTTTCAGGAGCACTTGAGCCACAGCTGGGATGGAAATGAGGGATGGTATTTATGAATGCCTCAGCCTTTCCTGAAACCCCTCTCCCCACATCACACTTAACACACAGGTCTCCTCCTCCCAGTTTCTCCCAGCACCTGGCCTCCCTTCTCCTCCCCTTGCCAGGCCCTGCTCCTCCTTCTCGTCCTCTCCTCTGCCTTCCCCTTCCCTCCCCGATACCTGCAGATGAAGGAATGCCCTGCTGGCAAGACACTTTGAAGATGAAACATGCTGACTCCCCCTAGAGCCCAAGGCTGACATCCTTTACAAAGAAGAGGATGCAGGCCACTCCACCATTAAAGCACATTCTAGACAGGCGTTGGACCCGGCTAACCACCCAAGCCCATAAAGCACAAATTGCCCCAACACCGTCTTCACAGCCAAGCCTCTTCAGAATCTGCGCATAAATAGGGCTGTGGTGCCCTGAGGAGCACATTGGAGTTTCCATCAGGACTCCAGGTCCCCTTACCCGTCCTCTGCAACCCAAACGTCCAGGAGAACCATGACCTGCGGATCAGGATTTGGTGGCCGCGCCTTCAGCTGCATCTCGGCCTGCGGGCCCCGGCCTGGCCGCTGCTGCATCACCGCTGCCCCCTACCGTGGCATCTCCTGCTACCGCGGCCTCACTGGGGGCTTTGGCAGCCACAGCGTGTGCGGAGGCTATAGGGCCGGCTCCTGCGGACGCAGCTTCGGCTACCGCTCTGGGGGCGTGTGTGGGCCCAGCCCCCCATGCATCACCACCGTGTCGGTCAACGAGAGCCTCCTCACACCCCTCAACCTGGAGATCGACCCCAACGCGCAGTGCGTGAAGCAGGAGGAGAAAGAGCAGATCAAATCCCTCAACAGCAGGTTCGCGGCCTTCATCGACAAGGTGGGTGTCCTGGATCACACCCTTCCTGAACTCCCACTACCTACACAGCCAGGGCTGGGCACTGAGGATGGAGTCAGAGTCAGAAAGACCTCTGCCTGCCTGAGATCCCAGTCTGATGGGAGAGGCACTCAGACACACAGACACAACACACAGGCACTCAAGACGCAGACTCAGCTGACAGTTCAGATAGGGTGAGCTTGTGGAGGAAAAGCGTGGCCAGGCTGCTCTGGGGCACAAGCTAGACATCAGGGATTTGGGGGTGGGGGACATGTGACCACTGCTGCTGAACTCAGAGGGGTTTGGGCAGCCCCAGGGTGAGAAAGTAGGGTGCACTGACTTCCAGATGACATAGGGGAAGAGCTGGGACAGCTGAGCTCCCTTCCAGATGATGATTCAATTTAGACACCCTCTCCTTGGCACCGTCCCCAGAAATCCCATCTGTGATCTGAACCTGGGTACTCTGCCTGTGAGGGATGCTGCCTCACCTGGCTTCAGAGTGAGGAGCGGAGCCTCCACTTGTGTTCATCTGCTTGGGGTCACTCAGCTCCCCAGAGAGCAGGCACTGACACCACCCAGCCCTTGCTCCATTCCTGAGTGGGAAATCTAGACATAGGTCATGACCAGGAAATCCAGAAATTGTCTGTCTCCCACAGTCCACCTCTACTCAATCTCAGATAAGCTCCAGATTTGGGGATTTCCTTTAAACTATCCCTCCTCCACCAGGTCCCCAGAGCTGTCTTTGGGGGCACCAGAAGCCATCTGTCCCTCCTTCCCACCCTGAATGGCAGGTGCGCTTCCTGGAGCAGCAGAACAAGCTGCTGGAGACAAAGCTGCAGTTCTTCCAGAACCGCGAGTGTTGCCAGAGCAACCTGGAGCCCCTCTTTGAGGGCTACATCGAGACTCTGCGGCGGGAGGCCGAGTGCGTGGAGGCTGACAGTGGGAGGCTGGCCTCAGAGCTCAACCACGTGCAGGAGGTGCTGGAGGGCTACAAGAAGAAGTGAGTGAGGGCAGGAGGGATGCTGGGCACAGGAATGGGGTTTAGGTTAAATACACTGGATCAGACAATACGAACTCCCAGGTAGGGTGAGTGGCCATGACCACTAGGTTGACCGAGGGTGGCGGGGTCTTTTCATTTGTGGAATCTTTGCCCAGACACCTGTGTAAGAGGAGGGCTGTGACTCCCACTACCTGTCTCTATCCCACTCCAGCCTTCTCTTCCCTGAGCCACATCACCCAGCAGCTCTCCCCTGCGCTCGGTGGGGAGGAAGCCTCTGCAGGGTCCAGGCCTTCTCTCCTGACCCTCAGCCCCGACACCTGTAGCACCTGTCAGATGTGAGCCCAGGGTCTCTCACGAGTGACAGGTCTAGGGCTCTGGGTGTTCCCACTGCCTTCGGTTCTAAGTTCTGAGGGTCTGCGGGTCCAGGAGTCCCCACACCTGAGCTGGGATTCATACCAGTGAAGGGAGGCTGGGGCTACAGGCCCCAGGAGGATATGCTGTTTACTCCCAGGATGGGGTTGGGGGCTGAGTCCTATTTGCCTCCTGGGGGACCTCAGAGACCCTTTGGGAACAGGACTGGGAGGTACCAGGTGAGCCCTCTTCCTCCCCAGTTCAAAGTGGAGAGACAATCCCAGAGACATCCCACATCCAACCGGAAAGGACTCAGCTAGCTTGCCAGGCCCGGGCTGTGGGGGGTGTTTCTAGTACTGTCCCCATGGCTGTGATGAAGTGTGATGTGATGGGGGCTCTGCAAAGACCTGCCTTGCCCTGACCTCCCCTCTCTGCCCTCTGCTCTGCCTCAGGTATGAGGAGGAGGTTTCTCTGAGAGCAACAGCTGAGAACGAGTTTGTGGCTCTGAAGAAGGCAAGTGACACAGGATTGAGAAGCACAGATCTGTGGGATCTCAGAATGACAGGCTCTTCCTGGGGAGACACAGGGGGTCTCAACCTCAGTGTGGAGCACAATGACCTTTCCACAGCAGGATAGGACTGCCCAGGTGCAGGTCATTGGATGGAGTATCCAGGGTCTTGTCAAAGGGCAATGACCTTGGAACATCTACCAGCACCTGCCTTGGGCGAGGGGATGGCTGCACTGTCCTCTGTGTGTCCTGCTCTGCTCCAGAGGTTGTGGTCTGTTGCTGAGTCCCCTGGAGCCATAGCAGATACAATGTCTCTGCTGAGAGACAGTGCAGTCTGTCTAGCATTTTGGGGAGTCTGACCTTGAGGCACAGACACAATCCTAGGGCCTAAGAGAGGATGGAGCAGAACCAGGAGCAGGAACTGGGTTCTTGGAGCACTACTGAAGGACAGGAAAGGGTCAAGGTGTGAGAGCAGGGGGTCAGTCTGGGCAGGCTTCCTGGAGCAGGAGAGGGGAGAAGGGAGAGACAGGAGGGCAAGGAGGGGTGAAAGGCTGGTGAGTCATGCCCAAAGCAAACAGGATGTGTCCTCAAAGGGGCAGAGGATGCCAGCTCATCCCAGGAAGGGCAGAAGGGAAGGAGAGGCATGGGAATGGGACACTGGGGACTGCTTTCCCCTGGCTGCATGGAATGGATGGGCAGAGAGACGAGTCTGGGGGCTACATTACCAGGGTCCTCTGAGCTCCAACACTCCCCACCTTTGCAGGATGTGGACTGCGCCTAC
The DNA here is from genome assembly GCF_009764315.1 of Trachypithecus francoisi. Taxonomy (NCBI): domain Eukaryota; kingdom Metazoa; phylum Chordata; class Mammalia; order Primates; family Cercopithecidae; genus Trachypithecus; species Trachypithecus francoisi. The sequence continues at coordinate 82,055,838 of NW_022681456.1, read as the reverse complement.
CTCCGCAAGTCAGACCTGGAGGCCAACGTGGAGGCCCTGATCCAGGAGATCGACTTCCTGAGGCGGCTGTATGAGGAGGTGCGGGCCCAGGGGCCAGGCAGAGACCTGGCAGCCAGCAGAGAGGAGAGTTGGGGGTGGGAGTATTGGACACGATGTGGGTAGAGGTTGCAGTCCCTGAGGCTGTGTGAGGGGGCAGGGCTGGGGACCAGAGAAAGCCTGAGAAGGTGGAGTCAGGACATGGTGGGTGGGGCTGTGTTCTCAACTAAAGTCACTGCCCCCACCTCCTGCAGGAGATCCGCATTCTCCAGTCCCATATCTCAGACACCTCCGTGGTTGTCAAGCTGGACAACAGCCGGGACCTGAACATGGACTGCATCGTCGCTGAGATCAAGGCACAGTACGACGACATTGTCACCCGCAGCCGGGCCGAGGCCGAGTCCTGGTACCGCAGCAAGGTGAGTGGCACAGGACACCTGCCTGCTAGACATGGCAGTGGGAGGGATGTGAGGTATCTATTAAATAGGCTTCCTTTTCTGGGGACGCTGGTCCCTGGGGATGAGAAGAGATGGCTGCCACTCTGAGGTTAGGGTGGCAGGGCAGGACTGCCATGTGTGGTTGCACAGGCTGAGCACTGTACAACCTGCACAATCATCCGTGGTGCCCTGAATGGATGCGAAGTCCCACCCTGAGCCTCATGAGCATCTCTACTTCCCCCAGTGTGAGGAGATGAAGGCCACGGTGATCAGGCATGGGGAGACCCTGCGCCGCACCAAGGAGGAGATCAACGAGCTGAACCGCATGATCCAGAGGCTGACGGCCGAGGTGGAGAACGCCAAGTGCCAGGTATGGGGCATCTGTGCCCAAGGTCAGAGAGACCGAGGGCCTAACCATTGTCACATAGCCTATGTGTGCCCTATCTGGATCTCAGCATTCATTCTCCAGCCCCTTTGTCCATGTAGAGTCCCTGGTTGTGGTCTCTCAGTGAGTCCCAGGTGATGAAGGCGAGAGGCTCTGTTCTGGGGTGCTCCCAGCTTGGTGGGGAGCATGGTGTCATCCAGGTAAGCATCAGAGAGACCCAGGGATTCTGATCTACCTTGTTCTCTCTGTTGTCTTCAGAACTCCAAGCTGGAGGCCGCGGTGGCCCAGTCTGAGCAGCAGGGTGAGGCGGCCCTCAGCGACGCGCGCTGCAAGCTGGCCGAGCTGGAGGGCGCCCTGCAGAAGGCCAAGCAGGACATGGCCTGCCTGATCAGGGAGTACCAGGAGGTGATGAACTCCAAGCTGGGCCTGGACATTGAGATCGCCACCTACAGGCGCCTGCTGGAGGGCGAGGAGCAGAGGTGGGTCCCATAGACCTTTCCCTTTCCCAGCCCTGCCAGGGTTCTCAGCGTGCCCTGTCTTCACACTCCTGGCAGCACTCAAGTTTTGTTTCTTAACCTCCCCACCCTGCAACCAGATAGGTAATTTGTGTAAGTCCTTTAAGTATGATCTAGCCCTGCTTGAGTCCCTCATGTTCACCTAGGCACTGATCTGAAATTGCGGTCTTGTTAATCTCAGTTGAGATCTAGTAATCTGGTAGCAGATATTCCTGTTACTGAGAAGCCTAGTTAAGGCTTGGGGCCAGCTTGCCTGGGTAATGCTCCTTCCCTTCCAGCTGTAGCTGCATGTGCCTCTCAGGATTTCTTCTGTTTTTCCTAGTCTGGCCCTGGCCCCAGCTCCAGACCTGGGAGTTCAGATGCATCCCATAAGGACAGCTTCAGATAGATGACAGCATCAACTCACGAAGCTATGTGGGAGGGAAATGTGGGCTGGGTGGAAATGAGTGTTTGGGGTGACAGCCCTGCCTTGTCATTGGACATGTCCTCCCTCTGGGCCTCAGCCTTTCCATCTGCTGGATGAGACAACAGTGGTGGGCAGTCTCTGAGCCTATTCTAAAATCCCATTAGTTTATCCAACAGTTTTGTATTGAGCCAGGCATTGTTTTTAGGTGATGGGGAAAGGAATAGACAAAAAAGTCTATCCCCCTGACTCCTATAATCTAATGACACCAATCAGACTGGATTTCAGAAGTTAAATCTGCTTCCCTCAAATGCACCTGCAATTCAGTCAGAGCCAACTTCCAGGCAGTGGCAGCTAATAGCTCTTAAGGGCTATGAGCCAGGCTCTAAGCACTGGATGCCTCTTATTTGATTCATTCCTCATAAGAGATCTACGAAGTAGATTTTCCTGATGAGGAAGCCTAGGCTGAGGCTGGCTGAAGTTGGGGTTGCACAGCTCAGGAGCGGTGGAGAGCGAGGCACTTACAGGCCTTCTGTCTCCAGACCCTCACAGTGACCCCGGGCTATGCTGGCTCCTGGCTGAGAGCATTTCTTGCCCCCTCCCTTTGGCTAGTGCCCAGATGGAGGGCCACAGATGTATCCCCTCCACCTCAGTCGCGGGGGCCCAGCGCCTTTTCTGAGGCACTGACCTCTGCCCTTCTCTCCCCGCAGGCTGTGTGAGGGCGTTGGCTCGGTGAATGTCTGTAAGTAGTGGGGTCCGTCCCCTCCTCCCGCAGGGCGGGTCTAGGAGCCTCTGGGGAAAGGGCGCGTGGGATCACAGCAAGCCACCCACTCAGGCAGCGGCTGCGCCTGAGGCAGGCCTCCGTCTCTTCTCCCTGCAGGCGTCAGCAGCTCCCGCGGTGGCGTCGTCTGTGGCGATCTCTGTGCCTCCACTACTGCCCCTGTTGTCTCCACCAGAGTCAGCAGCGTCCCCAGCAACAGCAACGTGGTGGTGGGCACCACTAACGCTTGCGCCCCCTCCATCGGGATCGGCGCCTGCGGCGGCAGCTGTAAGAGGTGCTAGGAGGCTGCGGCCTCCGCCAGCGCCTGTAGCCATCACTCTCCACTCAGCCAGTCCTCGGGCCGCCGGAACGCGCCGCCCTGGCCGGCCTCCCAAGAGCCGCCGCCAGCTTCGTGCACTCTAAGTGCCCTCCCCACCGCTCCGCTCTGGGAGCCATCCCTGGTCGCAGGAGTCCGGGGAGGCCCGGCCAGCGCCGTGGTCTCTCTCTCTCTAGCCTTTCCTGGTAGTCAATTTGTTGTCCGGAGGATTCATCCTTTTCTTCTGCCTACCTTCTGTTTTTTTTGCTGTATGCATTGGTCTTGCCTGACCTCTTCCCCAAAGCTTGGAGGAACGGGGAAGGCCCGGGAATGTCCCTGTCTGCACGACCTGGGACTCTGCCCATGCGCTTCTGCCTGTGGAATGGAGACGCTGACCCTGGATGGTGGTTCTGTGACTCTGCCAGGGACAGGCCCACGTCTGGGGAGAGCAACTCCCTTAGGGGGATGCCCTTAAGAGCTTCTGAAAAACTAATGACTCTGCTGCCTTCTCCTTGGTCTTTGTTTCACTCTGTGTTTCCAATAAACTCATTGTAGCGCATCAAGCCTAGTGTCTCAGAGTCTTGAAAATGCCAGGACCCTCCCGTGGTAGGGGCTCCCTGCCAGAACGCCTCAGGACCTGTTTATCCACTATTTTTCCGTAGCTGAAAATGACCACCGTAGGTGCCGCCCATCTGTCCTTGAGCAGCCCAGGCCTTGGGGAAAATGAGAGAAGACTCAGGGAGCCAGGGAGTCTTATGGGATCATGGGTTTCTCTAGACCAGGATTTCTCAACTTCAGCACTATTGACAGTGTGTAGGCTGGGTCATTCTTTGTTTTAGGGCTGTTGCGTGCATTTGGTAGGACGTTTAGTAGCATCTCTGGCCTCAATCAGCTAGATGCCAAGGGTCCTCCACCACCCTCTTGTGACAACTAAAAATGTCTCTAGATGTGGCCATATGTTTTCTAGGGGTTCTCAACCAGGGTGATCACCTGCTGCCTCCACCCCAAGGCCTTCCTGGAGGGGAAAGTTCATGGGGAAAAAGACAGGTGAGAATGGAAGGAAGGTATTTGAGAGAAAGGAAGTATGTGAGAGAAGCACTGTGTGGGGAGAAAGAGCTTTGGGTTGAGAGTCAGGAGAACTGGGCTTCTCATTCCGAGCCTCAGTGGCCATTTGCCACGTGTGACTTTGGGCAAATTGCTTCCAGCCCCTACTCTTCAGCTGCCTTGGCTGTGGAATGGAGAGATTGGACAGTATTCCTAAGATCCTTCTAGCTCCCTACGTGGGATTGTGTTTGAAAGGGCTATGTTAATGCCCTTTGAGTGCCAGTTCAGTCATTTACTAGTCTGTAACTGTAGGCAAATCACTAAGCCTCACTGAGCTTTAAGTTCCTTCAAATTTAGAGTGGGATGATGATATCTACTGGGCCGTAGGGAGGTGTTTCAGATATCTATTACACATAACAAGTCACCCAAATGGAGAGGCTTAAAACATCAATGCTTTGTCATGCCTCAGGCTTCTGTGGGCTTACTAAGCAGTTCTACTTTACATAATGCTGTTTGGAGGGTTAGAATGTCTGAAAGGCCCAATATGGCCAAAATCTCACATGGCTGGACTTGGTGCTGGCCACCAGCTGGGAGTTCAGCTGACGTGATTGGCCACGGTGTATCAGTCAGGGTCCAATCAGAAAATAATAATTTGAACAGAGAAAGTTTAACATAAAGCATTATTAACGATAACAGAGATTGCCCAGTAAAAAGCAAGAACTCTAAAGACCACAGGAGCTGCAGCCATAAGGGGCAGTCCCTACCCCCAGGCCTTTTCTTCGGCATCCAGAGATGGCTATCCTGCTTTCACTAATTGTCTCCTTGAGCACATTTAGGCTCTGCCTGATGCCTGGGCCCAAAGTCAATGTCACAGGTTTTGAGTTTTGTTTCAGCAGCATCTCTCTGCCAGGTACCAACTTGCCCTCCACTTATTGCTATGTAACAACACATCCCCAAATTTAGTGGCTTAAAACAACAATAATTTTCATAGTTGTATGAATTGCCCGGGTAAGTCTTCTGCTTCATATCATTGACTGGGGCTCTGGCCCTGCTGAAAGGTCCAGGATGGCTTCACTTGTACGGTTGGCATTTGGAGCTAGCTCTGGTCAAGGGTTCAGGAGCTGATGGCCGGGGCCTCTGTTCTTCCCTATGTGCTCCAATCCCTTTAAGGCCTCCTGGGCACGGAAGCTGCAGAAGGTGCTTTCCATCAGATTCTATTGGTCAAAGCAGTCATGCGGCCAGCCCAGGATCAAGGGGAGGAAAAACAGACTCCACCTTTGATATGAGCAGTGCCATGCACAGAGAGGGAGGAGCTGTTGGGGGCTCATCTCTGAAGACAGCTACCACAGGAAGATTAAGTAACACAACACAAATAAGTTTGGGGTATAGTGTGGCATATAACAGATACTAAACAATTAGTGTTTATGACTGCTCTTGTTGTTATTACTATCATCATGACATCATAACAGTGCAGCATTCCTAGCCTCTGAATAGCAGGGGCAGAATGGGCTGGTAGGAAATACTGGGAGCTGGAGGTTTGGCATCCTAGCTTTTGTCAGCAGGAGTGTGTGGCCAAGCTCCTTCAGCTTTTGGAGCCTCTGGTAGTTTACCCACTTGATAAAGGCAGGTGATAGCAGCAGCCCACTGAGTGAATGAGAGCTTCAGCTGGTGTGCAGAGAAGGGTGGATGTCACAGCACTGTTACTCTGCGTACTGGCACTACCACACTGGCCCTATCTCAGGCTTGTCAGCACAGAGGGATCCACCATCCAGTTAGCTCACATTCCTCAGCAGCCAGCAGGAAGCTTCCGGAGAAGAGGCAGCTGGCTCTCTGTGAAGCATGGAAGGCCTCATGAATTGGCCCATAGCATCTACCTCTGCAAGAGGATGGGAAAAGTGCCTGGAAGGAAGGAGGAATGAGAAACATCCTTGGGTGAAGAACGTTTTCATGGAGTGGAGTTGGAGCTGGGGTAGGAGGGGCCGTGGAGGAGGATGTAGAAACGATGTGCTCATTTTCAGCTTTTAGAGGCATTGGAGAGCAGCCCCCACTCTCCTTAGCGGCCTTCCTGACGCATCAGAGCTCCTGGATGGCCCCATGCTCCATTTCCAGCTCCATCTCTATGTCTCACATACTATTCTCCATGTCTGGAGCACGTCTCTCCTCCTGGTTAACTCCTTACTTCAGTTCACTTCTTGCTTTCTTTTTTTTTTTTTTCTGAGACGGAGTCTCGCTCTGTCACCCAGGCTGGAGTGCAGTGGCCGGATCTCAGCTCACTGTAAGCTCCGCCTCCCGGGTTCACGCCATTCTCCTGCCTCAGCCTCGCAAGTAGCTGGGACTACAGGCGCCCGCGACCTCGCCTGGCTAATTTTTTGTATTTTTAGTAGAGACGGGGTTTCACCGTGTTAGCCAGGATGGTCTTGATCTCCTGACCTCGTGATCCGTCAGTTTCGGCCTCCCAAAGTGCTGGGATTACAGGCTTGAGCCACCGCGCCCGGCCTCTTGCTTTCAAATGTAAGCTTTGCAGGGACAAGCATCTTTAACTATTTTCTTTGCTTATAGGAACCCAAGCTTGTGTAACAATACCTGCTACACAGCAGGAGCTCAATAATGATTTGTTGTTGGAATAATGAGCTCCTGATTTTCCTTTAGGTCTCAGCTTCAATATTACCTCCTTTAGGAAATAATCAGCTTTGCCTGCTTAACAATCCTCTGGCTGTGATTCTCTTTTTCTCCCAGCACCAAGGCTCAGGGTTCTTCATAGCCACTCCCTCCTTGGTGGAGAGGTGGCAGTGGTGGTGGAGAAGATGGGGATCAGGGACTCAAGACCAGACTCTCCAACAATCTTGTCTAGCCCCTTGAGCTGGTTGGATGGAAGGGAGATGAGTCACCACCAGAGGCATGGAGCCTCTGGGTTCCCCCAGGTGGCACCTCCATGAGTTCCCGAGGCTGGCAGTCCTTACAGTATCCTCCTTAACCCCCGAGAAGGGAGTGTTAAGCCCCAGAGCAGAAATCAGAGCTCCTTTCCAAGAAAGGCAGAACTGAAAAGGCCCCTGGAAGGCCTCTTGTCCAACCCCTCACTTGACAGGTGTTCAGGGCATCTTGAGTCAGTGTAGGGGAGAAAGGTGGGGGGCAATGAGGAATAGGAAGCTGTGACAGGCACTGAGCGATCAGTCAGAGCTAGACATACAGGGGATGGTACACTGTGTTTAAGTCTGGACTTTGTTCCGGGGACAGTGGTGACCCACTGAAAGCACAGCCTTGTGTTTGATGAAGGTCTCTTTGGCTGCTGTGAGGTGGGGCATGGAAGAGAGAACAGGATTCTAGGCAAAATGGTGGTGGCTGGGTGTGCTGGCAGCAGTAGGGAGAGAGGAAAGAGGGGCATGGAGAGGTATTTAGGTGGCAGTAAAAGAAGTCCTTGGGGCTTAATGAATATTAAGGGTACAGGCACGGATAAATCATAGGTTCTGGTTTGGGCAACTGTGTTGATGATCTTGGTAAGAGAGACTGGAGGAGACTCCAGTTGAGAGGGTGGGAAGCAATGAGTTAAGCTGAAAGGTGTGCTGAGTTCGAAGCATCTCTAAAACTGACAAGTGGAGTTGTCTTGTAGGAATTGGAGCTGGTGGGTTTAAGCCGAGGAGGGAGGGTAGAAGGAGAATCATCAGGGCTCTGAAGCCCAGGTGGGGGATTTTAACCAGGGAGGACATTAACTGTGGGTGGTAGCTGAAGGTGAGAGACTGATGTGACTGCCTAGGGAGAGTGCAGAGAGGTGGGAAAAGGCCCTGGGGTAGTTGGATGTTTGAGACAAGGTGCAGGGTGAGGTGTAAGTCAGTGAGCAGAACTGCCTGGGAGGAGCTGAGAGCCTGGCCTGGGAGACAAGGAGGTGAAAGGCCCGAGGCTCAGGAATTGGGAAGTGGGAGGGAGAGAAGGCACTGGGCAGCCCCTGGAGCTTGGGTGAAGGCTAAAGGACCCTGGCGGGGCTGGAGATTCCAGGGGGAGCAACGGAAGGGAGTGGGTCCTCCAAGGACATCCTGGTGAGATGGGTGGGAAAGGCCAGGGGCTGGGTGAAGGGGAGGAATGAAGAGGGCCAGCAAGGAAGGCAATGCACGACACTGGAGGTGGGCTGCAGCCTTGCGAGGACTGTTCCAGCTCTGATTCCTTGAGGGTGGGGTGAGGGGCTTCTCAAAGTCTTCCAGAGCTCTCCAGAGCTTTCCAAGTGGAGGACAGGAGAGATTGGGCCAAGCAGCAGGCAGAAGAGCCTCTTAGCCTTGGGGTTGAAGCTGTGAGGTATCTCAGATGAGGGCAGCGAGTGGGGCAGTTGAGGGAGTGAGTAGATGGTGTCCTCATGTCAGCTGTGGAGAAGGCTGCCAGGTTCTGAGGAGGTGTGTGCATGGGGGAAGGGTGGGCCAGGGGCAAGTTCCAAGGCTCTCACCTTTCCCTGTTTGGTGGGCAGCATGAGGAGGATGTGGCCATGGGGTGGGGTCCAGACTGACAAAGGGTGGCCCCCGAGGGTGGCTGCTGGCACTTTTGGCAGTTGCTGTTATGGTACCTATGTGGTAGGATGGCTGGGGGGCAGAGTGAAGATATGCTAGGAAAAGAAAGTGGGGACTGTGTATGCAAGAAGGGGGCAAAACTCAAACACGCACACAAGCACGCATACACGTGCACACATATAAACATGTGCATGCGCATGCACGTGCACTGCCTTCCAGCTGATCCTCTGGCCTCCTCGGTCACCTGCAGAGCCAGTTGGAAGAGCAAAACCCCACGCCATCCAGACTGATAGGTGTGACAGGTAGAAGGTGCTGTGAGCACAGTCGGCACTGCCTGTTCAGGAGATGACAGAACCATCTGGGGATGGGGCCCTATCGGTGTCCAGACTGAGAACTGGCCAGAACGACTCTAGTCTTCAGGCCATATCATCAGGCTGGGGTGCTCACCAGTTGGTGGGTGTGGGTGGGCCCCAGGAAGCAAGACATTACGGCAAGAAAGCAGGTCCCCAAGTTTATTGGAAAAGGGGAGACAAGAGGCCAGAGAGGCAGGGGGAACAGTCTCACAGTGCTCCTTCCAGGGAAGGAAGGCCCTTCTCCCCGGGAGGGGCAGAAGGCTGAGACAGGGGAAGGAATGGGTCTATTCCCCAGCGGCAGGCCCCTTTCCAGTGGGATGAGAGGTAGGGAGGAGCCGCTGGCAGGAATGAGCTGATGGTGTATTCTCAGAACACAAGGGGAAAAGCCAGCGATGTGCTGCTGTTTTCAGTTGAGGGTTGGGCAGTGGCACATCTGGCAGGCGAAAGGGGCTCCCCTGGCTCTCTTTTGGGCCACTTAACACCTCCCCGGGCCGCATGAGCCCCCTCCGCAGGTGGTGTTCAGCTGGCCACAGGGCTTGCACAAGCCGGTGCTCACCACCAGGTTCCCGTTGCAGGGGGCGCTGCAGACGCTGCCTGTCACCGGCCGGGAGCCGGACACACAGAGGTCCCCGCACACAACCCCACCCCGGGAGCTGCTGACACCTGTGGGAACAAGGGCTGGGTCAAGAGACCCCTGCTGGTGGCTGTCCCATCCAACCAGCTTCCTTTGGTCTGTCTGATGTGTCGGCCATCCAGGGAAGGATGCGAGGAACCTCCAGTTCTATTCTGAAGGTGTGGAGGGAACCCTAGCCTGGGAGCCAGCAGACCAGGGTTCTGGTCCTGGTTCTGCCTTGTGGCCTTGGGGAGTCCCTTCCTCTATCTGGGCCTCAGCTTTCTCACCTATACAGGGTGAAGGTTATGAGTGACATCTGAGGTCCCTTCTTGCAGTGACATCTTATTATTTTTCCCCTCCCTAACACATAGATGCTGTGAGGTTCTTTCTGCGAGCTAACCTTAGTCTCTCTTGTCGCATGACCAATCTATCCTCTTTACTGGGGGAATTATTGGAAACACTCCCCCCGAAGTCTCTGCATATACTCGTAGTCAAGAAGTCCTTTGTCCCCAGTCTACATTTTCCTTTTCAGGGTTCAAGATACTTACAGACATTCACAGCTTCAACACCTTCACACAGCCTGAGTGGGGAAAAAGTAAGGAAGGGGAAGATGAAAGAAGTCAGAATGAGGTCATCGAATCTCCCCTAGGTGCCGACATGGGTCATCTCAGGGCTATTTCTGACCTACATTTATGCCCTTGTGCAACTTAGAAAAAGTTGCCTTTCTGGCAGAAGCAATGTCAGGTCACACTATTTAGCAAGCAGAGTATGGTTGGATTTCAGCTCTCATTTGTCTGTCAGCTGTCATTTGTCTTTGTGCAGTGAACAACCTGAACAACCATATTTGTCAGGTCTGGATAGGCTCAACCTTCAGAAGGGGAAGGCCCTCTTGGGAAGATGAGGTCAGGGGTGGAGTTTGGCCAGCAACCCTGCCCTGGAATAGGTGATGTCCTAGAAACCAGACATCGGAAGAGTTGAGAATGAGACAACTTGAAGATATGGATCTGGGATCCATAGAGGCAAGAATGTCGCCTGGGCACTGAGACTGAGATAGGGACAAATCAAAGGTGGGCAGGTCTATGCAAGTGGAGTGCTTAGGGCTGGGCTGGACCCACCTCTGCTCCTCGCCCTCCAGCAGGCGCCTGTAGGTGGCGATCTCAATGTCCAGGCCCAGCTTGGAGTTCATCACCTCCTGGTACTCCCTGATCAGGCAGGCCATGTCCTGCTTGGCCTTCTGCAGGGCGCCCTCCAGCTCGGCCAGCTTGCAGCGGGCGTCACTGAGGGCTGCCTCACCCTGCTGCTCAGACTGGGCCACTGCAGCCTCCAGCTTGGAGTTCTGGGTATGGAGAGGAGAAAGTGAAGTTTAGTTTCCTGAAATCCCAGCCAATCTCCAATAGGATCATTCAACTTCTATCTTAAAATACTGTCTCCCCAATCAGCTTCCTAAATCTTTCTTCCCTCCTCACTTATAACACACACACACACACACACACACACACACACACCCCACACACAGATACTCACACACACCTTGGCCAAGACAATCAGAAATATCTCAGTAGACCCCTCATCTTACTCTGTCACCCTGAGACTGCACTGGGAAGACTTTTCCAGAATCTAATTCAAATCCCTCTGCTGAGGGCTAACTCCAGTCTCTTCCTACACTGAGAGATGGGCCGGGTTCCCATACCTGGCACTTGGCATTCTCCACCTCGGCCGTCAGCCTCTGGATCATGCGGTTTAGCTCATTGATCTCCTCCTTAGTGCGGCGCAGGGTCTCCCCATGCCTGATCACCGTGGCCTTCATCTCTTCACACTGCAGGAAGCAGAGATGTTCAGGAGGCTCAGGATGAGACATCCCATTCATTCGGGACAGCACAGACAATCGCACTGATTGTGCAGTGCTCGGCCTGTGCAACCACATGTGGCAGTCCTGCCTTGCCACCCCAACCTGAGAGCTATTGGCTTTTCTGTTACCATCCTTAGGGATCGGAATCCCCAGACAAAGAAGCCTTTTCTACTAGATACCCCGCATCCCTCCCACTGCCATGTCTAGTAGGCAGGAGTCCCGTGCCGCTTACCTTGCTGCGGTACCAGGACTCGGCCTCGGCCCGGCTGCGGGTGGCGATGTCGTCATACTGTGCCTTGATCTCGGCAACGATGCAGTCCATGTTCAGGTCCCGGCTGTTGTCCAGCTTGACAACCACGGAGGTGTCTGAGATGTGGGACTGGAGAACGCGGATCTCCTGCAGGAGGTGGGGAAAGGAAAGACAACTCACTTACCCTGGCTCCTCCTAATTCCTGGATGCCTATCATCCTTTTGGCTCATTGGGAGCAAACCTCTCATGTTTGGAGAAACGAACCTGATGAAGTCGCATAACTTTCTGCACAAATAGGAAATCTCTTTAGAGGAAAACACAACCGTTTCTCAACTGCTTGCTTTTGGAATTATTTAGGCCCATGTGCAGCCAGCATGGTCCAGATGCTTTCCAGGGGCTCAGTCCCCGTATGGGGGCCTCTTTCCCTTCTCCTAGACCAGCCCCATGAAGGAAGGCTATTGCTGCCAGAGAAAGTCCTGGGCCAGAGCAATGGGTTCAAGTCTGTCTGATGCTGTGTGTGGTCTACGCTGCAGTCCACTGACTCAGGGGAAGGACGCAGGGCAGCTTCCCAAGGCACAGTTGTCTGGGGTGCTCACTCTCCTGCCCCTTACTAAATTTGTTCCTTTTTGGTTCTCCATCCCTTTGCCTCCCTGCTCCTTCCCTCTCCTTGCTCCCTGCCAAGCCTCCAGCCGTGAGCCTGGGTTCATATGTCAGCAGGCCTGGTTCATGCCTGTGGGTGTCTGGGCAGGGGGTGGGGGATCCCATGGGGGGATCTGTGCCCACCATGACTGAGAGCCCCTCACCTCCTCGTACAGCCGCCTCAGGAAGTCGATCTCCTGGATCAGGGCCTCCACGTTGGCCTCCAGGTCTGACTTGCGGAGGTAGGCGCAGTCCACATCCTGTGTGGGGTAGAAGGGGCTGTGAGGCCGGCTCTCGTCAGAGGGCTCTGAGGACCTGGCTGCCGTGTGGCAGGACAAAGAGGATGGGTGGTGGGACTCAGGGCGAGCTCAGTGCCAGCTGGGCTTCACTCACCTTCTTTAGAGCCACAAACTGGTTCTCTGCTGTGGCTCGAAGTGCGACTTCTTCTTCATACCTGAGGTGAGGAGGGAGAACAGGACCTTGTCTGAACAGCTCTTGATCTTGGCCATAAGCATGTGTGCAAAGGAGCCTCCTTCCTAGACCTCCCCCTGCTCATCTCCTGCCCCCAAGTGAAATGGGTGGGGCTCTGGAGGAACCAGGCTGCTGGCCCAGGCCTACTGGGATGCACTCGAGAACTGAAGCACTCAATCCCCTGTTTTGTCGGAGGTTGGGAGGACAGGAATCTGGAAGCTGAGTGTGTGAATGAGTGTGGCTGGGGAGTGCGAGGTGCTATTTTTCTCACCCAGGTCTCCATCTTCTCTTCCTTCGAGCCCTCCCCTACCCTCACTCAGCAGCAGGTGGTGGGATCCTCACTCTGTCTCTCCACTCCTGGCCTGAGCTGTGGGAGGCAGCTCAAAAGATAGGGAGGGAGGGATATGCTGGGCCTGGGGAGTCCATTGGAGAGAATGTTACTGAAGGAAGCTGGCCACCCCTCAAAACAGATTCCTTCTGAGGATCCAGTGCGTATTCTTCATATCATATATCACACTTTGTAGCTGAAGGGCTAGATTTATAACTCTGTCGTGCCTGCCTTCCAGCAGACTGCAGGCTCCACAAGGACCTGCACTGTGTGGATTGCGTGGCCCTGCGTCACTAGCACCAGCACAATGTGCTGGCGTGTGGTAGGTGATCAGATTGTGTTAGCTGAGTGAGAGAGCAAACTTAGGAAGACACATATCCAGGACTTTGAGATCTGGTCTCAAAGGAACCAAGGAATACAAGTTTTTGTGAAAAATGAATGGAGAAAGGGAGAGAGCATTGTTTTCCTGATCTGCTGGTGGAAAGACAAGCTGAGCCTCCATCCCCCACACCCAAGGGATCCCTGTGTCTCGAGCAGGGGGTACAGGTTCCTCTCCACTCTCAGGCAGAGATGCCAGCTGCAGACTGGACACTCCTCCGGACTCAGGGAGCTGCCACCATGCTCTTTCCTGTGCCCAGCATCCCTCCTGCCCTCACTCACTTCTTCTTGTAGCCCTCCAGCACCTCCTGCACATGGTTGAGCTCTGAGGCCAGCCTCCCACTGTCGGCCTCCACGCACTCGGCCTCCCGCCGCAGAGTCTCGATGTAGCCCTCGAACAGGGGCTCCAGGTTGCTCTGGCAGCACTCGCGGTTCTGGAAGAACTGCAGCTTTGTCTCCAGCAGCTTGTTCTGCTGCTCCAGGAAGCGCACCTGCCACCCAGAGGCAGAACCTAAGAACCTCTTCTTGCAGCATCATAGGGCAAGAGGGGTTCCCAGCACCAGGGCCTGAAAGCCCCCAACTCTCTGACCCAGAGTCTTCCCTGGAAGGGGTTATGTCATCTCTCTCAAAAACACCACCAGGGCTTCACCAGTTCACCACCTAGAAGCTCTTCCTGGGAGTTAATCTCTTCTAAGTCAGTTTACCTGGTGTCATGGAAAATGCTTGGAGTCCAGATTCTGCTGCCACTTGTTAACAATGTGCCCCTGGATAAAGCACTCACTCCCTCTGTAGAGTAGGGAGGTTAAAGCTCACCTTACTATGAGGATTAAAAGAACCCTTTAACAGAAAGGAACCCCACACTGAACGCTTGCTGCTGCTCAATCACACCAAGCCAGGTGGACCTTTTTAGAAAGGCAGACTGTTATTATTCAAACCCTATAACAACAATGCAATTAGAATAATAGTCACCTGGAATATGAGAATAGGAATGTCCTATGCTCCAACTCCCTCATTTTACTGATGAGGAACTGGAGGCCAAGGAGGTTCCCTGACTGCCTGAGAGCTCACAGTGGCAGAGAAGGGCTCAAACTCTCATCTTCTGCTCTGCAGGGGGCGCCTTCTCTCACTTTGATAATTACAGGAAAATTTCACATTCCTCTCCCAGCCACGAGGTTGGCCCACTACTCCCCTCAGCATTTTTGTCTAATAACTTGGCCACACCCTTAGTAAGTCCTATCTTATGCTGTTCTTGGTCTCTCATGCTATTAGAAATTCCAGATTTTTTTTTTTTCCCAATCCTTTCTGTTGGGCATCTCTCTAGTGTGACTTCTCTCTTGAGGTTTTGGCTCTGGAGGGCTTTTTCCAACCCCAGAACATCTTCCTAGTCAGAGCCTTTTCTCCAGGTCTCTCACATCACTGCCACAAGGTGGTTGCCTGGATTCAGTGGGGAAGGTGGCTGCAGACTCGAGTTGGACACTGACTCCACAGATGAGTTCAACCAAATCCAGACTCTGCACTGCCTGCCTCCCCTTAAAGCCCATGAGGACGAGGACCATGTCTCTTGCTCACCCCGGGATCCTGAACCCCAGGAGCAGTGGCTTGGACAAATTACTCTAGCCCCTGCTCAGTGGCCAAATCACTGTGTGGTATAGAAAGAGCTCTGTGCCATGCATGAGACCCACTTCCAGACAGTCTTCCAGCACTACACTTACTAGCCCTGCCTTGATGGAGAGAGCACCTCCTTGGCATTTAAGCAGTTATTTGGCTTCAAATGCCCTGAGCGCCCACAGAGTGATCCTTTGCTCACTAGGTGATATTATCACTCAGTAGGGAAGGCTCTGCCTCTCCTTCTGCTTTTGTGTTTTCAGTTAATCTCCCCCATCAGTCTGGCAGCTCCTGGCCCTATTTTTGTTTTCTGTCTGTGTCCTAGAAATATGACTACCTTTCCCTTTGGCCTGGGAACTTCTGTGGGCAAGTTCTTGCTTTTGACTTCCCTGTCAGTGCCCAGCCTGAGTCCTGAACATGAGTAGGGGTTCAGGAAGGGTGTGATCCAGGACACCCACCTTGTCGATGAAGGCCGCGAACCTGCTGTTAAGGCACTTGATCTGCTCCTTCTCCTCCTGCTTCACGCACTGTGCGTTGGGGTCGATCTCCAGGTTGAGGGGCGTGAGGAGGCTCTCGTTGACGGACACGGTGGTGATGCATGGGGGGCTGGGTCCGCACACGCCCCCGGAGCGATAGCCGAAGCTGTGTCCACAGGAGCCGGCGCGGAAGCCGCCGCACACGCTGTGGCTGCCGAAGCCCCGGGAGAGGCCGCGGTAGCAGGAGATGCCACGGTAGGGGGCGGCGGTGATGCAGCAGCGGCCGGGCCGGGGTCCGCAGGCGGAGACGCAGCTGAAGTTTCCAGGGCGGAAACCACAGCCCATGGAGACGAAGCCACAGGTCATGATGGAGGTTAGGAAGTGTCTGAACAGTGGAGAAGATGGCGGAGGATAGAGCCAAGGTCCCGTGCTCCCTGGCAGATGGCAAGCCCTTTTATGTGCCAGGAGCAGCTGGCGTTAAAAGAGGGAGCAAAGAGACAATAGCTGAATTTTATTGGCTTGGCATCACCCTGGCCTCTTAAGCTAGAACCTTGCTTGCCTCTTCAGTGTGGCTGCATCAACAATCCCTGGCCACCGGCCCTGTTTCATCTTCAAAGCCCTTTACAAGCTTACTCCTTGCTCCTGCCCCTCCCATTGGAACTGCTGTGGAGCCGGAGAGGGGCTCCTGAAAGCATCAGCCGCATTCCACCTCCAAGCTAGGGGAATGGGTGCAGTGACGGGGGTGAAGCCTGCTCCCTGAACCCTGTTCTGAAAGGGCAGAGCTGGGCTGTGGGCCCTGGACCCACGGCCCAGCCCTGGGGTGGAGTTGCTGGCCTGTCCCAAGGAGGAGGCTGCCTCCCAGACAACCTCTTGCCGTAGGCTTTCCTGTCTTCATCTCAAAGGCAGGTTCCTTTCCTCGTTGTCAAGATTGGCCTCTCCTATCCTATTCCTGCCCAGAGCCTGGGCAGGGATGGGAGTGGGGGTAGAGATTTAGGGGTGGTAGAAGGGCATGGTCTTTGCACTTTGGGTATTCCTAGTGCAGGGACACTATCTGAGACATGGAAGAAACGGATTCAGAGAGTTCTGGTCAGAGCCGGGGCTATACTTCAGAGTTCCAGGTGTCATTGCTGATGGGATCGGGAGTGGGGAGTGTGGAATACCTCAGAGCTCCAGGGACTGAGCAGGGAAGGCTTCATGGAGGAGAGTGGGGACCTGGGCTTGAGGAGGATTGGGGTGGGGTAGTATAGGGTTGAGAGATGACCAGAAAAGAGTCCGGCTCTGATTTGCAGACTAAACTATGTGTATTCATTTATTCAGGAAATACTTATTTGGTGCCCACCAACTAGACACTAGCCACTGTGCTAGGTCCTGGAAATCCTGCAGAGACCTGGGGTGCTTGGAGGTAGCATGCATGTAGGGGAGCCAATATTTGGCTAGGGGGAAAGACGAGAAGCCGTAGGTTGGGGGAAGGCCCCCACAATGTCCAGGCTGACTGATGTTCTTTAGGGTCCCAGCAGGGAAGCTCAGTGATGGGGTCTTGAGGTGTATGTTATCACCAGGAAGGAGGGAAGCTGCGGGAGGTGAGGGACGTCAGCAGGGTCCTTAAATGAGATCACTGTCTCACCTCAGAGAACGTACTGGGTGAGAGAAGGGTGCTAGCTCATGCAACTGTTCCCAAAGCCAAGCTCTCTTACTTTGGGCCCTTGTTCCTTTGGGTGAGGACAGGCAATGGCTTTCATGGATGGACAGTGGGACCGAGCCAGGAGATTTGCCTTAACCCAAAGACCTGAGCCCCTCAACACTTCCAAACACACATCTCTGGACTGCTTTTGTCAGGAGAGGATGAGGAGGACTCCACTGATGGACCTGTGTCCTGACCCAGCCACAATCCAACACTGACCCAGTCTGGGCTAATAGTAACCCTCCTGGGACTCTCATCTTTTGCCCTTCCCACTCCCACTCAGGGTGAGTGGGCCAGTTATATCCCAGAGTGGAGATCTAGGAAGAGGGGCCCATATTCTGTGGGCCTGAGGGAGGGCAGGTGATGGTGCTGTTGAAGTCTCTTCAGGAGCTGGACATCTGCCATGGATCCAAAAAAAAGGCTCTCTTAGCCCCTCTTCTTGGGTCCTGTGGACTGCCTTCCAGAGTCTTGTGTCTGGAGTGGGAACTCTGGGGCTGTGGGCTGTGTGATAGGGGATCCTGGTATGAAAGACACACCAGGGGAGCACAGCCTGGGGGTACCTGGGGGCCTGGAGGTGGCTGATTGCAGCTGAGTGGCTAGAGGGATTTTTGGGGCATCTTTGAGGGAGGCTGGGCTGGCTGGTGCTGTCATGTTCAGTCTTGGTTGGGTCAAACACATGCTAGACAGCCAAGAAAGACCAGGCTCTTCACTCACTCTGGAACCAGTGAGCACCTGGAATGCTCTCTACACATATCCAATGATTATGGGGGATCTGTTTCTTGGTGAAATGCTGAGGACTGCAGGGCAGTGAACCCTCTGTGAAGCATTTCCCCATCACCATGCTGGCAACTGCGCTGCTGTCTTCTGACCTGGCTCATCTGTCTCAATCCAGCAAGCTTGGATCGTGTTGCACCCCTCCACCGAGGGGCTCTGTGTAGACACATGACCTCCTTGGGGTGGGGGAGCCATGACCATGCCCACCCCTGCCCTGATTGGAGCTGAAGATAGCATGGACCCTGGAGATAAAAAGACACGTTTCGAAGCCCAACTATGTCTCTTACTAGCTTTGTGCCATGGCACAGGCGTTTTCCCCCGGGTCCTTACTTGTGAAATATAAATGGCAATCCACAGCTTGCTGGGGGTTGGGAGGACTGAGCGAGTGCCTGGTGGTGGGAAGCGCCACCCCCACCTCACTTTGTGCTAACAGGGTGACTGGGTCTTGGTTGCAGGCACCTGGCAGAGCCTTGCAAAGGGACAGTGTACACGGCTAGTGAGATGCAGAGTACCATTCCTGGGTAAGCAGAAAACAGTTTTACAAGGCAATCATTGCCACCTCAGAAAGCCTTAATTAGAGCATCTATTTGTAAACAGCTCAGAACAAAGGGAACTGCAGACCAGGAGTCCCTTGAAAACAGACTTAGACAGGAAGCTGACAAAGAGACAGCAACACCCAAATCCCCAGGCTGCCTCCTCCCTCCTGGGCTCCAGGCTGTGATTGGTTCCTGCCCTAACCATGGGCCCATAAAGGGTCCGGCAGAGCCACAGGCTGTTTCAATCACCAGGACCTGGACTCTGTGCCTGCCCTTCACACCTGGCTTGGGTTGGCCTGAAGGAACGACCGCTTGACCTGTTGATCTCGTCCTCAGATTCCCACCTGCATCTCTTGGGGTGCAACCCCCTGGCCTTATTCCTGTGTGTTTTTCTGGTGGCTGCCTGCCTGTCTGCTAGGTTTCTGATACCCTGGTGCTCTGACTTTTGTCACTTCTTTCTTGCCTTAATATCCATGTTCCTTCACAGTTTTTGTCCCTTCTTAATGGGTTTTTGATAAACAACTCTGAGATGAACATTAACAAACACATCTTTGGGCACATGTCTAGTAATTTCCTTAAAACAAATTCCTGGAGGTGAAATCGTTGAGTCAAAGGGGACTGTTCCGGTCTTCTCCAGGCGTGCCTGGCCACAGGTTGCTGACATGGTTGTGGAAGTGACGTTTCCATGGGAAGCCTGCTGCAGTGAAGTCGTTAGATCTGGGAGTCCTGGAAATGTGGCTGCAGCTCTCATTTCAGTCACTATGTGTGTGTGTGACACATTAGCTAATCTCTGTAAGCCTTGTGTCTTCATCTGAAAAATGAGGATTCTAATACTGGCCTTTTGGGCCTTTGTGAAGATGACCTGGGGAGGGGAGTGCATGTGAAGCCCACGGAAGGCATGCAATCCAGGAGGGCAGAAGCTGCATGCGGCTTCCTGCTCCAGGCAGGAAGAATTCTTTAATACCTCCAGTTTTGCCTTCTGTCCTTGAACTCACAACACACCTCCAGAGCTGATAAGATATGGCACCTTCACATACTCACTACTATTTACTAAGCAACTTCTCTGTATTGAAGAGGAAGGAGAGGGATTTAATACACGGCCCCTGTCCAAGGATCCAACAGTGTAGTTGGGCAGATTTGTAAGTATGCACAAGTTGTATTTTGGATGAAGCAGTTCTTCAAGGCTCCTCTTCCTTGGAGTGGGAGCTTGCTTTGGCCTGGAGCAGTCAGAGGCTTTGTAGGAAAAGTCAGACTTGAGCTGGGATTTGAAGGATAGAGGGGTTTGGAAAGGTCAGAAGGGTGGAGGCAATGCTAGGCAGTGAATTGAAGAAGAGCACAGACGTGTTCACAGGGCGGTGGATACCGCGGTTGAAGCTTAGAGGATGTCACACCTAAAGGATGAACTTGAGGCACATACCAGTGAAGACTGAGAGCAAGACAAAGGTGTCCATTCTCGAGGCTATGCTGTAAAGGACTAGAATTCCTGGCCAAGAAAAGAAATGTGTGTAAGAATTGTAACAGAAGAGATAGAACTGGCATTATTTTCAGACAATGGGATCAGTTGTGTAGAAAACCCAACACAGTCAACCAATACAGGGTAGAAGTAACAGGAAAAGTTGAGCAGTGCTGCTAGTTACAAAGTGAACTTACAAAAATCAAAAGTGCTTTTCTTTATCAGTGACAGCTAATCAGAAAATATATAGAAAATATGGCTGGGCACAATGGCTCATGCCTGTAATCCCAGCATATTGGGAGGCTGAGGCATGCAGATCACTTGAGGTCAGGAGTTCAGGACAAGCCTGGCCAACATGGTGAAACCCTGTCCCTACTGAAAATACAAAAAAAATTAGCTGGGCACATTTGTAGTTCCAGCAACTCAGGAGGTTGAGGCAGGAGAATCGCTTGAACCCGGGAGGCGAAGGTTGCAGTGAGCCGAGATCGTGCCATTGCACTCCAGCCTGGGTGACAAGATTGAAACTGCATCTCAAAAAAGATACCATTCCTAAGAGAGATTAAAAACAATAAAGTATTACATAACTTTATAAAATATGCACAAGATCTGTAGGAGAACAATATAAAACTCTATAATAATAATAAAAAACCGAGAAAATCTGATTAAATGGAATTATACTATATCCAGGAATACTTTGACCTAGCATTCTAAAGTTATAAATTGCCCCTAAGTTAGTTGGCAAATTCAATGCAAACCCAACAAAAATTCCAGCTGGATTTGTTTTGAGGAACTTGATAAAATTAATTTTTTTCTGAAAGAGTAAAGTTTATTTATAGCAAAGCCAGTTATGAAAAAGGAAAGCAAAGAGGAGTCTGAGGACTCGAGATAAAATAGTAATAATAAAGTGTGCAGCAATATGCCAATAGACTAATGGAGCAGCACAGACACTCACAACAGGCCTCTTCCCATCAGTAAAGCTTGGTATTTAATGAGGGTTGCAACAAGCAAAGGGCCATTTTTTCAGTCGGTGAGATTTGTAAAAAAATAGACACACCATATGGAAAGCATAGAGCTGGAGTCTAGTTTATACCATGTCCCATGGGAAGCCTCGGATGAATTAAAGGCCAGGAGAGATAAAGCTAAAAGGCAAGCAGAAGGCCATGTAGGAGAATGTCCTTACTTATGGATGGGGAAAGATTTCTTAAGCAAACCTTAAAAATCAAGACCAACAGGTAAAAAATGGATCAACATGACCACATTGAAATGAAAAATTCCAGTTTAGTGAAAGACTGCATAGAAAAAATTAGTTGGTAGTTGATAGCCTGGGAGAAGTTTTATATGTAGAGAAATTCCTTATACACGTGTGTGTGTGTGTGTGTGTGTGTGTGTGTGTATAAGAAACGTCTATATATGTAAGGAATGCCTGCAAATCCACAAGTAAAAGAAAGGAAATCCAGTAGAAAACTAGTCAGGGATCTGAACAGACAGTTCATCAAAGGGAAAGCCCAAATGGCTAGTAGGAATATGAAGAAATGACAACTGTCCTTAGTCCTTAGAAAGATGCAGATCAGGCCACGAGATGTGTTTGTACCATCAGAATGGCAAAGATCAGAAAGGTGGATGTGGAGGGGTGGGAGGATGAGAGCCCTCTGGCACTGTGGTTGGGATCGTGCACTGTTGTAGATATTCTGGAAAGCAACGTAGAGTTGTTCAATGAATTCAGGCATGTGTAAATGTGTAAATGACCCAGCACTCGCACTCCCGAGAGAAACCCAACCCCACATATGACAGCAGCCCTTAGGCAAAGAACAGGCTATTTACTGTGGCATTATGTGTAGCAGAAGGAAGTTGGAGGCACCCTAGCAGATTAGTTAGAGAGCGAGAGAGCTTTGCTGGGGCCAGCCTGAAAATCAGGCCCAGGAGCCTTCAGATGTCTTCTGCTGAGCCTTTGGTGCCTGGGGAGATGCATCTTGAAAGTGGAGCTTTTGGGAACTAAAGCTGCGAAGGCATATAATGGGCTGGAGGAGGGAAGACTGGCTCAAAATATCTGTTTAGAAAGTTAATGTCTGGGGTGGTGGCAGTGGGCTGCCCAGGGAGGGGTACACGGCCAAGTGCTGAGCACATGTAGGGAAGCCCCTGGGAAAGTGAAAAAAATCCAGGCAGGGAAGAGCCAGGAAAGTCACACTCCACGCTGATCAATGTAGGAGGGCTTCTTGTAGGAAAAGGGTTTTCCTAGGTGGCAGCACTGGGTACCTCCTGATGCCAGGCTAGGGTGCCCTCCGGTGGGAACATTGTGGCAATCCTGGCAGTCCAGGACATCTTTTCTAAGGCACGCTCTGCAGCAGAGCTGTGACTCACACGGCTTCTCTGAGCCACAGAACTCAGGGCTTTGCTCTATGAAATGGATGCACATCATGCAGGTGTGATGCAGCTGGGTGAGCCCCAGTTCCAGGGTAATGACAAGCATTTCTGGGCCACGGTTTTCTTCCTGTTCATCTCTGACACTCCTCCCGCAAGCCTTCTGAATGATTGGAGGGGGTAGTCCTGGAGGGCATCTTGTGCCACCCCACCCTCCATGCTGTACCACTCCTGCTGGATCCCTCCAGAACAGGGAGGCTCTAGCTAGGCTGGGCAACCTGAAATGGGCCTTATGTGGAACCCTAAGCCAAGCCCCGTGCTTGAGCTTGTTGATCACCCTCTGCCTCTCTGGTTATGCCCCACACATTAACCTGGTCCCCCAAAAGCCTTGCTCAGCGCTTCCCAAGTCCTCTCCACCCTGCAGCCCACCCACTCCCCTGAGATACACACCCATCCTGCTCTCCTCAGGAGCCCTCACAGTGCAGGCTTTCAGGGATCTGGGTGCGTGGGACACCCCTCTGGGTGCTATCAGGGCCAGCAGTGTCCTCTGGAATCAGTGAGGGGCTGGGACTGGCCACTCTTCCCCTCATGGGGTCTGAGCAGCAGGGGAAGGGTGGCCACTGCTCCGGACGCTGTGAGTCTGTGGGTGCTGCCTGAGGGTGCAGGAGCTCCTTAGAACAGACACAATGAGCTCTCTCTGCTCGGACTGCAGCCCCCAAGTAAGTCAAATTTGGTTGTTAAAGTCACTAAATTTGAGGACTTAGTAACTGCTGTAGTAAAGTGGAATAGACTTACCTGGATTCCATAATTTGCAATCACTGTTGAGTATTGGCATCATCTTATTCCAGAAATTAAGAAAATTGAAATTCATTGTAAGGTTTCAGTTTTAAGCTCTATTTAAACCTCTTCTGTCTGCCCGCCTCCCCAACTAGGCCACCTCCCCACATGCCCAAACTAGCATATTTAGGGCTCTCATGGCCTGGTGGGATGGGGGTCTTTTCATCACACATTTCCACCTTCCTTCTCTTTTGAGATTTGCAGCATGTATTGAGTCAGGGGAGGGACGGTCAGGCAGGGCTCCCTGCCTAGGTGATAGCTTGTTAGGGCAGCAGTCTCCGTGGCTGCCTCTAAATTTAGGTGGTGGCCCACAAGCCTGTTGGAGGGTTGATTTCACAAGGTCCCCTACCCTGGTGCTGCCTTGCAACATATGGCCACATCTTGCCCTCCATGCTGCTGGATGGCCCTTCCATCTCAGTTGTCCTCAGAGACCATCTTTTGGGCCTATGGCTAAGAGGGTGGTGACCAGGTATGTGCAGCTCTCTTAGAAGAGGAGGGATGCTGATAACCTCTTGTGCTCAGCTTTAGGCCTTGGCCGCAAATCGGGGAACACAGGAAAAATGCATCTTCTCTGCCCTTCCTCACAGAGTACCACAGCGAATATCCTAGTTTATTGTACATAGCCCTCCATAGGATTTTAGGGCTACTTATTCACCCTAGAAATCAGAAGAGCCTGTGTCTTCCTTCCCCATCAGATGTAGGAGACTCTGAGCCGCTCCCTCAGATACCTGCTTTCTTCGGCCTGGTAATGTACACCCTCTTCTCAGAACTCTGCACCCCAGAAACACTGCTTCTGCCTCCATGCTGCCTCAGGTGTAGCTGCGCCCTCCCTCTTCTTGTCCTGGGTCAAAGCTCTTATTTTGCCCTGGGCTCTCTGTCCTCTCCCTCAGCTATCAGTCTCACTTAGTTCGGAAGCATCTTAGAAGCAGGGTTCTAATTCACAGACAGGGACCTTCTGCTGATCTAGAATTACGAGAGAAACAGGTGTTACTTTGTAAGGTACTAAATACATGAAGTTTCACTTAGAACTCATCTGTGGGGACAAAAATATTTCTAAAGTGAATTACTGGCTTTCAGGCTGCATTAAGTACATTGGATATAACGTGAAGTTTACTTGGAGGCTCAGGGTCGCAGGGACCATGGTGCAGCCCCCATGGGCTCTCAGAGACCATCTTGTGCAAGTTTCTCCTTTTATGGACTGGGAATGGCATTCTATCCTTGCTATGTTGCTGCCTTATCTTTGCATCAGCCAGCAGGATGGGGACTGTGGTGCAGCGCTTCACTGATTACGACATTTTGCATCTGACCTGCACAATGACCCTGAGTTTGTCCTGCAAACCAGAGATAGTGAGATGGGTGGAATAATTTGTAGCCATGCTAAATTAGGACCCCATGGTGTGTGATATTTTCAGGTTCACATTGGCTTCAGATGCCTGTGAGACTGTAAGGTGGAGATAACAGTAGAAGTTACCATTTATTGAGCATGTAGTACAGTATATGTTACTCACTGTGCTAAATACATTGCACAATTATCTCATTTAATCCTCTCAACCAGCTCAGGAGGAGCTGTGGTCAATCTTGATGCTTTTATTTGACTTACACTGTATACAGGGAGGGTACTGCCCAGAGAAGGGCATTTGGCTTGTGTTTGCCATTCTGTTGTCTTATCTGCTTATTCCTGACACAAAACTGTGCCTTGGATGGTGATATGGTTTGTCTGTGTCCCCACCCAAATCTCATCTTGAATTGCAGTTCCCATAATCCCCACATGTTGTGGGAGGAATCTGGTGGGAGGAAATTGAATCGTGGGGCAGTTTCTCCCATGCTATTTTTGTGATAATGAGTTCTCATGAGATGTGATGGTTTTATAAGAGTCTGGCATTTCCCCTGCTTGCACTCATTCTCTTTCCTGCCGCCCTGTGAAGTGGTGCCTTCTGCCATGATTGTAAATTTCCTGCGGCCTCCCTAGCCATGTGGAACTGTGAGTCAACTAAACCGCTTTTCTTTTTTTTTTTTTTTTTAAATTATTTATTTATTTATTTATTTATTATTATACTTTAAGTTCTAGGGTACATGTGCATAACGTGCAGGTTTGTTACATATGTATACTTGTGCCATGTTGGTGTGCTGCACCCATCAACTCGTCAGCACCCATCAATTCGTCATTTATATCAGGTATAACTCCCATTGCAATCCCTCCCCCCTCCCCCCTCCCCATGATAGGCCCCGATGTGTGATGTTCCCCTTCCCGAGTCCAAGTGATCACATTGTTCAGTTCCCACCTATGAGTGAGAATATGCGGTGTTTGGTTTTCTGTTCTTGTGATAGTTTGCTAAGAATGATGGTTTCCAGCTGCATCCATGTCCCTACAAAGGATGCAAACTCATCCTTTTTTATGGCTGCATAATATTCCATGGTGTATATGTGCCACATTTTCTTAATCCAGTCTGTCACAGATGGACATTTGGGTTGATTCCAAGTCTTTGCTATTGTGAATAGTCCCACAATAAACATACGTGTGCATGTGTCTTTATAGCAGCATGATTTATAATCCTTTGGGTATATGCCCAGTAGTGGGATGGCTGGGTCATATGGTACATCTAGTTCTAGATCCTTGAGAAATCACCATACTGTTTTCCATAATGGTTGAACTAGTTTACAATCCCACCAACAGTGTAAAAGTGTTCCTATTTCTCCACATCCTCTCCAGCACCTGTTGTTTCCTGACTTTTGAATGATTGCCATTCTAACTGGTGTGAGATGGTATCTCATTGTGGTTTTGATATGCGTCTCTCTGATGGCCAGTATTGCCAAGACAATCCTAAGACATAAGAACAAAGCTGGAGGCATCACGCTACCTGACTTCAAACTATACTACAAGGCTACAGTAACCAAAACAGCATGGTACTGGTACCAAAACAGAGATATAGACCAATGGAACAGAACAGAGTCCTCAGAAATAATACCACACATCTACAGCCATCTGATCTTTGACAAACCTGAGAGAAACAAGAAATGGGGAAAGGATTCCCTATTTAATAAATGGTGCTGGGAAAATTGGCTAGCCATAAGTAGAAAGCTGAAACTGGATCCTTTCCTTTACTCCTTATACGAAAATTAATTCAAGATGGATTAGAGACTTAAATGTTAGACCTAATACCATAAAAACCCTAGAAGAAAACCTAGGTAATACCATTCAGGACATAGGCATGGGCAAGGACTTCATGTCTAAAACACCAAAAGCAACGGCAGCAAAATCCAAAATTGACAAATGGGATCTAATTAAACTAAAGAGCTTCTGCACAGCAAAAGAAACTACCATCAGAGTGAACAGGCAACCTACAGAATGGGAGAAAATTTTTGCAATCTACTCATCTGACAAAGGGCTAATATCCAGAATCTACAAAGAACTCAAACACATTTACAAGAAAAAAACAAACAACCCCATCAAAAAGTGGGCAAAGGATATGAACAGACATTTCTCAAAAGAAGACATTCATACAGCCAACAGACACGTGAAAAAATGCTCATCATCACTAAACTGCTTTTCTTTGTAAATTACCCCGTGTCTGGTATTTCTTCATAGCAGCGTGAGAATGGACTAACACAGATGGCAAGATGGCTTTACGTTCAACCTCCAGGGAAGCAGAGTTCACTTAATACCAAGCTCTCAGTTGAAAAGCATTTTGCAGAGGGGTTCCAAATGCCAACAACCGTCATCCTTATTGCGGGGGGACGTGTTGAGTGCTTGTCATAAATGGGGAATAGTGGCAACTGAGGACTCCCCTTTGCCCAGGTGCTGTGCTGTCACATCCAGCTTCCTCTGGACAGTCAGCCAGAGTGATGTGGGGTTTAGGAGACTGGCCTTGGGCAAGCTGGCTCTTGTACTCACCTGCTGGTGACCAACCCATTTAGCTGAGGCTTAGTGACCTCTGGAGTGAGAATACTACATCTTCCAGAGACTGTTGTTAGCCTGGCCACCAGATAGTTCTAGGTCTCCCCATTTCCAGACAAGTGGCAGGATTGCCTTTCCCTGCCCTTTGGTGTGACTGGCTCTAGTCAGTGAAGTGTGAGCAAAAGTGATAAATAGCCTAGCTCTTCCTAGGCTATTCCAGTCCTGATGCTGCATTGTCAGTGTGATCCCCAGACCTCTCTGTCCCTCTGCCACAGCAACTGGAAAAATTCCAGGGAGTAGTTGCTCCGTCATGGCTGTTCCAGGAACCTGGAGTAAGTTTATTAAGAAGCAAAGTCCTTAGGCAACAATGGTGGATGTGAAGGATGAGTCAGAAGCAAAGCACTGTTGTTTTAAGCCACTGAGATTTTTGGGCTGTTTCTTGCCACTAAATAGCCTAGTTGATCCTAGCTGACACCCTCCCACATTGGGTTAAGGGAAGATTAAACGAGCTAATGCCTGGAAAGCATTGAGCACATTCTGCCCTTCACACATACTTGATACAAATTAGTGTTTTCTATATTTCTCCGTTTAATGTCCCCTAGGCATTTCAACCTCGACATACCCAAAACTGAGCTCGGACACTCATCCACAAATACCATGCCTGCATTTCCTCCTGCTCTCCATGCAGTGAGATTGCACCACCTCCCAGTCTCTCTCACAAGCTGCCAACCTGAGAACCATCATCTGGACCACTTCTTTTCTCTACCCTGACATCCAATAAATTGATGTGCCTTCTAGATACCTTGTGGTTCTTTCCATTTCCTCCAACACTGTCTTAGCTCAGGCCTATGTAATTTTTCATTTCATTTCATGTGTTGGCTTGTTAGCTGGATTTCCTGCTTAATTTATTACGCTCCACAATCTGTTCTTCACCCCACTACTTAGTTCATCTGGCCATGCATCCAGTCTCTCCTTCTTCTCACCCATCCATCAATTCATTCATCCTGATCCACCCACTTCTGTGTGTCACTACCAGTTGAAAATTCTTCACTGTTGACAGGAGAAAGTCCAGACTCCTAGGGGTGGTACACAGGTCTCTGTGTCCTGGCCTGGCCTGTTTCCGACCTCACTTCTCATCATGCTGCGGGGAACAACACCTTGTTCCAACTATGCTCAACTGCACTTCTCCAAGGGTCATTCTTGATCATGCCTCTCTACCTTTGTACGTGTTATCCCCTGGGTCTGGAAACTCAAGACTTGGTTCGGGGGCCATTTCCTTTCAACAGAGCCAGGTATCTTTGCACATCTCTATTAAGATGTTACAGTACTCATCACAATGTACTGCAGATGTTTGATTTTCCATCTTGTCCGGTAACTGTGAGCCACATGAGGGCAGGGACTCCCTGTGGTCTATCTTGGTCTCACCAGTGTCTAGTGTGGTGACAAATAGGTACTGGATAAGTAATATGGATTGAATGGAGATGAGTGGATGAGGTTGGGCCAAGGACTCATGGATGAGGAGGAAGATAGGCACTCAGTGACCACTATGTCACCCCTATAGGCCACAGAGCACCAGCTTGCAAGGCCATGATACCATCAACAGGCACATTCAGGTAGGTACTAAGTAAAGGCTGGCTGCCAAAGACGAATGCCAGGCGGGGCAGCTTGGGTGGGCCATGAATGGGACTGCCTTTGTAGTTTTGTTCTCTGTTGACAGGGACCTCCAGTCCTGGTGGTTTCCCATCTGAGGAGTATGGCCAAAAATTGTCAGCTTTCCTTCAGGAGCTGAGCACATCAGAAGATCCAAACTGAGATCTACCCATCTGTGTTTTTTGTTTTTGTTTTTTTGGACACCCTTATGATGTTGCCGATGTTAGTAAAAAATCCAACTATCCCTAAGCTGGAGGCAAAAGAGAAAGGCCATGTGGTGCATTCATCTCTCAGTCCCTAGAATAGAAGATTCTTAGCTTTTCTTTGGCAGTTTATCCAGCATCTTACAGCTCAAAGGCTTGCTCTATCTTGCAAGGTGAGGTAAAGAATCGCAACATCAGAACTTTGTTCCTCAACGACTATTTGGAAGAGAGTTGCCCTACGGACAAGTGTACACTCTCAGTAGTGTTAAGTGAGCAAAGAATAAACTTTTATTGTGTTTGAGCCGTTCAGTGGTGTATAGGACTGTGTGCAGGGGCAGTGGAATTGTTCCACCCTAGGTATAGACCATAAGGAGTAAGTTTTTTGTACAGAACTTAACAACAATAATAAATAAACTAAAAATTAGTCTTCATTATCACCAATCATCAGCAATTCTAAACAATGTCAATGATAATAAATTCTTCTCCATCAGAGCAGACTGCTTCCATCCTCCATTCTCCTTTGATGATTTGTCACCTGGGCTATTACACTTTTTTTTTTTTTAAACAGCAGCTAGCTTTGTTTACACTACGTGAATACAATAATGCATTTGGTAATCCAGGACATTCTTCCTGCCCTGCACTTAGGTCCTTCTGGGGAAAGTGCTCTCAGATGCTTATCTCTATATAAAGCTGCCATGCTTTGTGCTGTGTGACCCTGGATACAAGATTAGCAAGATTAGCCCAGAAACTGGGCCAGAGGTAACCATGACCAGCATGAATACCAGGGAGAAAGCCAGTCTTGATGGGAGACTCTGCTTAACAGGGGTGTTACATATGAGATGCAGATATACTAGCCCAACCCAGTTTTCTATCTTTGAGAATATACAAGCACAGCCCCCTCAAAGAAAGCAGGGGGAGCTGCTCCTGAGAAGATGACACCCCATGTGGGCTACTGGAGATGCCATTGATACTGAACAGTGATAAGCCTTCTTCCATTAGTCTTTGCACACCGTGGAGAAGAAACTTGATGCTACTGCTGAGATAGATGTCTTTTCTCTCTAATGTCCTCAGTTAGCCTCATCATATTCCCCCATCATCTAAATTGCTGAGACATGGGTCTTCCTTGAATCCTGAAAAAGCATGACAAATATAGGGAATTAGCAGGTTAACATGGAAGGTCAACAAAAAGAGATAATTGTAAATTCATAGGCTGTTGGGGTGGAACTCATGACTTAAGGACAGACTATGAAGAAGGCATTTGAAAATGTTATGAAATCAAGGAAGGAAGTATTTAAGTGGTGATAAAGGAAAGAGAAAAAGAAGCAAAACTGCACAGAAAACTACCTCACCAGAGAATGGAGATGATGCTTTGAAAACTACAGACTGTAAGGCTTTAATATTGTTGAATGAAGAATTTCCTGTATCAGAATACGTGCCAGATACCTGAACACATATGTTAGGAACAGAGCACCTGCAATTATTGAGGTCCCTCCCCAACCGTTTTATCTCCTAGAGGGCAGAGGAATCCACGGGACTAAGTCCTTTCCTGGTCCAAAAAGGTCTAATTGCTGACATGACAATAGATAAACCTAAGAGAAAGAGACCTTGTTCCTTGCTTTTCCATCACAGCAATGGAATAGTGTTCTTGGACATATGAATATTTACTGTAACTCTAGAAAAGTATGTTTTACAATTGAATTTCAAGAAATTACTGGTAAGACACAGAGACCCTAGGAAGAAATAGAAAATAAAATTCTGCAGGTACTTTCATAAATAATTTTAATGTAAAAGGAAAAAGCTAGGCATGTAAAGAAATCAATGTTGCTAAAGAGAGAGCTATTTGAACCCAGATTTTTTTTTTTTAAGACGGAGTTTTTCTTTTGCTGCCCAGGCTGGAGTGCAGTGATGCAATCTCGGCTCATCACAACTTCCATCTCCCGGGTTCAAGCGATTCTTCTGCCTCAGCCTCCAGTAGCTGGGATTATAGGCATGCACCACCACGCCCAACTAATTTTTTGTATTTTTGGTAGAGATAGGGTTTCTCCATGTTGGTCAGGCTGGTCTCAAACTCTTGACCTCAGGTGATCCACCCACCTAGGTCTCCCAAAGTGCTGGGATTACAGGTGTGAGCCACTGCGCCTGGCCTAAATCCAGATTTTAAAAGGCTACCTTTATAACAGCCTGAAGGCAGGCTACATAATATCAATTCCAAAGACAACAAAGTAAGTTGACTTTTATTTTCTGCAAGTGATTCTTGAAACCAGAAGCAGCTCAGGGATGCACAGGTGAGGAATGGGGCACAAGGTGAGGAGGAGGTCTATTGGTTGAGGAAGAGAGGGTGACATTAGCAAATAGAAGAAGCAAAGGAAAGCACTCGGGGCCTGACTTGCTTCTTTCTTCCTCATAAGAGTGAAAATGGTCACTCTTGAAAAGCAGGAGAATGTCAGGTGGTGAGCTAGAGGTCAAAGGCATGACATTGAGGCTTCATCTTGATGCCTTAGAGGCCTAGGGCTCAGATAATATCACATTCAAGGGGACCAAAAAAACATGCAGAAATGATGGAGAACAACTACCAGAAATCTTGGGAGAGTGATGTCAGCAGGATAGTGGGATAGTTCCAGCTCTTGACCTCCCCAGAGAAATACCAATTTAACAACCTTCTATGGACAAAAATATCTTTATGAGAGCTCTAGAATCCAGGTGAGAGATTATAGCACCTGTGTAGAGCAAAGAAATAAGAAAAGACGTAAGGTGTATTGAAAAAGGGTAAGAAGGACAGCTTCACCGATGTCACCCCTCTCCCAAGCTTACATAGCACAATGCAGAAAGAAAGAGCGGGGAGAGAGAGAGAGAGAGAAAAGAGAAACATCCTCTCAGCCTGGGAGTTCTGCTGTGAAAGGGAGAGTGAAGTGAACTTCTAACTTTTCTACAAACCCTGGCATTAGGCCCATATACCCATAGATTCTGGCCCCTGGCATTAGGCCCATCTGTAGACCCTGGCACCAGGCCCAACTGAGGATCCTAGATCCTAACACCAGGCCCACTCAGCTGCAGACCCTGGCTCTAGGCCTATCTGCCCACAAACCCTGGCCTATGGGCCTTGACACCAAACCTGCCAGTTTGTGGACCTCAGCACTAGCCCCACCTGAGGACCCCATCACTATGTCTGTTTATGGATTCCAGACCGTAGCACCAGGCCCACTTGTCTGAGGACCTTGGCACTGAGCACACCCTCCTGTAGACTCTGGCACCAGCCCCACCCAGATGGCTGACTGGGGTGACTGCTGAAGGGCTTTCCCTGCCAAATACAGCCTAAAAAGACTGGAAGAGGTGACTACTTCTTCAATGCACAGACATCAATGTAAAGCTACAAAGATAATGAAAAATCAGAGAAACATGATGCCATCAAAGGAACAAAATAAAGCCCCAGGAACTGATCCTAATGAAATGAAGATCTACGATCTGCTTGACAAATAATTCAAAATAATAGCATTTGTTTGTTTATTTATTTATTTATTTATTTTATTTATTTGAGATGGAGTCTTGCTCTATCACCCAGGCTGGAGTGCAACGGCGCAATCTCAGCTCACTGCAAACTCCACCTCCTGGGTTCAAGTGATTCTCCTGCCTCAGCCTCCTGAGTAGCTGGGATTACACGTGCCCACCACCACACCCAGCTTATTTTTGTATTTTTAGCAGAGATAGGGTTTCATCATGTTGGTCAGGCTGGTCTCAAACTCCTGATCTCAGGGACCCACCTGCCTCAGCCTCCCAAAGTGCTGGGATTACAAGTGTGAGCCACCATGCCTGGCCCAAAATAATAGTTTTAAAGAATTTCCGTGAATGACAAGAGAACACAGATAGACAACTAAGCAAAATTAGGAAAGCAACACATGAATAAAATGAGAAGTTCGACAAAGAGATAGAAACCACAAATAAGAACCGAACAGTATTTCTGGAGCTGGAGAACACAGTCACTGAACTGAAAATTCAGTAGAGAGCTTCACCAACCTACCCAACCAAGCAGAAGAATGAATCAACAAACTCAAAGACAGGTCATTTGAAGTTAGCGAGTCAGAGGAACGAAAGAAAAAGAAAAAAAAAGAGTGACAAAAACTGTGGGAGTTTTACAGGACACCATAAGCAAACCAATATACACATCATAGGAGTTTTAGAAGGAAAAGAGAATATGTATGAAAGATTTACTGAAATAAATAATGGCTGAAAATTTTCCAAATGTGGGGAGGAAAATGGACATCCAGATTCATAAAACCCAAAGACCCTAAATAGTTGAAACTAGAGAGGTCTACGCTGAGATACATTGTAATTAAATTGTCAAAAGTCAAAGACGAAAAGATAATTTTGAAAGTAGCAAGAGAAAAATGACTCATTACTGTAAAGGGAACTTTCCTCTTCACTGACTAAGACTATTAACAGATTTCTCAGCAGAAACTTTGCAAGCTAGAAAGAGTGGGATGATATACTCAAAGTGTGCAAAGTTTTTACTTTGCTCCAAGCAAAAGTTTTTACTTTGCCACCAACCAAAAAGGTCTGTATTGGACAAAATTGTCTTTTAAAAATAAAGGAAAGATAAATACTTTCTCAGACAAACAAAAGCTGAGGCAGTTTGTTACCACTAGCCCTGCCTTATAAGTGCTAAAAGGAGTTCTTCAAAGTGAAACAAGAGGATGCTAAACAGCAACATGAAAGCACAGAAAAATATAAATCTTACTGGTAAAGATAACTATATAGACAAACACAGAATAATATATTGTATTGGTAATATGTAAATCACTTTTAACTCTAGTATAAAAGTTAAGAGACAAAAGTATGAGGAATAACCTATGA
The DNA here is from genome assembly GCF_009764315.1 of Trachypithecus francoisi. Classification (NCBI taxonomy): domain Eukaryota; kingdom Metazoa; phylum Chordata; class Mammalia; order Primates; family Cercopithecidae; genus Trachypithecus; species Trachypithecus francoisi. Next base: position 82,022,255 of record NW_022681456.1, on the reverse strand, counting down.
CCATAAAATTGGTTAATGGATACACAATATAAAAAGAAGTGAATCCTGACATAAAGTTTTGGGGAGAGGGAGTACAAGCAAAGAGTTTTTGCATGTGATTGAAGTTATCAGCTCAAAATAGAACAGTATAACTCCAAAAAGTGTTGGTTATACAAGGTGAATAAGTCCAAGAGATCTACTGTACAGCATAGTGCCCATAGTTAAAAATATTGTATTGTATACTTAAAAATTTGCTCAGCGAGTAGATCATATGTTAAGTGTTCTTATCACATAATAAATAAATAAATAGTAAATCAAGAGGGTAGAAGGAAACTTTTGGAGATGATGGATAGGTTTATCGCATAGATTATGGTGACTGTTTCACTGGTGTGTACATATCTCCAAATTCATTAAGTTGTATAGATTAAATGTGTATAGCTTTTTGTATGACAATTATTCCTCAATTAGACTGGGTTAAAAATGTAAGCACACACACAAAACAAACAAACAAAACAAAAAGGAAATCTTGGTACTTAGGGAACAAGAGCGGGACTCTGAGTTTGGATAAATAGTGATCTCTTGATTCTTAAGCCTGGAAAGAGGACAAATGCCAAGGTGACTCTCAAGGATTTCCAACAGAAAGGAGACCACATGGTTTCCTTAGGAAATGTTGAAAGTCAGCCGGTCCAACCCTTGCTTGTACAGTTGAGAACACTGGGGAACAGAGAGGGTAGGTGACTTGTGCCAGGCTGCACGAGTTGGCAAAGCCACGATGAGCATTTGGGGCACCTGCCTTGGCACTTGTCTCACTGTGCTACTGCTTATCTTTGTTGCAGAGACAACTTTAACCTACCAGAAAATGTGGAGGCATTCTTGACTCTTCCCCTTGTCTCACATCTCAAATCCAGTAAGTCAAGAAATCTAGTTGAATCTTTCCTCAAATTCTATCCATAGCTGGCCACCTCTCACGCCCTCCAGGGATTCTCATGCCCTCCTCCCTGGCAGGAGCCTCTGCCATCTCCTAGGATTGACCCTTCTCCCTCCTTTCACTGTCATGTTGCCTACAGTCTGTTTCCCAGGCAGCTGTCAGAGCGATCATTTAAACAAGTAGGGTCATGTCAGTCCTGTGCACAAAACCTTCCAAGGCTCTACATGACACTCTGTGTGGGAGCAGATGTCCTTACAACAGCTCACTGGCCTTCCATGACCTGTGTGGAGACCCCTCATCGCTGTGTCTCTCTGACCATGCCCATACTCACTCCCTCACTCTCACTGCAAAAACCACACCAGCCTCCTTGCTCTTGGTGGGAACACCAGGCCTGTTTGTTCCCACTGTGGGTCTTTGCACAGGCTCCTTCCTCGGCACATGTGGCTTGCCCTTACCCCCTTAAAACCTTTGTCTAAACGTCCCCTTCTCAGTGGAGCTTACTCTAACCACAGTTGAAATTGTACCCACTCTTTCTCCCAGCTCTCCTGACTCCCCTTAACCTGTTTCTTTCTTCTTTCTGTAACAATTATCACCATCTAACATATAATTTATTTATCTGAGTTTACCATTCACTTCTCCCACTATAATGTGAACCCACAGAAATATGTGTTTTTTGTCTATTTTATTTACTGGTATATTCCCAGCTCATCTAAAGGTGGCTGGCATATAGTGGGTGCTCAGAAAGTGCTGGTTGACTGAAAGAAACAAATAGAGACCAGCACCAGACAGGCCCCTCCAGAGCATCAGCTTTGAATTCCGGTTTCTATTTTGCTTCCCTTGTTTAGTGTGTCCACCATGGAGAAGCCCTCTCACCTTCAGACACACTCAACTTCCCCATGGGTTAGGGTTAGTGTGGGAATTGTCCTTCCACGGCCAGCAAGCGGTGAGGTAGCCACATGGCCAAAAGAACAAATGGCTGGAGGACGTTGTTTCTTTACAGAGTTCAATTTATAGGGCGCCTCCCCAGGCCTCCTCTGCTGTCTTGGTTCCCCTTGGAGCTCCGTGCTGCAGATGCAGAAACAAGGCCCCCATCTCAGACTGATGCTTCCTGGGGCTGGGCCGGAACCTGCTCCCTCTGCGTCCATCCTTACACTCTGCTCCTAGCATGTGACTCTGTCCTCTGTGTCTTTCTCTTGTGAGGAATGTGTGCATGCATGCACGTGTGTGTATGTAGATGTGTATGCATGTGCATGTGTGTGAGAGAAAGGGACCAGGAAGACTCCTACTCTCTCCTGAGGTGTTTGGCTCTTTTCTTGTGCCCCTTCCCGAAGCCTCTTTCTCTGAGAGAGAGTTCCAGAAGATTATATTTTATTCTTGTCTTCATGCACAGAGAGCTCTACTCAAGGGCCTGGGGCTGAGGCGGTTTGGCATAATTGCCTCCAGACTGCTGCTGTGCTGTATAAAAAGGTAGGCACTTTCCCCATTAAGTCCCATTTCCATCCTGTTCTTGGTGTGACACAGAAAGTGCCCTACAGGATGGGGTGGGAAGCAGGGGTGGGCAGTCCCTGGCCGAGGGCCCTGCTTTGTGAAGGATCTCATGCACTGCTTAATTTCTCTAGGAGTTAGGGTTATGCTGTGCCTGGAGACTCTGCACCCCCGCCTCTGTTCTCCCTAAAGACGTTGCCATCCTCTGGAACATGACTTTGGTCTTGCTTCCTCTGTGACCCTTTGGCCAGCTATAAGTGACCTTCCTAGGAAGGCTAAGAACATGCTATCTGTTCCCCTTACCTGGTCATCTTTCCTTCTCTGGCTTTGACACTTCCCTGCCTCTGTCTCACCAGTGAGGTCAGGTTCTTCACAGGCAAACTGTCCACCTAGCTTTATTTCCCCCAGCCTGTAGTTGAGGGCCTGTTCTGGTGGGACCTTGCCTGCCAAATGAAGGCATCTGCTCCAGGCCGGCTCCTGAGGCCAGTGACTGGGCCTGGCACATAGTGGAGGGTCAGTCAGTGTTTGTGGACTAGATAAAGATGCTCTGCAGATATTGGCCACTCCCTCCTGAACACACCTGGTATGTACTAGTTGCTAGAGGGGATATGAAGGTGAATAGACATGACTTCTGCCTTCAAGGGGAGGCAACACAAAGTCCAATGGCTACCCTATAAGACGAATTGTAGCTAACAGCAATCGTAGGGGAAGGCTTGAAGGGTTTGCCCCACAAGTGCCTAACCTGAAAGGATGGGCTGGGTGGGACCTTCGTGGGACATAGGGCCCTTGGAGTTTCAAGAATGTGCTGGCCCAAGCCTTGACTTGCCTGGTGGGATGAAGATTCCTGGTCCTCTCACAGGTTGGAGGGGAATTAGGGGCTTGATAGATGTGTCTAGGCCTGTGAGGTTTGAATGGCAGGGGCAGGTTTATTGGGATGCAGGGTCTCTTTGATATGCCTGTTAAAAGAGGCAGATTTCAGTTTCCCTCAAGGTCTGCCTAGCGGGAGATTCCCATGCTCATAAATGGCATTAATAACGTTCTCTGCCTTTTATGTTGTCAGGAGGCCTGTCCCCTGCCCAATAAAAGGCGATAACAGGCCTCCAGTGTGAGACCGTGTCATCCTTCAGTCCTCAGACCAGGGGACTGTCCCGCAGAGCAGAGGCAAGGCGAGCCAATCCTACCGCATCAGCTCTGGCTGCAGGGTCAAGAACTTTAGCTCCCATTCTGCCATTGTGTCCAAGCCTGGGGATTGCAGCTGTGTCAGTGCCACGGCCCATCATGGGGGCAGTCCTGGGGGGCTAGGCTACAGGCGCCTGGGAGGCTTTGGCAGTCAGATCCTGTGTACAGTGTGGTCTCCCCGGATCGCGGTGAGTTGTGGATGGCTCCTACACAGCAGAGGCAGGTTTGGCTACGGGCAGGGGCCCTTTGTAAGCTCAGACCGCCTCACATCACATCTGTCACCATCAACGAGAGCCTCCTCATACTCCTCAACCTAGAGATCGACCCCAATGCCCAGTGTGTGAAGCATGAGGAGAAGGAGCAGATCAAGTGTCTCAACAACAAGTTTGCTGCCTTCATTGACAAGGTGGGTCTGTGTGTTGTTTCCTGGGACTGTGGTTTAGGAAGGGGAAAGGGACTTGGAACCTGATGATGGGGTGGTTCAAATTCTCCTGCCACTGACTAGCATGTGGCCTTGAGAACATGGCTGAATCAGGGTCTTTCAAATGTTGCCATGTGAGTCAAATGCAATAATGAATCTGAAACCACCAGATAGAACAGGAGGGTTTGCTGCTGCTGCTCACAGGCAAGCAGCAAACATGATGTGTGTGCGCTGTCCATCTTCCTGATATCACCGGCACACAGTAGGAAGGTGTGGGCAGAGCAGGCAGCTCTGCTTACGCATGTCTCACCTCCCCCTTAGAGAAGATGCTGCCGTCCCTAGCACGGAGCAGGAGCCAGGACGCAGAGGGGTAAGAGGATCCTTTCCTGCTCCTCCTTGGAGGGGACATGATAGGAAGGCTGTGAACCCTTAAAACTTCTGTCCGAGGCACTTTATACCCTGAAGCACATGGATAGATTAAAGGCGGTGAGTGAGAAACTTAAAGCATGGTCCGGAGAGAGGCTGTTGAATTGTACTTTTCTGATGCTGCAGTTTCAGAGTCCTCCGGGTTGAGCGTATAGCTCTGGTTTCCTTTAACCTAATGATGCCCTCCCTAGGAGCTCACAGTCTTTGGGGGAGGGCAGCCACCAAAGTTTAAAGGAGGAGAAGCTCGTCTTCCAGGGCTGAATGGTGTGCACATCTACATCCTGGGACTGCATAAGAAGGCACAAACCAGGGCGATGGTGGGTGGAAGTTCTGCTCTCAGATCAACGCTACATCAGAAAAGGGTGTATCTGTACACAGAGGTGCTGGGCGTCCATTGTTAACATACCGCTGGCTGTCCAGATTACTCTTCCCTTCCATCGGCACAAAGAAGCTGACCATAGAGTTAGGCAGGTTATTCATTGCACAAGGACACCTAGCAAGAGCAGGGGAGGTTGGAATCCAGCCCAGGCTTTGCTGTCAGAACCGTGGGCCCTGGCAAGGGGCTGGAGGCATCTTTTCCTAATTTGGTCAAAAGCACAGGGAGAGCCCTGAGAGTGCAGGCTCAAAGGGGTCTCTGCATGTGGCCTTTGGGCGTAACCCATGAATGCTGCTCTCTCTGTTGAGAGGTGTCCGTTCTGGGTCTGGAGAGAGGAACTTACACCACTGCATCAGGCTGGCTTTCCCCTCCCTTGGTGTTGCTGATGGCCACCCTCTTCCCTTCAGCCTTCTTCCTGCAGGCTCCAAACTGCATTGTGCTCCAGACTACAAAGTGCATTGATATGGTGGGTTTAATCCTGCCAGAGGTCTGTCCCATGACCTGGGTCTGCATGTTAAAAACCAAGGCAGATGCCTTTTAGATAATCAGAGTTTTGGTTCCTTGTCCCACAAGCATGGACAGTCAGACAGTTGAGGGTTTGTACCAGGCTCGTACTCCCAAAAGGTTAGGGTCGGAGAAGAAATCACCTGCTTTAGGTCTGGTAACTGCAGACTTCAACGGGGGTGGTCACATGAATGAAGCCAAACTTGAGAGGCATGCCCACCTAGAAGGGCAGTAGCCACTGCTCACTCTAGCCACAGGCCTACCTAGCCGTGCCAGAACTTCTGGTATGTCAAGAGGGTCAGAGAGATCCAGATTCTTACTTGAAACCACTCAGTTATTAAATGTTGGCAACTAATCAGATCTCTATAAAACAATGTGCAAGCCAAGTAAGACATATCTGTGGGCCTGATAGGGCCTGCAGCTGCCTGTGTATCACTGCTAATGTATTTCTCCTGTCTTGTTTTACAATGAAATTCAGTGAGAATGAGGCGAAGTGGTGTGGTTGGTGACAGAGTTAGAGTGAGAGGTCTCCTAATTCCTGGCCTGGGATCGCCCATCCTGGGCTTCAGTGCCCCAGCATCAGAGTGAGGAAGAGTCATGGTGTGTACATTTTAAAATTGCTGTTGTACAAATGCCCACAAACTTAGCAGCTTAAAACAACGCAAATTTACTACCTCAAAGACTGATGTTAAGGTGTCGGCAGGGCTGCATTTCTTTTTGGAGGCCCCAGGGAAGCATCTGTTTCCAGGGACATTCAGGCTTTTGGCAGAATTGAGGTCCTTGTTGTTGCAGGACTGAGGTCCCTGTTCTCTTGCTGGCTGGCTGCTGGAGGTTGTTCTCAGCTTCCAGAGGCTGTCCACATTCTTTGGCTTGTGGCACCCTCTTCATCTTCAAAGCCAACAATAGCGAGTTGAGTCCTTCTCATGTTTCAAATCCTTCTAGTGCAGGCATCTTTGGGGGGGATCATTATTTGCCTACTATGCATAGTATGAAATATTTCTGCAGGATCAGATGTCAATTTCATTCTGTGTAGAATAAATGAATGTTTATAAATAGTGTGCTCTTTCTGGGAGGGGGGATGGGTGGAGGGAAGTTACCTGGGGACTACCTGTGACCTGCACTTTCAGACTTTGCCAATAATTTGGCCTCCTGGGGAAGGTCACAGGCTGCTGCAGGGCAGGGGCCATCTTCAAGGGCAGAAAGAGCTCTGGGGGACCAGGCAAACCCTACCCTCAGGCTTCCCCCTCAGTCTCTTTCCTCCTTCCTGAATGGCAGGTGCACTTCCTGGAGCAGCAGAACAAACTGCTGGAGACCAAGCTGCAGTTCTACCAGAACCACGAGTGCTGCGAGAGCAACCTGGAGCCCCTGTTCCAGGACTACATTGCGACTCTGCGGCGGGAGGCCGAGTGCATGGAGGCTGACAGCGGCAGGCTGGCCTCAGAGCTCAACTGCACGCAGGAGGTTCTGCAGGGCTGCAAGAAGAAGTGAGCATGACAGGGCTGGGATGGTTCTAGGCAGTGGAGTCGGTCTTAGCTGAGACCACACAACTCCTCCAGAAGCCGAGATTGCTGAAGGCCAGGGTTGTCCTGACGAGCTATCAGACACTTCTGCTTTACCCATCTGCTTTGTCTCATGTCAGCTCCTAGCTCTTGCAGCCCTGTGCTGGGGGCTGGGAAAATATTTATAGAGAAGAAGAGTTCCCAGTCTGGGAGGGATGGGACACACATCAGGGCACAGACTGACGCAGACATGAAGAGACAGGAACAAATGAAACAGGAGGAGCAAGGCCAGCAGGGCTGGAGAGGAGGAGCCCGCGGCAGTCCGAGCTAGGACGGGGGAAAAGTGAAAGGCTCTGGAGAGATATCCGAAAATGAACTGGCTGAAGCCATTCCAAGTATCTGACGAACTTGGACTCTTCCTTTATTTATTCTGCAGATAAACCATCAGGTTCTTGTTCTGCAAGGCTCCACAATTCAAATACCAATATAAATCTGGGTTTTCCTGAGTTGTTTGGCTTGTCCATTACCTAGTCTAAACTCACTGGATCACTGTACTTACCTTGTAGATACAGACAGAGTGAAGGGTGATTTTGACCTCAATCAATCCTGGTAATTCTAACCCTCCTTGGGATTCTTGGAAGTTCAGGTTTTACCATCTGGCTGGACCCAGCAGTGGGTCCTCACCTCCTTTGGGGTGAAGCAAATGTAGACACAATCCTCAGTGTGCAGGCATCAAGGTCTGTCTCCCACTCTGGGGGTGTGCGGGCTGGTAATTATAGAGCTGAGTGCTTACTGTAGCCCCAAATGACCGTGTAATTCAAAAGTTATGAAAACAGGCCGGGTGCAGTGGCTCACGCCTGTAATCCCAGCACTTTGGGAGGCCGAGGTAGGTGGATCACCTGAGGTCAGGAGTTCAAGACCAGCCCAGCCAACGTGATGAAACCCTGTCTCTACTAATAATACAAAAAAAATTTAGCTGGGTGTGGTGGTGGACGCCTGTAATCCCAGCTACTCGGGAGGCTGAGGCAGGAGAATCGCTTGAACCCGGGAGTTGGTGGTTGCAGTGAGCTGAGATTGCGCCATTGCACTCCAACCTGGGCAACAAGAGTGAAACTTCGTTTCAAAAAAAAAAAAAAAGTTATGAAAACCATGCTCTGGGAATTCTGGTCTTCCTTGTGGGGGGCAGGGCTGCTCCAGGGCTGTAGTCTCACAGGCAAGAGGAAGAGGGCTGGGCTGGTGGAGGAGGGTGGGGGAATGGCTCGAACAAGAAGTTGCTTCTAGGAATTCAAGTCCTTGGATATTGGGGCAGAGGGAATAAAACCTCATGCGGGTGGCTTCATAGAGCTCTGTGTTTTGTACAGTGCAGAATTTAAAGGCTCTGTGGAACATCGGTCTGTTTTTAAATAATTCCACAAATGTTTACCAAGTGCCTCACTGCACCTCAGGTGATTTAGACCAAGATACAAAGAGATTAAATGACTTGCCTCGGGTTTTGCAGCAACTTCAGTTAAGCTGGGACCAGATACCAGGGACCTGGACTTCAAGTCCAGTGTCCTTCCAATGGGTTCTTTGTGGCTAGGAAATAGAAGTCCAGAGAGGCCAAGCCTCTCTCCAAAGGCACAGAGAAAGGAGAAAACCAGGGAGTTTGGCACACCTGGGCTCTGGCCTGGCCAGGTCCTCAGTCCCAGAGGACTTTCCACCTGGCTTGTCTCTCCTCAGGTATGAAGAAGAGCTGGTCCTGAGGGCCACAGCTGGGAACGAGTTCATGATGCTGAAGAAGGTGAGTGACTGTGCTCACATGGGAAGGATTAAATCCTGGACACTGGATGCTCTGATGCTGTGGGCCCTGTCAGGTTCCCATCAGCCCAATTGTTGGTGTTAAGGCACTGGAGCCCCTGGAACAAGAAGGTGGGTTTGGCCGCAGAGGCCACCTTGGAGCCCATGTAGGAACCCAGACGGTGCCAATGGCGGCTTCATAAAAAGAAAACTTCACCATGCACCTGCTTGGCTTTTTTTAAACTACCGGATTGGCTGAAATGTTCAATTTTAATTATGTGTTTCTCTCTTGCGGGCATTGCCTCAACCTGTTATCCCAGACTAGGGGCTGGTTCTCAGCTTGTCAATGATTTAAAAGTGTGGCCATCATTCAGCACAATTGGTGATGATGGAAAAGCCCAGAGAAATAAAACTGTGAATGGTTTCCCTTTTGTTTCATGTTGCTGAGTGAAAGCACATGTGAATGTTCTTTAACAAGCAATTGCTTGCTTGCCAGCCTCCTTTTTTGTGAGTATCACAGAGTGGAGAGGGGGCTGGTGACAGATCTGCCAATAAAGACTTGGCCTTGGTCCCAGGCAGGAGAGTCAGCTATTTGAGTGCTGGGTGTTTCCTGACCTGGGCTCTGAGGACAATCTACAGAGAGGCTCTGTGATTGTCACATGCTTGTGCTCTGTGGGTCAGTCTGGCTGGGAGGCAGCAGCCTGACGTTCTGGGCCGTGACATCAGGCTTCCTTCTTTGGCAAGGTCCTCAGCTCTGGAGGGGTTCAGACCTCTTTCCACTTCATTTCCACACGTGGTCTCTTTTATGCAATGGGAGGTAATGTCATTGGCAGATAACAAAGGATCCGTCCCTCTAGGGGGTCCCTGAAGGTGAAGATGAGAAGTCTAGGTTAGACTTGTAAGTGCAGGGTGGCTGGGCAGGGGCAGGCCAGAGGCAGAGAGGTGGGCCAGGAGGTGGTCTCAGGGCCCACTGAGGAGTGCTGTGGCTCAGGGGCACAGCAAGGGGGACAAAGGTCACTTCCCATCCTCTCGTGTCTGTCTCCACCAGGATGTAGACTGCGCCTATCTGCACAAGGCGGACCTGGAGGCCAACGTGGAGCTGCTGAGGGAGGAGCCAGTCTTCCTGCAGTCCCTCTACGAGGAGGTAAATCTCTCCCCCTCTTTGGAAGAGCAAGTGAGAGAGGGGGGAGGGGAGGGTTTCCTTTGAGTGTGGCCTGTCCTGGTTCCTGGGTTCTAGGGAAAACTGTACATTCTTGACTTTCCTAGGCTCGGATATTTTCCCTTCTGTGACCAGAGGGGATTTTTATCTTGTTCGGGTGGAAGTGGGTGATGCCCTTCCTTTAAGATGATTTGAAATAATGTGGTTAATTCCCACGTCGTGAAGTGGAGATCTGACAATTAATTTGTTAATTCAGGTAGTGTAAAAACCCAAGCAGATAATCCAGGCCTCTACCTCTGGCCAAGATCTGGCTGATTAGATTTGTGCACAGAGCTACAGCTGATCTGGATTATTCAGGCCCCGAGGCGGGGTGGCCCAGGGTGGCGGCATGCACATAAATCCAGCCCTGTTGATCCCTGTATTAGTAGAATTCCACGTTACATTGCTTCGAGGCCACGGTCCCAATTCCAGCCTTTTCCTCTTAGAACTACAGTTTAAAAATTTTCCTGACTTGCTGGTAGTTTTCTAATTTCAGAGTTGAGACTTCTTTTTTTTTTTTTTTAATTTCCTGAGGAGATAGGATCAGAAGGGGATTTGGAGTTAAGGGCACTGGTTGCTGTCTCCTACAGGAAATCCACCTCCCTCAATCACAAATCTCTGACACTTCTGTAGTGGTGAAGATGGACAATAGCCAGGAGCTCAACATGGACTTGGTTGTGGCCAAGATCAAGGCTCAGTATGATGATATTGCCAGTCGCAGCCGGGTGGAGGCCGAGACCTGGTACCAAACCAAGGTAGTCTGGAGGGCAGGACTGTCCCACTGAGACAGGAGGATAGCTGTGAGCCTCGAGTTTCTCTGGGAAACACACTTCTGCACTCTGTGGCTGCCACTGTGGTCCCGGGTAGAGCAGGGCCAGAAGGCAGGAGAGCTGCGGAACAGCAGGCTGGCTGATTGGGTCGGGAACAGCAGCCTCTAGCCATTGTTTCTGCGTGTTTGCCTCTCAACCCACAGTGCGAGGAGGTGAAGGCCACAGTCACCCAGCAGGGTGAGAACCTCCGCAGAACAAAGGATGAGCTCAATGAGCTGGACTGGATGATCCAGAGGCTGACGGCAGAGGTGGAGAACGCCAAGCAGCAGGTTGGGGGGGCGCTGAGACCCCACTCCATACACCTGCCGCTTCTTGTCTGGTTCCTGCTTCCCTTCTATCTTCAGGGACTGCTATCATCTTTGGAGAGGCGTGTATTTGAACTGTGCCAGAGTACACTACTATAATCAGCATGTAAGGGCTCCTGTTCCAACACCTGCTATTACCAAACTTCCAAATTCTTGTGGATCTGATAGGTGTAAACTGGCACCTAATTGTTATTCTAATTTTCATTTCTTTGGTTAACCAGTGATAGGAAATCTTTCCCCATACACTTACTAGTTATTTGTATTCCCCTTCTAAGAACTGTCTACTCATATATCTGCCCATTTTTCTATTGTGGCTCCCTTCTTTTTTCTTGGTGATTTGCAGTATTCCTTTGTCCATTCTATCTGGATTGTAAGCCTTCGTCAGTACACATGTTGCAAGTAACTTTCCCTCAGTCTATCACTTGTCTGTTTGTCCTTTGTTGAACCCAAATCTTTAAGCTGGATGTGCCCAAATCCATTTTAAGTTCTTCCTTTAATGGTTTAGACTTAGAAGGTTTTGAGGTAATAGAGGTAGTCTCTTAAATTTCTCCCCCGTATTAGTTTTATAGTTTTACCTCTTGCATTTAGGTCTGTGATCCATCTGAACTTTATTTTATTTTTTTTTGTATACACAGTGAGTAGGGTTCTAAATTAACTTTTCTACATATTGTAAGAAAATAGATTATGTAATCTATCCTTTCACCAGTGATTTGTAATACTACCTCCAGCATGACACTGAGCTCCCACACATGGCTGGCTCAGTCTCTGTCTTCTCCCTTCTAAGTTGCTGTTCTTCATCACTGTGCAGGATGTATCACTAGTAATTTGTTGTGGTTAAGAGCTGAGTAGTGAAATCTGCGAATGGTTTACTTTTTAGATGTGAAATTAGAGAAGATTCGAAGTTGTCCCCGTAATAATAATGCTTTTGTTCATTTGATTCTGATATGCTTTCTTAAGTGGGGTGAAGGGAGGGGCAGTAATTAGCGTGTTGGTAGTTGTTGCACATGGGAGCTTCTTTCAGCAAGATGATCTCAGCAGGCCAAAGAGTGAGACCCTGCACAGTGGCCTTTGAATACCTGAGCTTGGCGCTAATTAATTGCATAGCTTAGGGCAAGTCACAGCCTTTTGGAGTCTTAATTTCTTCATTTGCATAATGGGAATAATAATGCCTGTTGTGGCAAGCTTGCAGATTAACTTTGAAGGTCAAATAAGATAACATCTATGAAAGTACCTTGTAAATGAACAACGGTATATACAAGTATAAGGTAATATCACTAATAATGATCATTCCTATTTCAGTGCTAACATTTCCTCCCTCTAATGGCTCACCTGCCAAACTCAAATCAGTTTTATGATACAGTGTACAAAAATAAAGGAAAAAAAAAAATCCAAATGGGCCATGTCCCTGCCTAGTTAATTTTCCATTGATGTATTTCTTTTAAATAGTATTACATTCAAAAGTTAACCATTTTGAATGGAGATAAAATAGGATGACCAAGGCCACTTGAGACCCACCAGAGTCCCCACAACCTGCACCCTTTTCAAACTCCTTCCCTTCTGTCCATCCCCACAGCGCTGCAAGCTGGAGGCCACGGTGGCCCAGTCTGAGCAGCAGGGTGAGGCAGCCCTCAGCAATGCTCTCTGCAAGCTGGCTGAGCTGGAGGGCGCCCTGCAGAAGGCCAAGTAGGACATGGCCTGCCTGCTCAAGGAGTACGAGGAGGTGATGAACTCCAAGCTGGGCCTGGACATGGAGATCGCCACTTATCGCAAACTCCTGGAGGGCGAGGGGATCCGGTGAGGACGGGGGCTCCAGGGTCCCTTCACGTCCCTACTCAGAGTTGGACTGAAATCCTCCAGGAAGAGAATGTTCAAACTGGGAAAGACTCTAGAAATCATGGACTCCAACCACGTCCCCACTTTGCAGATAGGGAAACTGACACCAGAGAGGGGAAGGGGCTTGCCTAAGAGCACAGCCAGTTAATGGCTCAGCTAAAATGTACCGGTCTCCAGGCTGGTCAACGATGCTCTTCTCCCTCCTGCACAGCCCCTCGGGCTGTAACCTGAAGCTCATTCCAAGGCCACTACTTTACCCTCTTGGCTAAAAGGATGTTTCTGTAATCAGCTTCAGTGGGTTCTTAAAGCTGGAATCATTCAGAAAATTAGTTAAAGGCCATTTGATTTGGGATGTGAAAAGAATCCTATCAGCCTAGATAGCCTGGTGTTCAGGACCAGGGAATAGAAATGAGCAGCACAAGTTCTGTCCTTGCAGAGGAAGACAAGACAGACATACATCAGTCCTCCAGGGCCTGGGGTTAGTGGCCCAGAGAAGTTGTCAGAGAAGGAGGCCACCTTCTCAACAGCTGAGGAGAAGCTGTGCTGACAATTTGAGCCAAGAATTGAGGGCAGGTGAAGCCAGTGTAGGGCAGAGTGATGTGTATTTACACCTGGGATGGTTGCGTGGGCCTCTGGACTTGGGATGGCCACATCATTAGAGCTTCTAGCTGGGTCCCTTCAGGGCGGGGAGGATAGATTGGGTAGTAGAGTATAGAGGTGGAGAGCACAGGCCATGAGCTCACTCTGGGTTCAAATCCCAGTTCCACCACTTAATAGTATGTGACCTCTTTATACTCCAGTGTCTTCAGCTGTAAAACACAGCTTTGAGATAATCACAAAATCCACCCGTAAGGCTGTTGCAGGATTAAGTGAGTTCTAATGGAACATAGCAAGCCCCAGTGGGAGGAGGTGATCGTCATGAGATGATGGTCAGGCCAGGCTGTCCCCGTGGAGGGGGAACTCATAGGCCTGGTCGGCTTTAGAAACCTTCCATGAAGTGGCACTGAGGGCAGCCTGGCCACGCTGCTGGACTTGCTCCATGCTTGACTCAAGCACACACACTTTTCTGTCAGCTTCCTCGGGGCTCCGGGTGAAGTCACAGGAGTTCTCTCTGCATTTGGACACTTAAGGCCCCAACCCACTCACTAGCATTCAGTGAGCAGCTGGCACTTGCACTGATTTTCATTGTGATACTAATAATGAATGGATTAATATATCAGAATTATTAGTACACATCCCCAATACATGTGATTTTAAAGTTGATTTAGCATATTGTACTATGTGTACTGTGGCCATTGACCTTTTAAGAGACTGCCTCCTCTTGGCATTTAAAACACTTAATTTAATTACATTAAGTAATGCTCATTGCTGCTAACACAGAAAATAAGAAAACAAAAGCATCCAGAGCCACTCAACTCAGATATAGCTGTCGCCAGCATTATGGTTCTACAGGCACCACCACGGGTACTGTGGGTTCCTTGAAAGGGCACAGTCCTAAGGCTGTGGCAATGCCAGACTGAGTGGCAGGAAACCGAGCCAGATGCATACATCCTCACTCAAAAGATGAGTGAAGAAGTATTTTGAGCTGGACAGAATGAGGCAGGGTAGAGCTTTCCTGGGGAAAAAGGTTTGAAGTGGGAAGCTACAAAAAGGGAGACAGAACAGAAAGTGCAGAGGTGTGAGGGAGGAGGGAGTGTTTATAAAAAGCTCACTGCAGTGGCATAAATGTCTCATTATAAATGATATAGACATATTTTTTGAGACAGAGTCTCACTCTGTCGCCCAGGCTGGAGTGCAGTGGTGCAATCTTGGCTCACTGCAACCTCCTCCTCCCGGATTTGAGTGATTCTCCTGCCTCAGCCTCCCAAGTAGCTGAGACTACAAGTACCTGCCACCATGCCCGGCTAATGTTTGTATTTTTAGTAGAAGCAGTGTTTCGCCGTGTTGGCCAGGCTAGTCTCGAATTCCTGGGCTCAAGTGATCCACCTGCCTCCGTCTCCCAAGGTGCTGGGATTACAAAAATGAGATGTTTATAATGTCGGTAGCACACATATTGGATTTCCTTACTATGTGCCAGTCTGCATTTTAGGCACTTTCCATGTGGAACTCAATCAAACTTTACAATAATCCTTTCAGACGGGTATTATCATCCCCATTTTATGCTGGGGAAATTGAGGCACAGAAAGGTTAAGCGACCTGCCCAAGGTCACCCTGTTAGTAAGCGGCACAGCCAGATTTAAGTCCAGATAGCCTGGCTTGAGAGTCCAGGCTCTTAACCACACCATACTCTTCTTCAGCCTCCCTCTGCATTGAATGAAATCAGGTAGATGTCTGGGGTATCATTTAATATCCTGGGACAAAAATGAATCTGTTTGTGTAATAGGCAAGCTTTTTCCTGCTCAGAGACATCTAACTAGGTAGCAGCAGCTTCCATCACCACTTGGGCTTTGTTGGCATTTCCAGCCAAGGGACCAGGAGGATGCGCCCCTCATCTCTACTTCTCAGTTCACCAAATTCCATGGCTGAAAGCCAAACATGGCATAAACTGGCCTTTTGGATCGTGAAACCTAACATACTCCTGTCCTTTTGGGATCCCAGCAAGCAGGACCAACACTGATGCTGTCTGCAGCAGGTGGGTAGCCTGCCCCTGCCTCTTAGGGCCCGTCCCCTCCTTCATCATGGAGGAGAACAGGTTTGGTGCGAAAGCAGAGGAACTCAGCATTAACTGTACACTCTTTCCTCTCCCCGCAGGCTGTGTGAAGGCGTGGGCTCAGTCAATATCTGTAAGTTGGGTGTGTGTGGGCATGGCTCTCTGGGGTGTCAGTAATCTTAGTATTAGATTGCATCTAACTGATGACCAAGCCCCTGTCTATGGAGTGACAGGCAAGGGACTCCTGAGCTGATGTCTCTGGGATCCAGACAAACTGATGACCTCAAATATTTGACCATACATGGATCCACCTGGAACATCCATGAAGTCTAAGTTAATGAATGGGGCAAATTCTGAACCCCTATTTGGTTCTGCAAAAGTAGCTTAAGCCTTTTTGTTACACACAGAATACTACTCAAGTGGTATCATGTTCTAGTAAGAAAAAAATGTTAGGTTTATATTCTTATCATGTGGGTCTCTGCAGGCAACTGGTAAATCTCTATCTAGTAATCCAATGTACACACAGCCTCTGGGCCAGGTGTCTGATCCCATCCTTCCATTCCCCTCACCTCTCTAGCAATCATATTTCTAGATGACTCCTCTACTGTGATCTATCAGTTTTTGCTCAAAGATTGTATGAACCTCTCAACATCAGCCTGGTCCAAGTAGAGTTC